>NW_026712283.1:5893327-6493327 GCF_030504385.1 Musca domestica | reverse complement strand
GAAGTACCTTTATATGAGGATTATAGGGAAAATGTGGACCTATATGGGTTTATAATACTCTTCAAAAGTACTTACAAAACCCTTCTTTTGTAGAATATTTGACAATTCCATTGAAAATTTTGGCTAAAATCGTCAAAATATGGAATATCGGTGGACATATGCGGACATAAGGTAGAACTCATTAAAAAATCTAAATTCCGTATTATATACTTTTTCCTTAAAAAGTAAGGCTAAAATCGTCAAAATGTCGAATATCGGGAAGTGCATATATATGGGGGCTATAGAGGAAACGTGGACCTATATGGGATTAAAGTACAGTACCCACAAAACATTCTTGTATAGAATTTCAGATATTTCCCTTATACAATGTGGCTAAACTCGTTAAAATATCGAATATCGGTGGGTACCTTAATATTGGGTCTATTGGAAAACGTGAATTCATGCAGACATGATGTGGAACTCATTGAACAACTTTAAATTCCGTATAATATAATTTTTCCCTAGAAAGTAAGGCTAAAATCGTTAAAATATCGAATACCGGGAGGTATATATTTATATGGGGGCTATACTTAAAAGTGTATCTATTTAGACAAAGTTCCGACACATGAGGTAAAATATACAATGAATTCTAAATACCGAATTTTTAACTATTCGGTTCGAAAACGTTTCTAAAATCGTCAAAATACCGAATATTTGGAGGTAGCGGAATATTGAAGGCTATATAGGCAAACGGTGGACGACATGGCTCATCTTCGAACTCGACTTGACTGCAGACAAAAAACAAATCCATGCAAAATGTTAGCTTCCTCTCACATGCCGTTTGGACTCTAGCGTGATAACAAAAGACGGGCGGGTAAGGGTTATACCACATAGAATTTTATGCGGATCAAATATATATATATATATATATATATATATACATATATATATATATATATATATATATATATATATATATATATATATATATATATATATATATATATATATATATATATATATATATATATATGTATATATATATATATATATATATATGTATATATATATATATATATATATATATATATATATATATATATATATATATATATATATATATATATATACTAATACTAATAAACTAATATCCTCCATACTATAAATAAAACTAGTTAGAAGTTACGCTTTGAGTAGGGCAGGTAGCAAAAGAAATGGTCCGATCTCTACCATCTTTATAACAGCATATTGTTGATGGAAATATTGTGATGTACCAAGTCTGGAATGGCATCGGATGTTAATTTCGCTTTTTATGGTCTTCATGGATATTCAATATTTTGAGCATCTTGTGGGAGTGGTACCAGAAGAAGTAGACCGATATATCCATCTTCACAACAGATCTTCTGTTAGTGGAAATAATGGGATGTGTGAAATATAAAGAGAACCGGATGCTTATTTCGGATTTTATAAACGTTTTGATTATTCAAAACGTTGACCTTTGTGGGGAAGGTTCCAGAAGGAGTGGACCGATATATTCCAACTTAACATCAGACATTGGGCTTATAAAAATATTGTGATGTGTGTAATTTGAAGACAATCGGACTCTTACATCACATTTTATAAGAGTTATAATTATTCAAAACCCTTGTGAGGGAGGTACTTGATGGAGCAGACCGATATTGTCCATTTTCGCACCTAAACTATAACTGATGGAAATATTAGAATTTGCAAAGTTGGAGCAAAATTTGATCATCCATTCTCTTTCTGTGCAATAAAATGTATTCTCTAAAAATTTCGACATTTTGTGAGGAGGTACCAGAGGAGTGGACCGATATCGCCCATCTCCGAACTCGATCTAAGTTTGACAAAAATATTACGATGTACCAAGTTTGGATCAGATCGGATACGTCCTGCGAGAGTTATCGAGAGCACCAGCCAGACGGACAGACAGTTGGACGGACATCGCTAGATCGACCCCAAATATCCTGAAACGGATTTGGTCCAAAAAGACCTTGGGTCTAAAACCGACATTTCGACAAGGCACGTTTTGATCATACCTTGGGTCTAAAATTGTTATTTCGACTAGGCACGTTTTCCCAGTATCAAATGATATATAACCTCTGTAGCCATATGGCTGAGGGTATAAAAAATAAATATTGCATTCAAGACCTAATAAAAGTAGTTTTCAGTTTCAGGCTATTGGAGGATATAAAACCCCCTTACAAGTATTTTCAATTTTTGACTTGAGTTGAGTTTCGCGGATCCGGCCGAATATAGATTTTAGAGCCACATATAAGTATTTTTAGGATGAAGTAAATTTTTGTTTATATTATAAAATTTCCAATGTAGGTTCAGGTTTTCGGATAGTCTCCAAGAGTTTAAGTACCTACCAAAAATTTTATAAAATCTTTGTCTTTAAGATTTTTTTTTTGCGGTTGGAAGGCTTTATTTGAAAAGGCTTTCTTCATTCCATTACGAAAAAAATCGACACCATAAAACATAGCCCTCAAATCACTTATTTTTATACCCTCCACCATAGTATGGAGGGTATATTAAGTTTGTCATTCCGTTTGCAAAACCTCGAAATATACATTTTAGACCCAAATGTCGATTTAGCAATGTCCGTCCGTCTGTCTGTCTGTCGGAATCATTCTAGCTTCCGAACGAAATGAAGTAAGTTGATAAAAATTTACTCAAATGTGTATTATGTCTGCAGGAATTTTGGTATTGAAAATGGGCCATATAGGTCCGCGTCTTCGTACAGCCCACATTTAACGGTACCACCCGGTATGCGGTATTCTGATGATTTTTCCGACATTTTTTACCGGAATTGTAGGATACTGCAGCCTACGACTGAAAATTGTCTGTGCAGGTCCTCGTCTTCGTATAACCCCCATATAACGGCACCCCCTGATATTCGGTATTTTGATGATTTTAGCGACATATTTATTTATTTGCCAAATTTGTAACAAATGGTGGAGGGTATTCAATGATCGGCCCGGCCGAACTTACAGTTTTTTACTTGTTAGAATAGTTATCAATTTTCTTCACTTTCAAATAATTCCGTAAAAACTGATATTTTCCTACCACAGTGTCTGTGCAAGACAATCGCTCTGATGAATACGACCAAAAACAAAAAAAAAAACAACAAACAATATCAATACAATTGAAAGAAAAACACACACACACATCATACGTAGTGATGTAGAAATATTCGTTTAGTCTTATCGACCATCGCTGGCATCACTTCCATCAGCAGCAGTAGTAGTAGCATGGCTGCTGGTTGACATGCAGCTGGATTTGCTTCATCTTCAAATTCAACGTCATTTACATAATTTAAAATTTACAAACACCGAATAATATATGGATTTATTCAGCTTCCGCTCGAATGAAGAGAATATAAATAAAGCAAAAAACACCATTGACACATACACTGGTGCACATGCATGCGCACACACACGTTCACATTCGAATGGCCACATATACATGTGTGGCATGTAAATGTCTATTTGAGTGAATATTTATGCATAACAGTAGCAGAAGTTCAGAGCGTGCAACGGTGTGTGTGTGTATATGTGTGCTCCTGAGCGTGTGTATGATAAATGTAATCGTGTCAAACTTCATCATCACCCATACATACATAAAGCGAGACCAAAAGACGTCGACTCCAACGACGACTATTGCAATAACACAACACTTTGTCAACGACACATGCACACACACATTGCAATATTGCCATCTCTCACACACACAGGACGATCAGACAAAGATTCATGGCACGGAGCAAAGACGAGGCAATGTTTCTTTTCCTAATACCCAGAACTGCCACTAAAACCATCGAAGTGTTGTTTTTTCTTTACGTCTTTGCCACATGTAGTTCCAGTTTAGCTCCATCCAACATCTGCTACTGAAACTATGACAGCAAAATCTAAAGCAATAAATTGCTTACAAACACCTCGCTCGATATGCATAAGAAAATACATGCCAGTGTATCTGTGCGTGTGTATGTGTGCAAATAAACAGAAAGAAAGAAAATCTCTGCGAATGAAGGAAGAAAAATAGAAAATAAGACAAAAAACAATAAAACTAATACTAGTTCCTGGAGGAGATAGATCAGAATTTAAGGAGGAATATTTAAAAAAATCCAGGCCTATGTTGTCCCTTGCAAAAAAAATCTTAAAAAAATACCCGTTTCTGCCCTAAAAAATTATTCTTTAAAAATACACGTCTCTAGGATCCTCAAAAAATATTCCTTAAAAATCCACGTTTCTGTTGGTCCTTAAAAAATTATTCTTTAAAAATCCACGTTTCTGTTGATCCTTAAAAAATTATTCTTTAAAAATCCACGTTGCAAGGGATCCTCAAAAAATTATTCTTTAAAAATCCACGTTTCTGTTGGTCTTTAAAAAGAAAATTCTTTAAAAAAGCCACACTACTGTTGGTCTTTGAAAAAATATTTTTTAAAAAATCCACGCTACTGTTGGTCCTTGAAAAAATATTCTTTAAAAATCCACGTTGCAAGGGATCCTCAAAAAATTATTCTTTAAAAATCCACGTTTCTGTTGGTCTTTAAAAAGAAAATTCTTTAAAAAAGCCACACTACTGTTGGTCTTTGAAAAAATATTTTTTAAAAAATCCACGCTACTGTTGGTCCTTGAAAAAATATTCTTTAAAAAATCCACGCTTCTATTTGTCCTTTTCAAAAATATTCTTTAAAAAGTCCACGTTTCTGTTGGTCCTTGAAAAAATATTCTTTAAAAAATCCACGTTCCTATTGGTCTTGGAAAAAATATTCTTTAAAAAGTCCACGTTTCTGTTGGTCCTTGAAAAAATATTCTTTAAAAAATCCACGTTCCTATTGGTCTTGGAAAAAATATTCTTTAAAAAATCCACGTTTCTGTTGATCTTTTTCAAAACTATTCTTTAAAAGATCCACGTTTCTGTTGGTCTTTTTCAAAAATATTCTTTAAAAGATCCACGTTTCTGTTGGTCTTTTTCAAAATTTTTCTTAAAAAAACCACGTTTCTGTTGGTCCTTGAAAAAATTATTCTTTAAAAAATCCACGTTTCAGTTGGTCCTTGAAAAAATTATTCTTTAAAAAATCCACGTTTCAGTAGGTCCTTGAAAAATTATTCTTTAAAAAATTCACGTTTCTGTTGGTCCTTTTCAAAAATATTCTTTAAAAAATCCACGATTCTGTTAGTCCTTTTCAAAAATATTCTTTAACAAATCCACGTTTCTGCTGGTCTTTTTCAAAAATATTATTCAAAAAATCAACTTTCTGTTGGTCCTTAAAAAAATATTCTTTAAAAAATCCACGATTCTGTTAGTCCTTTTCAAAAATATTCTTTAACAAATCCACGTTTCTGCTGGTCTTTTTCAAAAATATTATTCAAAAAATCAACTTTCTGTTGGTCCTTAAAAAAATATTCTTTAAAAAATCAACTTTCTGTTGGTCCTTAAAAAAATATTCTTTAAAAAATCCACGTTTCTATTGGTCCTTGAAAAAATATTCTTTAAAAAATCCACGTTTCTTTTGGTCCTTGAAAAAATATTTTTTAAAAATTCTACGTTTCTGTTGTCCTTGGAAAAATATTTTTTAAAAAGTGGACGTTTCTCTTGGTCCTTTAAAAAATATTCTTTAAAAAAACAAAAACGGTCCTTGAAAAAATGTTTTTTTAAAAATTCTCCTGTTAATCTCCGAAAAAAAAATATTCGTTGACAAAAACTTAACAAATTATCTATTTTGCTTATAATTATTTATCCACCCACCTTAACATCGCTTGCTGCAACATATTGTCACCTGCACCTGAGCACTGGCTGCCAATAGCCTGACAAAGACCAAAGACGAAAACCGAAAGAAAATCTGCATGGCAGCGTATGTGTCTTAGCATCATCCCATTGCATTGGTTTTGTAAGAAAGAGAGGCATGTTTAAACATCCGTATGACTAAAGTTAAAGTATGTGGAAAATGTTAAAAATGTAAAAATGATAGGCAACACTATTCAACGAAGGCAAAAAACAAACACACACACTCACTCACTCATTGACATAAGGAAGGAGAGGAGTTAAGGATTGCAGGGATTTAACAAACCACCATTGTGTGATGTGTCATGCTGGTGTCGTCTGCCGTCTTGGTGACACATCTTCCCCGATGTCTTGTAATGAAACACCGAATGGTGGATATCGTCTGATGGAAAATTCTATGGAACATCAAAGAACATATGTTGCCCTCTTCAAACAGGCCACCAAGCAATACAATCACGATTCATATTGAATTCGGTGTATTTCTTGCCATGGCTTACTTAAGCAGAAATGCCAAGATGCAGAATGAAAAGGAAAGGAAAGTGTTACAATTTCCGGAATTTGTTTCGTATCTTTCGCTATGGAGTATATATGGGATATATGTAGCTTGCAATGTGCATACATTGGGACAGACATGTGTTGTGCAAGAAATACCTGAATTAATATTTTTCGTTCAATTTCCCTTTGCCATTTTCCTTCAATGTTGCTTACGGAAGGGCTTTTCATCTTCCTCAGTTACAAATTAATATTCACATTTCACAGAAGCACACATTTTAAATAATTTTTTTTTTTTCCTTTCCACTAATTGGTGGTCAGAATGGCCGCAAAACGAGTGAATTTATTTTAATGTTGACGTAAAGGAAGCCATGAAAAGGAAACATCCTTTTATGAATCAACAAACGTGGATATTTAAAAGATTCGCAGAAAAAGTATATATTTAAAATAATATTTCTTCACGTACCAATCGAGGATTTTATAAATATATTTTTCAGGAACCAATAGAAACGTGGATTTTTTTGAAGAATATTTTTGAAAAGGACCAACAGAAACGTGGATTTTTAAAGAATATTTTATCAACGACCAACAGAAACGTGGATTTTTTAAAGAATATTTTATCAACGACCAACAGAAACGTGGATTTTTTAAAGAATATTTTTTCAACGACCAATAGAAACGTGGATTTTTAAAAGAATATTTTTGAAAAGGACCAATAGAAACGTGGACTTTTTTAATAATATTTTTTCAAAGATCAACAGAAACGTGGATTTTTTAATAATATTTTTTCAAAGATCAACAGAAATGTGGATTTCTTAAGGAATATTTTTGAAAAGGACCAATAGAAACGTGGATTTCTTTAAAAATATTTTTTCAAGGATCAACGGAAACGTGGATTTTTTAAACAATATTTTTGAAAAGCACCAACAGAAACGTAGATTTTTAAAAGAATATTTTTTCAAGGACCAATAGAAACGTGGACTTTTTAAAGAATATTTTTTCAAGGACCAACAGAAGCGTGGATTTTTTAAAGATTATTTTTTTCAAGAACCAACAGAAACGTGGATTTTTTAAGGAATATTTTTGAAAAGGACCAACAGAAACGTGTATTTTTTAAGGAATATTTTTGAAAAGGACCAACAGAAACGTGGATTTTTTAAAGAATATTTTTGAAAAGGACCAACAAGAACGTGGATTTTTAAGGAATATTTTTGAAAAGTACCAACAGAAACGTAGATTTTTAAAAGAATATTATTTCAAGGACCAATAGAAACGTGGACTTTTTAAAGAATATTTTTTCAAGGACCAACAGAAACGTGGATTTTTTAAAGATTATTTTTTTCAAGAACCAACAGAAACGTGGATTTTTTAAGGAATATTTTTGAAAAGGACCAACAGAAACGTGGATTTTTTAAGGAATATTTTTGAAAAGGACCAACAGAAACGTGGATTTTTTAAAGAATATTTTTGAAAAGGACCAACAAGAACGTGGATTTTTAAGGAATATTTTCGAAAAGTACCAACAGAAACGTGGATTTTTTAAGGAATTTTTTTGAAAAGTACCAACAGAAACGTGGATTTTTTAAGGAATTTTTTTGAAAAGTACCAACAGAAACGTGGATTTTTTAAACAATGTTTTTTTAAGGACAAATGGAAACATGAATTTTTTGAAAAATACTTTTGAAAAGGACCAACAGAAAGTGGATTTTTTAAGGAATATTTTTGAAAAGGACCAACAGAAACGTGGATTTTTCAAGGAATATTTTTGAAAAGGACCAACAGAAACGTGGATTTTTTAAGAATATTTCTGAAAAGGACCAACAGAAACGTGGCTTTTTTAAACAATATTTTTTCAAGGACAAATGGAAACATAGATTTTGTAAATTTATTTTTTCAAAGACAAATGGAAACATAGATTTTGTAAATTTATTTTTTCAAGGACAAATGGATTTTATAATGTTATTTTTTCAAGGTCTAGCAAAAATTTGAATTTTGTAAAAATATTTTTTCAAGACTATCAGAAACGTGGATTTTTTAAAAATATTTTTTCAAGGACTGCAAAAACTTCGATTTTTTACAGAATATTTTTAAGGACCAATGAAAACGTGGATTTTTAAAGAATATTTTTGCAAGGACAAATAGAACGTCATTTTTTTAAATAATATTTTTTAAAAGACTAAATTTTTCAAAATATTTTTTTAAAGACCAACAGACGTGAATCTTTAAGGTTTTTTTTTTAAATATTTATTCAAGGTGCGACAAACTTTAACTTTTTAAAACAATATTTTTTCAAGGTCCAACGCACGCGGAAATTCTAAGGAATATATTATCAAGGTACAGCAAGACCGAAAAATGTGTTTTTTTTTATATTTTTGAAGGATTGAAATTCGTATAGAGTTTAAGAAATTTTGAAAATACTTTTGGTCTCAAATTCGTGGAATATTTTTGCAAGAATTTAGAGTTTTTAAACTGGGTTATTGTTTAATATTTTTTAAGCCCTTATAAGCTATAATCGTGCATTATTAAAACTATTTTTTCAAGGATTGAACTTTAATTGTGGTTTCTTTTAAGGATATTTTTAAGGACTCTTGGAGCATTAATTGCAATTTTATGTTTAATATATTTTTCATTGCCCAAGATAATTGTGGATTCTTCAAAACATTTTTCATTGACGGCTGGAGCAATTATTTTGGCATGTCCTTTAAATCGGGAATTTTTACAGATATTGTTTCATAGACTTTCGGAGATTTTTGAAAGATTTACGGAGCTACAACCGGAGGCTAACAATGTTTCTTTAACTAATTTGAGAGTTAAATATGCGGTTTTTTAAATTATTTATTTCCAAGGTCTATGTATGGTATATGAATTTTTTAATACAGCTTATTAAGGATTTTTGGAACTACAATAGTAGACTTTAGAATGCCAAACTTTATTTTATGTGCTGTCCGTCTGTCTATGTTAGTTTGAAATCACGCTACACGTCGCAATTATATCCCGATTCTCACGAAATTACATGAAGGTGGGGTAAAAGAGTAGTGAAATAACTGACTGAAAGTCAATGCTCAGACAAAACGGCTGAAGCTAGAATCTAGAAAATTTGCACCAGGTCAGGTGTGTTTAAAAAAAGGTGTACGAAAAGTACAAAAAAGTTAATACTTTGTATTAAACAAACGGTTTAAGCTAGAATGCTGAAATTTGAAATGCGAGTCACTAATGAAGTGGAGAATAGATGAAACAAAGGGTTTTTGGAAATTCGAACTTTAAGGTTACGAAAAGTTCTAAAATGGTACAAAACGTTTAAAATAGTACCATTTGGTATTATGGGCACGGATAGAGCTTAAGGCTTGGAATTAGATATGAGAATCAAGGTTGGAAAATAAGTTTGATATATGAATGTGATTTGGGAAATGTATACTAAGCTTGTGAACTGCACTAAATGGTACAAAACTTGTTATATATTTTTTTAGTGTGAAAGATGAAGCTGGCATTTTAAAATATTTCTGTCTTTGGAGTACCTGTTTGTGGTTGATTTGTTATAAAGAGGTGGAAATTTAGAAAATTGTACTATACTTAGTATAATTTGGTATTGGGTAAAGAAATAATGTTTTTTCTGAAATTTGGTGTCTTGGTTGGAGAAATGTATATTGTTTTGGATATGCGCACTAAATGTTATTAAATTTGAAATAATTTTGAACAGAAACATTTGATGTGTCGCAATTGCGGAGTGATTTCACCACTATCCTCATCAGTAAACTTAAAAATGAAAGATTTTTTCTTTCCGAACATAGAAATTTTAATAAAAAAAAAACAACTAAAATAGCAGCAAATTTCAGCCGGGCCGAACTTTTAATACCCTCCATCATTTGGAAGGAACTTGAAAATTTTCAAAAAACATTCCGAAAAGTACCACTTAAATGAATACCGTTATATGGGGACTATACGAAGACGTGGACCTATTTTTTTGTCATAGGCTTTTGAACTTCGAATACGAAATTTGGAACCGTTCTAGTGTATAATGTCTCTAAAATCATTAAAATATCGAATATCGGGAGGTACCGTTATATAGGGGCTATACAAAGACGTGGATCTGCATATAAACATTTTTGTCATAAGCTGTAGTAGTACCTATTACGAACTTTAAATATGAAATTTGAGATAAATCCGGTAAATAATGTCGCTAAAGTCATGGAAATACCGAATATCTGGAGGTACCGTTATATGGGGGCTATACGAAAACGTGGACCGACATGGCCTATTTCAGAATTCAAAACCTGCCTACTGGTAAACTATGCATATACGCAAAATGTTAGCCTTCTATCTCAATTCGTACGAAATAAAGCGTGATTACAACAGACGGACGAACGGACATCGCAAGAACGTCTTAGAATTATACGCTATCTTGGACCGAATGGCGCAAAGCCAGACAGTCAGGTGGCCGGTCGGACGGATACACCTAGTTCGACTCCAAATGTCCTTAAACGGATTCGGTTCAAAGAGATCTAGATCTAGACCGTTATTTCAAAGAGGCAAGTTTTGGTCGTATCAACTGATATATTCCCCTTTGTAGCCATATGGCTGAGGACATAAAAACACAGTTCTTATTACGCATTTGCAGTTTCTAAAATTCCGCTTTATGGTCCACCAACGGCTACCTATTTACCAAATTTGAAGATTTTATTCCCAGCAATTTTCAGTGACGTTTGCCGAGGTATTCAGTCTGTCATTTTTTTTTACAATTTTATGTACATATATTGGGTTTTCTACTCCATTCCTTCTTAACCCTCTCCCATAAATTCAGACTGTGTTAACATTGTAACAAATCCCATTTTACTGCCGCACACAAAAGGAAGCAAACACCAAACTTTTCCCATTACTTTGATTTATTGAAGAACTTTCACATGAATGAGCTGAAGTAAACATCTGAACATCAAAAAAAAACTGAAAAAAAAAACCTAAAACTATTTCTATTTTCTTAATTAAGTCCTAGTCCTATGACCGGCAGAGAATAAACAATGAAGACAACCGAGAAGAAGAAATGTTAAATTAATTTATAATTAATTCAGGCTCATCAGGCTAACTTTTTGTGCGATGGTGATGACTGCCTTTTGCACTTGCAGGCAGGTAGGCAGGTTTAAAATCACTGCAAACAAAAGTCAAAGTTAAAGCAGAGGAGAGACAGACTAAGAAAAGTGGAAAATTTATACAAGGTGGAGTTTTAATTTAATGTAGCCATTTTTACCTAGCTCTTAGAAGGCTTATCATGCAGGCAGACTGGCAGGCTGGCAGGCAAGTTAGCCTGTGGAGGTGGAGAGATATCTCTGCTACCCTGAAACTATTTAAAAATGTAGTTTAAATGTTTGCGCTACTCAAACGCAAGGGAATACACTCGAGGAAATATCTCGGTAGGTTTACTTTCAGCTGCATGGGGATATGCATTTGATGAAAGATTTGCAGTATTTTCCTTGGACGAATCACCGACAAAATCCAGACAAAAATTAAGTTAAAATGTGTTCTATGTTTGAACTACACCCCCACCCAACCCCTGTTTCGTGGTTCAAGTCTTGCATGCTGTCCTTCATATCATTTTGACCCAAGCCAAACGCTTTGTTTTCCTTCTCACATGTTTGAGGGACCAGAGTCAGAATTTATTGTTTTTATACCCTCCACCATAGTATGGAGGGTATATTAAGTTTGTCATTCCGTTTGTAACACCTCGAAATATATATTTTAGATCCCACAAGGTATATATATTCTTGATCAGCATAAAATTCTATGTCGATTTATCAATGTCCGTCTGTCTGCCCGCATATCCGTCTGTCCGTCTGTGGAAATCACTCTAGCTTCCGAACGAAATGAAGTAAGTTGAAAAAATTTTACTCAAATGTGTACTATGTCTGCAGGAATTTTGGTATTGAAAATGGGTCATGTAGGTCCACGTCTTCGTATAGCCCCCATATAACGGTACCTCCCGATATGCGGTATTTGGATGATTCTAGCGACATTTTTTACCGGAATGGTTTCTTGGAATGGTTTCAAATTAATATTTAAAGTTCTTAGGAGATGCTACGGCTTAAGACAGAAAATGGGCCATGTAGGTCCACGCCTTCGTATAGCCCCCATGTAACGGTACCGCCCGATATTCGGTATTTCGATGATTTTAGCGACAATATTTACCGGAATTGTTTCAAATTTTGTATTTGAAGTTCGTAATGGATACTACAGCCTAAGACAGAAAATTGGCCATGTAGGTCCACATCTTCGTATAGCCCCCATATAACGGTACCCCCCGATATTCGGTATTTTGATGATTTTTGCTACATTTTTTACCGGAATTGTTTCAAATTTTGTATTTGATGTTCGTAATGGATGCTACAGCCCATGACAGAAAATTGTCTGTGCAGGTCCACGTCTTCGTATAGCTCCCATATAACGGTACCCCCCGATATTCGGTATTTTGATGATTTTACCTACATTTTTTACCGGAATTGTTTCAAATTTTGTATTTGAAGTTCGTAATGGATGCTACAGCCTATAACAGAAAATTCTCTGTGCAGATCCACGTCTTTGTATAGCCCCCATATAACGGTATCTCCCGATATTCGGTATTTTGATGATTTTAGCGACATTATTTGCCGGAATTGTTTCAAATTTGGTATTTGAAATTTGTAATGGATGCTACAGCCTATGACAGAAAATTGTCAGTGCAGATCCACGTTTTATAACCACCATGGTACCTCCCTATATTCGGTATTTTGATGATTTTAGCTACATTATAAAAAGATTTTTTTTTTTCAAGTTTCGTATTTGAATATTGTAATAGCTTGTGACAAAAGTTGCCTATGCAGGACCACGTCCTCGTATAGACTCTAATATACGGCTACGTGAGGTATTTTCAAGATTTTAACGGATTTTATTTTTTTTTTGAAAATTTTTAAATTTATTCCAAATGCTGCAGGGTATTCAAAGTTCGGCCTGGCCGAACTTACAGCTTTTTTACTTTTTTATTATGATATTTTCGCCCTTCCTTCGGGTTCTCCCTCTTCTTCCCCTCTCCTGTGGCACTGCTCCTTAGGTTCACTGACTGAAGTAACTCTGCGAATTACATTTTAAAGTTTGTAAATCAAGTTGAATGATGATGTTGCCTGTTGTTTGATGGTGTTCCCACCACTCTGGCTGCTGCTGCTGCTATTGCTTCTGTTCACGCTGTTGTTTCTCAGCGTTTTAAACATTTATTATGCAAATGCCGGACACAGTTCGAGTGAGAATTATGGCTTCTTCTTCATCTTTTGCCAGCAGTAACTACTCCTGCTGGCTGGTCCTGCCGCCGCTGTTGCTGCTTTAGTTTATAATTTTTGTTTGGCCAAGGATCAAGAAGAGGGTAGCCAAAAGCCGTAACTGGCCACGACCACTGAGGCCACAAAATCGACCATGTCTGTCTGCCTTGTTGCTACTGCTGTAGACTTCATCTGCATGCCTCCTTGCCTGGCAGAAATAAATATTGTTTCTTTTTTTGGATGTTAACATTTCCATGGATGTATGAAAACGTAAGGTCCATGTATTTTGGCATAATATGCATTGTTTTTCTTGTTGGTTATTTTTTGTTTTTGTATATTTTTTATACTAGCCTTTATTAAAATTCAACAATGAACATCTTCATTTTGAAGTCTATTATCATTTAAAAGTTCATGCATTTTTATTACATTGTTACAACGACAACAGAGGCAAAAAAAAAAAACAACAAAAATCCACAGAGGTTTTCCTTCTTTTCCCTACCGGTGACAAAGCTCTACGTCACCACGAATGGCAGTGGCATGCCAGGTTTTGCATGCGGCTATTTGTTGATGCCGCTGTTATCCTTGTTGCAGCAATAAAATTATTAAAGTTTGTTGCAATAAGTCGATACAGTGTTTTTTGGGGCGGAAAACGGGAATGGAAAAAACAAAAAATTGATGGAGGAAAATTATTTTGAAAATCGCTATAAAAGGAATTAAAGAATTATTAAAATCCTTTTGAAAGGACCACTTCGAACCACTTCGCTTTTATAGTTCTTATTCAAATTTAAACAAGTAAAAAAGCTGTAAGTTCGGCCGGACCGAATTTTGAATACCCTAAAACATTTTGAACAAATTTGGCAATTTTCAAAAATATATATATAAAAGCCGTTAACAATTCTGTTCAAATCTTTAAAATACCGAATGTAGCCGCCTATACGACAACGTGGACCTGCATAGGGAACCTTTGTCATAAGCCATTAAAATATTCTAACTCGAAATTTAAAAAAAAATCGGTGATTATGAATGTAGCTAAAATCCTCAAAAACCGATTATAGGGAAGTACCATGGAGGATATACCAAAACGTGACAATTTTCTGTCTTAGGCTGTAGTATCCCTTAAGAACTCCAAATACCAAATTTGAAACATTTTCAGTAAATAGTGTCGCTAAAATCATCAAAATACCGAATATCGGGAAGTACCGTTATATGGGGCCTATACGAAGACGTGGACATGTACAGACCATTTTCTCTCATAGGCTATAGTTTCCATTACGAACTTCAAATACCAAATTTGAAACAATGCCGGTTAATAATGTCGCTAAAATCATCAAAATACCGAATATCGGGAGGTATCTTTATATGGGGGCTATACGAAGACATGGAGCTGCAAAGACAATTTTCTGTCTTAGGCTATAGTATTTATTAAGAACTCCAAATATCAAATTTGAAACAATTCCCGTGAAAATTATCGCTAAAATCATCAAAATACCAAATATCGGGAGGTACCGTTCTATACGAAGAAGTGGATATGCATACCAAAAACTTTGTCATAGGCCGTTGCTTAAATCACCAGAATACCAGAAAAAGGATGTACCATTAAATGGGGGATACGAATATGTGGACCCGCACAGAAAATGTTCTGTCATAGGCTGTAGTATCCATTACGAACTTCAAATATAAGATATCATTGTTGTCGAATACATATTACGAATATAAGGGACTAAAACACCAAATCGGAAAAAATATATATGGTATATCTGAACCGATTTTCTCCGAATTCGACGTACTTGCTTCTAGACTGAATTCGGTCGGATGTACCAAACTTCAGGACTTTTGGACTCATATTGGCCATTTGGTGCACAATTAACTCGAAATCGGTTAAAGATATATATCTGATCCGATTCTCACCAATTTCAATAGGGTTGGTCTTTAGGCCAAACAAATATTGTTTGCAAAATTTCATCTCAATCGGATAATAAATGCGACCTGCATATTGTTCACAAGAATACATGGACGGACGGCCAGACTGACATGCATAAATCGACTCAGAAAATGATTCTATGATGATCCTGAAAAGTAACTATGGGTTTATTTCGCTTTCTTCACTATGTTACTAACAAATGCACAAAGACATAATACCCTTACCACTATGTAGTGTGGGGTACAAACAAAAAGCCCTTCTATAGACTTAAGACCTTTTAGAGGTCTTTTATAGTCTGAGCACATTTTAAAAGTCTTCTGTAGACTGGAGACATTTAAGGGGTGTTCTAAAGGCTGAAGATCTTTTCGAGATTGGCTGGAGATCTTTAAAGGTTTTTTATAGACTGGATACCTTTTGAAGGTCTTCTATAGGCTGGAGATCTTTTAATGGTGTTGTATAGTCTGGATATCTTTTAAAGGTACTTTATAGGCCGGAGACTTTCAAAGGACTTATATAGGCTGGAGAGCTTTTAAAAGTCTTCTATGCGATGTAGACATTTTAAAGGCTGCAGACTTTTAGGGTTTTTTACCCTAAAGACCTTTGTACGAGCTTCCTTTACGCTAGAAATCTTTTAAAGATCTTTTGAATGTCTTCTATTGTCTGAAGACCTTCTATTATGGGATAGAGACTTGTTAAAGGGTTCCATTGACTGAAGACCTCTCAAAGGTCTGTATAACGGGATCTTTTTAGAGGTCTTCTGTAGACTAGAGACCATTAAAATGTATTTTGAAGAATTTCTTGTAGTCTTGTATTGACCCTAAACCTTTTTATGATCTATTGACCATAGACAGAGCTGTAAAAACTCGTCCAGGCCGTATACATTTCATGTTCTTTTTTTTTTTTTTTTTTTTTTTTGAAAACTGTAAACATTTTACAGTTCTTCAATATTCTAGAGATTTTTCAAAGGTGTTATATAGACTGAGGGGCTCTACTCTACTCTTTATATCTTTTTTTTTTTTGATCTTCTATACACCGAAGACATAAAAGTTCCTCGGGTCTTTACTTCAGAGGTAAGATCTGTAAAAGGTCTTCCGTCTTTACTTCAGAGGTAAGGTCTTATAAATGTCTTCTCTATATTCAGATGACCTTTTACCAGTCTTTTATAAGCAAAAGACCTTTTATATATCTTCTATGAATAGAAAACGTTTTACACTATTTTTTTTAGATATAAAGACCTTTTGTTGATAGTTCACAGATTTTTTAAAGAACTTTAATTTACAAGTAATGCATTAAAGATCTTTAATACCCAATTAAACTTTGACATATGTTCCAGAAACTGAAGGCTTCTTAGAGATCATCGACAGACGGAAGACCTTTTACAGATCTTACCATGATATAAGTCATTCAAAGGCATTCACGACAGAAGACTTTCCAGTGGCGGGGGTTAGTGTTAATATAAGACTTTTAAAAGTCTGTATAAGAGAATAGTAAAATTGTCTATAGACTGAAGCTCTACAAGAAACGAAGGTCCACTATATAGCAGAAGCGTTTTTTGTATTGTCTTCTAAGATGAGATGAGAAAAGCTTCTGAAGGTCTTCTAAGTATCACTTGTATACTTTTATGGTTTTATACCCTCCACCATAGTATGGAGGTGTTTGTAACACCTAAAAATATACATTTTGGATGCCACATAGTACATATATTCTGGATCAGCATAAAATTTTATTTCGATTTAGCGGTGTCCATCTGTCCGTCCGTCTGTGGGGGTCACTCTAGCTTCCCAACGAAATGAAATAGGTTGATAAAATTTTACTCAAATGTATATGATGTCTGCAGGACTTTTGGTATTGAAAATGGGTCATGTAGGTCCACGTGTTCGTATTGCCCCCATATAACGGTACCTCCCGATATGCGGTATTTTGATGATTTTAGCGATATTATTTACCGTAATTGTTTCAAAATTGGTATTTGAAGTTTGTAATGGATAGTACAGACTTAAGCAGAAAATTGTCTGTGCAGGTCCACGTCTTCTTTTATCGCCCATATAAAGATACCTTCCGATATTCCGTGTTTTGATGCTTTTAGCGACATTATTCACCGGAATTGTTTCAAATTTAGTACTTGAAATTCGTAATCGATACTATAACCTATGACAGAAAATTGTCTGTGCAGGTCCACGTTTTGGTATACCCTCCACATAATGGTACCTCCCTATATTCCGTATTTTGATGATGGTAACTTTAGCTACATTATTCACAGACTTTTTTCCGACTTTTTCGCATTTGAATATTGTAATATTTTATAACAAAAGTTACCTATGCAGTTCCACGTCGTCGTATAGACCCTAATATATAACGTCTATATTCGGTATTTTTAAGATTTCAACAGAATTTTTAACGGGTTTTATTTTTATTTATTTATTTTTTATTATTATTATTATTATTATTTTTTTAAAAAATTGCCAAATTCGGCCCGGTCGAGCTTACATTTTTTTTAAATATTTTTTCTGAAAACCTGAAACATTTTACAGTTCGTCAATATTCTTGGGATTCTTCAAAGGTCTTCTTTAGACTGAGGAGCTCCCACAGGTCTTCCAATCTTCATTTGATGTTCTACACACCAAAGACTTAAAATATCTCCGGGTCTCCATCTCTCTATGCAGATGACCTTTTACCAGTCCTTTAAGTGCAGAAGACACCTCATTATTTATAAATATGAACAGAGAACCTTTTACACGATATTTTTAGATCGAAGACCTTTTGTCGATAGATTAAAGACTTTTAAAAAGAGCTTTAATATACAAAGCCGACTTACAGGTCTTCTATTGGCAAGAAATGCGTTAAAGGTCTTCAATACCTAATTAAGCTTTGACAGGTCTTCCACATACTGAAGGCTTTTTAGAGATCCTCGACAGACGGACGACCTTTTACAGGTCTTTCCAAGATAGAAATCAATCAAAGGTATTCAGGACAGATACCTTTCCAGTGGCGGGGGTTAGTGTTAATATAAGACTAATATATGAGTTTTAAAAAGTCTGTATGACAGAATAGTAATATTGTCTATAGACTGAAGCTCGGCCCAAATCTAGATATAACTCCCATATATATCTTCATCCGATTTTAGGTTTCAAATGGGTACATTCGACCGAATTAAGCCTACAAGCGTGTGCTTCAAATTTGGTGAAAATTGGTTCAGATATAGCTATAGCTCCTATATATATATATATATATATATATATATATATATATATATATATATATATATATATATATATATATATCGGAATAATCGTGGCAACAAATGGGTAAGCAAAGTGGATAAGAAAAGTGTAACAGAGTGTTATAAAAACAGTGTGGAAAGCTCAAAAGTTGGGCGGGGCCGTTTATATGATACCCTACACCACTATGCATATTTAGTAGAGTTTATAGTTAGTATATATATATATATATATTTTTATATATATATATATATATATATATTAGTAGAGTTTATAGTTAGTATATATATATATATATATATATATTTATATATATATATATATATATATATATATATATATATATATATATATATATATATATATATACTAACTATAAACTCTACTAAATATGCATAGTGGTGTAGGGTATCATATAAACGGCCCCGCCCAACTTTTGAGCTTTCCACACTGTTTTTATAACACTCTGTTACACTTTTCTTATCCACTTTGCTTACCCATTTGTTGCCACGATTATTCCGACCCACAGTAGCTACTCTATTATTACATACTTATGAAAATATTGTGGGAGACTTTAAAAGAACGCATTTAAATTTTTCCGGCGACCAGAATGGTAATGACTGCAAAAGGTGCATGGAATAACACTTAGTAAGGCAAACGATGGAGATATGGAACTCTATAAGGCCACTCTATTCATGAGCACTTACACTTAGGCAGACACACATATACAGTTACCTAGAGCAACTCTTACTTTCTGTAATGTCTGCATTTTCTTCATGTTTTTTTCCGATGGCCTTCTTAAATCACTTTAAACTTTCTAGTTTTGCCCTTAGTCTTGTGTCGTCTTGATTCTCAGCTCTATTCTTTTTGTTTTTTTTGGATTTTTATTTCATTTTAAAAAAACTTAAATTTGATTTATGGTCTCATCAAGTTGTTACCGGTTGAAATAGTTTTTAGGGGATGTTTCCTTTTTCTAGCAGTCGAAAACTTTATTTGATATATTGTCAAAATTCTATTTAAAGTCAACTAAACAATGGAAGTTATCATTAGTCCACATCTTTGGAAGAAATATTATAATTTTCCACTACCTGGGGAGAGAAAATTTGTTGGAGTGAATTAAAACTTGAAAGAGAGGAGAAGGATATGAATCACACAAGGAATGCTATGCTAAGAGTGAACCGGGGACAGGGGGGTTCCAGAAGCACGTAAGGAGCTTTATACATTCAGTATGATTTTTACAGAATCAGATTTTTGGCCCAGCAGGGTTTGATTTATTTTTAATGGCCGTGAAAACTAAAAGGTATCGAAGCTGGTGATTTTTTATACCCTACACCACACGGTGGTCAGGGTATCATGTCTTTGTGCATTTGTTTGTAACAGACAAAAGGAAACGAGATAGACCCATAGTTCCTTTTGATGATCTGCATGTCTGTCCGTCCGTCCTTCTGTCTGTCCGTCTGTCCATGTATTTTTGTAAACAAAGTACAGTTCGCATTTATTGCCCTATCCAGATGAACTTTGGCCCAAGGACGAACCCTATTGAAATTTGAGATAATCGGTCAAAATTTAGATATAGCTCCCATATATACCTTCGTCCGATTTGGCTTTTATTGTTCACCAAACGTGTAATATCAGCCCCGAATAGTATGGAATATTGCACATACAACTAAATTAGGCCTGAAAATAAGTATGCCAAATTTGATCGAAATCGATTCAGATATGGCTATAGCTCCCATATATATTGTTCATACGATTTTCTTATTTTTGTCCTCCGCAGCCGTAATATGCACTCTGTAACAACAATATTCGGGGAAATATATCAACTGCAGCTCAGAAATACATTTGCTAAATTTTATCGAGATCGGTTCAGATTTGGATATAACTCCCATATATAACTTTGTCCGATTTACTTTTTGTAGTGCACCAAAGGTCTAATATTTGCCCAATTGGGCTGGAATTTGGTACTTACGATCGAATTGAGTCTAGAAGCTTGTATGTCAAATTTTGTGAAGATCGGTTCAGATATAGCTCCGATATGTTATATTTGTTACCTACAGCCGTTCAGATTTAGATATAGCTCCCATATCTATCTTTATCCGATTTCAAAGTAATTGTGCACCAAATGGGCAATACTAGTCCGAATATAAATGCTTCGCCATATTTAGTCCTTTGAACTTTAAATTATAATCATAGCGTGTATGATTGAATTCTCCCATAAAAACTTTTAATTGTTATGCGGAGCTCTACTAAATTAGCAAAGTGGTGTAGGGTATCATAAAGTCGGTCCACCCGACTTTAAGACTTTCTTTACTGGTTTTATGTTCAATAGATGAGATCTATGAACCCTCTGCCTGCAGCCCATGATTTTTCAACCATCATTAGTGATTAGAATTCAATAGAAATGAAATCAAGTTTTCCAACATTTCCATTGTTGTTTTTTTTTTTTTGTTCGCTGAAATTTCACTTCACAAGTGTCCATAACAACAAACGCATGCATGTAAATATGTGCTGCAATTTTCAATTCGTTATGGATAATAATATCGTTGGCATTCTTTCTAAACAAAATCAATTCTAAATTGTGTGCTTTTCATTTACTTCTACTAATAGCATTTTATAATAATGTGTGCACTTTTCTACATAATTAAATAAATAAATAGAAACGGCTACAAATTTAAAAAGAAAAAGGCCCAGGAAAGAGGCCTATGTATTGAAGACCTCTAAATTGGCTTTCATTCATAAAAGACCTCCAAAAAGGTTTCTATACACAAAAAACCTTTAAAAAGAGTGATAGCCATAGAATATTTTCAAAGAGCTCTTTAGCCATTCTTTGAGTCGAAAAGTCACATATCTATTAGAAGTTATTGATTGGATAACTTGAAACGGTATTCTGTCCATATGCCAAATAGAAGAGAGCCTCAAAAATGCTCCTAAAGAAGGCATTAAAAGAACTTTTGAAAAGTCTTCTCTCATAACGTCAACTATACAGAAGACCTTGAGCTGTGCACCATTGAAGACTCCGAAATGGTCCCTAATCTAAGCAGTCTTTTAAATAATGCTCTTAATAATATCGAAAAGGTCCCTTATCCAAAGGGTTTGTGTCCATAAAAGACTTTCAACTATGACATACTTTCCGACGTATCATATGTACGACCTAAAAGTCTCCTCTACAACTCCCTTGGCGGATACTGTAGTGACACAGGCCTCTGTCGCCACCCCAATTACTGAAGGTAATTTGTTGTTAGAAAAGAAAATATAAAAAGAAATAAAACACAAGGATTAATTAGTATAAATTCAATATGTATCCATGTTTTTATTGGTGATTCTTTCTTTTCTAACAACAAATTACCTTCAGTAATTGGGGTGGCGACAGAGGCCTGTGTGCTTTCGCTTTCGTTTCTAAAAGACAAGTGAACGCAGAGGTTCTAAGTGATCGCAGAGGATCCCTTGTCTATTTCTAATACATATGCAAATACAGACAAGTGAACGCAGAGGTTCTGAGTGACCGCTGAGGGACCCATGTCTGTATATTATTACAACTACAACTACTTCCAATGAGAGCAAGGTGAGCCTACCGCCAACAACCAATACCCAGCGGCGATCCGCTCACTACAATATCCGCCAAGGGAGTTGTAGAGGAGATGCCAGTTGTGCCAATCAGCATCCGTGATTGACGAGTATTGGAAAGTTGTGGTGGAACGTATTGAACTTCTACACCCCCATTTCACAGTACCTCCCAATAATCGGTATTTTGCTGTTTTTAGTGTCATTATTCACCGGAATGGTTTCAAATTTGGTATTAAAAGTTGCAAATGGATGCTACAGCCTAAGAGAGAAAATTGTCTGTGCAGTTCCACGTCTTCGTATAACCCCCATGTAACGGTACCTTCCTATATACGATATTTTGATGATTTTAGCCACATTATTTACCGGAATTGTTTCAAAATTTGTATTTGAAGTTCGTAATGGATGCTACAGCCTATGGCAGAAAATTGTACATATGTGCAGGTCCACGTCTTCGTATAGCCCCCAATATTCGGTATTTTGATGATTTTAGCGTCATTATTCGCCGGAGTAGTTTCAAATTACGTATTTATAGTTCGTAATGAGAACTACAGTCTGTGAAAGAAAATTGTCTATGCAGGTCCAGGTCTTCGTATAGTCCCCACATATCAGTACCTCCCTATATTCGGTAATTTGATGATTTTAGGTACAATACTCACCAAAATTGTTTGAGATGTCGTATTTGAAGTTCGTCATGGATGTTCGTTAGTTGTCTATGTAGGTTCAGGGATTCGTATAGCTCCGATATAACGGTGCTTCCCTATGTACGGTATTTTGGTTTTTTAGCTATATTATTCACCGTTTATTTCACGTTTCGAATTTGGATATGGTAATGGCTTATGACAAACAATGTTTAAGTAGGTCCACGTCGTATAGACCCCATTGTAACTGTTATATTCGGTATTTTTAAAATTTTAACAGAACTTTTAACGGATTTCGTTTTTTGAAAATTTCCAAATTCTTTTTAAATGGTGGAGGGTATTCAAAGTTCGGCCCGGTTGAAATTACTGCTTTTTAATTTGATAAATCTAGAATAGCCACTAAGAAGTACAACTTTTATGCCCTAGAAGGTTTATAAATTTTGATACGTCCAAAACGTGTCTCATCGAACTAACGGTTTTAGACCCTAAGTCTCTTTGGACCAAATTCGACCTAGCGATGTCCGTCCGCCTGTCTGGCTGGCTGGTGCGCACAATAACTCTCGAAGGAAGTATCCGATTTAGTAAATTGAAATATGGGAGATGGGAAATATCAGAGATGGACTATAATTCCCACAAAAACGGTCTACATTTTCAAAAAAAAATACTGCTCAGAAAGTGAAAGGATAATCCGACTTTCTCCAACTTTGCAAATCCCAATATTAGCATCAGTTCTAGGGCAGGTGCGAAAATGGACAATATCGGTCCACTCCATCAAGTATACTTGAATACTTATAAACTACGAAGTAAGCATCCGATTCTCTTTAAATTTTCTCACATCCCAAAATTTGTACTAGCACAAGATCTGGTATGGATATGGTAAATATCGCTCCACTCTTTCTGATACCTCCCCCACAAAGAGGTCGACATTTGGAATAACCGTATTCTTATAAAACGCGAAAAATGCATCCAATTATTTTTACACTGGGCACAATCTTTGTATCAACACAAGACCACTCGTCAAGATGGAGCATGGCGGACCAATACTTCTGGTACCTCCTTCATAACGAGTCAAAATTTTGAATAATTTTAATCTCATAAACTCACAAGATGGGAAATAAGCATCAGATTGTCCTCAAATTTCACACATCCCAACATTTTTAATAGTAGAAGATATAGTGTGAGGATGAGATATACCGGTCCACTCCTTCTGGTACCTTCACCATATATCCTAATATTTTTGTTTATATCTGTTCAAAAATTTCGAAAAAAAAAAGTCATATAAAACTAATTGAATACCCGACATTGTCTAAACTTGGTCCGTGGAAAAATGTTAAGAGTTTTTATTTTCGATTTTCTTATACTTTCTGAGTCTACATATCTATCTGATATGTTCTCGCACCAAGAAATAAAGCCCTTTATCACACTGTGTAAATAAATTATAAAAAATACAGTCCAAAACTTAATCCAAATTTTGATATTTTAATATTAGGAGCGATAATTAAAACAAAATTGGCAATTTTCTAAAAAACAAAATCCGTTAAAAATTCCGTTACAATATTAAAAATGCGGAATGTAGCCGTTATATTAGGGTCTATACGACGACGTGGATGTGGATAGGCAAATTTTTTCATAAAGCATTACAATATTCAAATGCGAAACTTGAATAAAAATATCGGTGAATAATGTAGCTAAAATCATCAAAATACCGAATATAGGTAGGTACAGTTACATTGGGGATATACGAAGACGTGGACTTGCACAGACAATTTATACTGAGAAAACAGTCTTTTAGTGACATTCTGTATTGGGGTCCTCTGTAAAGCGTAGTTGCAGACTCCCTGTAAGAACGAAAGACCTTTTAATTGTCTTCTGTAGATGAACGATTTTGAAAACGTCCTTAAATCTTGAAGACATTCTTTTATAGATAAAAGAGACCTTTTCGATGTCTTCAACGCCTAGGGTAATTTTCAATACCTAGACTTTTAAGATGTGTTCTACTGCCATTGGATGGAAGACCTTTCAGCAGGCATAAGAGGCCTCTTAAAGGAATTCAACGTATAAACGTTTTTAAGAGGCATTTGCTCAATTATTACTCTCAATATAAAATATTTCCTAACGGTTTTTCACAAAATCTTTTTATGTTTTTTGCAAGGCCTCCTATGAACAACAATTCACCTCCAATCGGCACCAATTGTTCCCCAACCACAAAAGGGCTCCCATTGGTGTTGTTCATATTCCGAATAGTCAAGCTTTCCTTTGGTAACTGCCAATGTGTACACTTGGAGGGCGGTATTGTCACTTAATATGTTGGTTGGTTTGTTTGTTTATAATTATATCGGTAAATAAATTTTGCAAACCCGATAATAATCATCATCCACATCAGCTGGGGGTTTAGGATTTAGAAAGTCAGTGCAAATATTAATTTAGCTTTAGCATATTTCCAAAGCATATGAATTTCAAATCTGAATCAACATTTGTCAGCATTATCGATATGCATGTAAGGCACACTTACACATGTTTAAATATTGCATTTCGCCAAAGAGGTAAATAAATATTGGCAACACCCGAAATTCGAATTCAATTACACAATGTTATCGATAACGCAAAGGGTAAATAAATTTAATAAAATGCATTCGGTGTTTATAAGCAGAATGTTGTAAAGTCCGTGGTGTTTATGGCAAATTAATATTGAAAGAGCTGTTGTTGCTTTGGGCTGAAGTTTTTAAATTAATTTTTCAAGAACGAACACACCAACAACAGACCAAGAAGCTTGGATTTTTTTAAAGAATATTTTTTCAAGGACCAACATACCAAGGAACGTGGATTTTTTAAAGAATATTTTTTCAAGGACCAACAGACCAAGAAGCTTGGATTTTTTAAAGAATATTTTTTCAAGGACCAACAGACCAAGAAACGTGGATTTCCTGAAGAATATTTTTTCAAGAACTTACAGAACAGTAGATTTTTTAAAGAATATTTTTGAAGAGGACCAACAGAAACGTGGATTTTTTAAAGAATATTTTTGAAAAGGACCAACAGAAACGTAGATTTTTTAAAGAATATTTTTGAAGAGGACCAACAGAAACGTGGATTTTTTAAAGAATATTTTTGAAAAGGACCAACAGAAACGTGGATTTTTTTAAGAATATTTTTGAAAAGGACGAACAGAAACGTAGATTTTTTAAGAATATTTTTGAAAAGGACGAACAGAAACGTGGATTTTTTAAGAATATTTTTGAAAAGGACGAACAGAAACGTGGATTTTTTAAGAATATTTTTGAAAAGGACGAACAGAAACGTGGATTTTTTAAGAATATTTTTGAAAAGGACGAACAGAAACGTGGATTTTTTAAGAATATTTTTGAAAAGGACGAACAGAAACGTGGATTTTTTAAGAATATTTTTGAAAAGGACGAACAGAAACGTGGATTTTTTAAGAATATTTTTGAAAAGGACGAACAGAAACGTGGATTTTTTAAGAATATTTTTGAAAAGGACGAACAGAAACGTGGATTTTTTAAGAATATTTTTTCAGGGATTGACAGACGTGGATTTTTTAAAGAATATTTTTTCAAGGACGAACAGAAACGTGGATTTTGTTAATATTTTGTCAGGGATTGACAGACGCGGATTTTTTAAAGAATATTTTTCAAGGATTAACAGAAACGTGGATTTTCTAAAGAATATTTTTTCAAGGAGCAATAGAAACATGGATTTTTTAAAGAATATTTCTTCGAGTATTAATAGACGTGGATTTTTTTAAAGAATATTTTTTCAAGGATTAATAGACGTGGATTTTTTTAAAGAATATTTTTTCAAGGATTAATAGACGTGGATTTTTTTTAAAGAATATTTTTTCAAGGATTAGTAGACGTGGATTTTTTAAAGAATATTTTTTCAAGGATTAGTAGACGTGGATTTTTTTAAAGAATATTTTTTCAAGGATTTGTGGACGTGGATTTTTTAAAGAATATTTTTTCAAGGATTAGTTGACGTGGATTTTTTTAAAGAATATTTTTTTCAAGGACCAATAGAAACGTAGATTTTTTAAAGAATAATTTTTCAGGGATTGACAGACGTGGATATTTTAAAGAATATTTTTTCAAGGACCAACAGAAACGTGGATATTTTAAAGAATAATTTTTCAGGGATTGACAGACGTGGATATTTTAAAGAATAAGTTTTCAAGGACCAACAGAAACGTGGATATTTTAAAGAATAAGTTTTCAAGGACCAACAGAAACGTGGATATTTTAAAGAATAAGTTTTCAAGGACCAACAGAAACGTGGATATTTTAAAGAATAAGTTTTCAAGGACCAACAGAAACGTGGATATTTTAAAGAATAATTTTTCAGGGATTGACAGACGTGGATATTTTAAAGAAGAATTTTTCAGGGATTGACAGACGTGGATATTTTAAAGAATAATTTTTCAGGGATTGACAGACGTGGATATTTTAAAGAATATTTTTTCAAGGACCAACAGAAACGTGGATATTTTAAAGAATAATTTTTCATGGACCAACAGAAACGTGGATTTTTTAAAGAATAATTTTTCAAAGACCAACAGAACCGTGGATTTTTTAAAGAATAATTTTTCAAAGACCAACAGAAACGTGGATTTTTTAAAGAATATTTTTTTAAGGACCAACAGAAACGTGGATTTTTTCAAAGAATATTTTTTCAAGGACCATCAGAAACGTGGATTTTTTTAAAGAATATTTTTTCAAGGACCATCAGAAACGTGGATTTTTTTAAGAATATTTTTTCAAGGACCATCAGAAACGTGGATTTTTAAAGAATATTTTTTCAAGGACCATCAGAAACGTGGATTTTTAAAGAATATTTTTTCAAGGACCATCAGAAACGTGGATTTTTAAAGAATATTTTTCAAGGACCAATAGAATCGTGGATTTTTTTAGAGAATATTTTTTCAAGGACCAATAGAAACGTGGATTTTTTAAAGAATATTTTTTCAAGGATTGACAGACGTGGATTTTTTAAAGATTATTTTTGAAAAGGACCAACAGGATTTTTAAAGAATATTTTTTCAAGGATTAACAGACGTGGATTTTTTTAAAGAATATTTTTTCAAGGATTAACAGACGTGGATCTTTTTAAGGGTATTTTTTCAAGGATTAACAGACGTGGATTTTTTTAAGAATAATTTAAAAATATTTTTTTAAGGACCATCAGAAACGTGGATTTTTTAAGGAATATTTTTTAAGGACCAACAGATACATGGATTCTTTAAAAATATTTTTTTAAAGACCATCAGAAACGTGGATTTTTTAGGGAATATTTTTTAAGGACCACATCAGATACATGGATTCTTTAAAAATATTTTTTTAAGTACCAACAGAAATGTGGATTTTTTGAAGAATGTTTTTTCAATGACTATATCTCAAATCTTTTCTCAAAACTGCTCTCATCCTCCAGCCAATCCTAAAAGTGTAAGTATTTGTTAAACCTTCATTACAAATATTGTCATAAAAATTATGAAGTACTGCCTACCAAATTACGTATTTTCTTGTATCACATGTCCTTCCTTCCCATTACCACATACCCCTGTTCGTACACATGTGTATCACAATGTCTTGACGAGACACTCTTGAACACTTAATGAAGAACATTAAACATGTAATTAGCAGATTATTTAACACTGTCATCAACTCGATTGGCAACAACAATGCCCATAACCCCCGCTCCCCAAAGGAGCAGCACTACACAGACATAATATGGTTTAAGTGCCAAATAACACAAGCAGTTCAGATCAAAGAGAAGAGCGGAGGCGCGATGCGAAGCTATGAGTAATGTAGGCGTGATTAATACATCACTTCACACAAAATCGCATCGACACATTCAAGTACATCATCAGAAGCAGCATCAACATCAACATCGTCGTCGACATCAGAGGATACCGGATGAAGGCAATGACAATGTGTAAGACATATAAAATCTCTCACAAATCTCCTCCCCCCGCCATAGGCCATTTTCCAAATAATGAAGACTTTCATAGCAGTCTATTCGGTGTGGACTGATTTATTTGTCCATAAGTATGTCAATACAATACTCTACTCTCCTATGATGAGTGGTTGTAGCGTTTGGTTATGTACGTGTGTGTGTGTTTCCTTTGGGAGTATATTGTAGTGACCACTGAGTACGGAAGTTAAAGGAAAATGGACATCAGTCTATGATTTGTAAGATGAGTAGTTTTATTGCAATACAAAGTTTATTGCCAACAGTAATTCATCATGGCCAGAAGTGTTTAGAAATGGTTTTGTCTTTATCTTTCAGTTAATGAGACGCACAGGAATTCGAGGGGATATTGGGTGGAACATGCACTGTGGTTGGAAAAAATTAAATGGGAATAATTAAGATTTGGGCTTTAATAACTACTTTTTTCACATTTTATGAGATTTGTGATAATTATTGACAAATTTTGAAGTATAGTATGTGCAAAATTTAAAGAAAATTGAACGAATAAATGATAACCAAAAGTTTCAACTTTTATGAAGTGAGGCCATGGATTCCAGATAAGAGAGATATTTAGATAAAACAAGTCTGAAAAAATCCCAAACTAACCGCTACTTGGGATGACCGATAGATCCAATCTTCTAATAAAATATTGGGACATGTGAATTTTAAAGAGGATCGGGTGTTTATTTGGCTTTCTCTGAGAGATATAATTACTCAAAATGTTGATCTGTTGTGGATGAGGTACCAGAAGGAGTGGTCCCATATATTTCGTCTTGATAACAAATGTTGTGTTGATAGAAATATTGAGATTTGGCAAATCTGAATGGAATCGGATGTTAATTTCGTGTTTTATGAGCTTCATGGATATTTAAAATTTTGGCCATTTGTGGGTGAGGTAAGGAGTGGACCGTTATATTCCATCAATGGAAGGGGTGGACCGTTATATTCCATCTTCACACCAGGCCATAGGTTAATAATGAGGTGTGAAATTTGAAGATAATAGAACTCTTATATCACATTTTATAAGAGCTATAATTATTCAAAATTTTGACCCCTTGTGAGGGAAGTACCAGAAGAAATGGTCCGATCTCTACCATCTTTATAACAAATCTTGTGCTGATAGAAATATTGAGATTTGCCAAGTCTGAGTGGAATCGGGTGTTAAATTCGCGTTTTATGAGTTTCGTGGATATTCAAAATTTTGGCCCTTTGTCGGGGAGGTACCAGAAGAGTAGACCGATTTTTCCCATCTTCATAGTAGATCTTGCGCCAGTTGAAATAATGAGATGTGTGAAATATAAAAAGAACCGCATGCTTATTTCGGATTTTATGATCGTTTTGGTTATTTAAAACTTTCACCCTTCGTGGGGGACATACCAGAAGGAATACTATACCTGATAGGAATGCATGTGCTGGTGACGAACCTCCTCTGGACGGTCTGGGCATACATACATATGGTTCCAACATGGATAAAGGCACCGGTGCTGGCGTATTCTGCCCAAACTCAATTATAAAACGCTGATATAAGTTTAATGACAATTGCAGCGGATATTCTTTCAATAAAGAAGGCAGTCGAAATAGTATAGCATAACAGGACCAGCGACTTTAGAAAATCTCTAATCGAAGATGCCGGAAGAAGATGGCACTTGGAACTCGGTCAAAAAGTATCTAAGGCCATCTGGCTGGTAATCTCAAGAAGAAGGACACGCTTTCTTCCATCACATAGTACATATGACCTAACAATCCTAGTGGGCATATTGACTGGTCACTGCAGTATCAGATATCTGAACTTAAGGTGGGACAACAGCATTCCTGACTACTGCTGTAGAACTCGTATGTATCCGACAATGACATAGGCTTTTTTGGCAGGTGGAAGATAAAAACTCTAACGTACTTCTCCGAGATACATCACATCAAAATTTACAAATTTCCTTGGGTAGGCAGACCTCCCTACTGACTACACTACTTTCTACGTATTGTTTATTCTTCTTCTCGATTCTTCATAATTCTAATTTCTTCACCTTTAAAATACCTTCGTTTGACATTTTTATGTCCTACATAAACTTCGATTCATTCCGTTTGTAATACCTCGATATATACATTTTAGACCCCACAAAGTATAAAAATCAGCCTAAAATTCTATGTCGATTCAGCGATGTCCGTCCGTCTGTCCGTCTGTGGAAATCAATTTAGCTTCCCAACGAAATGAAATAGGTTGATAAAATTTAACTCAAATGTATATTATGTCTGCAGGATTTTTGGTATTCAAAATGGGTCATGTAGGTCAACGTTTTGGTAAAGCCCCCATATAACGATACCTCCCGATATGCGGTATTTTGATGATTTTAGCGACATTATTCACCGGAATTGTTTCAAAATTAATATTTAAAATTCGAAATGCATACTACAGCCTCTGACAGAAAATGGACCATGTAAGTCCACGTCTTCGTATAGCCACCATATAACGGTACTTCCCTATATTCGGTATTTTGATGATTTTAGCGACATTATTCACCGGAAATGGTTTAAATTTGGTATTTGAAGTTCGTAATGGGTACAACCTATGACAAAAAATTGTATTTTTAGGTCCACGTTTTGGTATATAACGGTACCCCCATACCGAGGTACCGACATCGGAATATTCGGTATTTTGATGATTTTAGCGACATTATTCACCGGAATTGTTTCAAATTTGGTATTTGAAGTTCGTAGTGGATACTACAACCCAAGACAGAAAATCGTCTGAGCAGGTGCACGTCTTCGTATAGCCCCCATATAACGGTACCTTCCGATATTCGGTATTTTAATGATTTTAGCGACATTATACACCGGAATTGTTTCAAATTTGGTGTTTGAAGTCCTTAGTTCAAATTTGGTATTTAAAGTTCGAAATGGATACTACAGCCTATGACAGAAAATTATCTGTGGAGGTGAACGTTTTCATATAGCCCACATATAACGGTACCCCCCGATATTCGGTTTTGATGATTTTAGCGACATTATTAACCGGAATTGTTTCAAATTTGGTATTTGAAGTTCGTAATAGCTACTACAGCCTATGACAGAAAATTGTCTGTGCAGATGCACGTCTTCGTATAGGCCCCATACGCTACCTTCCGATATTCGGTATTTTGATGATTTTAGCAACAGTATTCACCGAAATTGTTTCAAATTTGGCATTTGAAGTTCGTAATGAATCCTACAGCCTAAGACGGAAAATTATCTGAGCAGGTCCACGTATTCGTATTGCCCCCATACGCTACCTTCCGATATTCGGTATTTTGCTGATTTTAGCAACAGTATTCACCGAAATTGTGTAAAATTTGGTGTTTGAAGTTCGTAATGTATACTACAGTCTAAGACAGAAAATTGTCTGTGCAGGTCCAAGTCTTCGTATAGAACCTCATAAAACGGCAATATGTTGTATTTTTAAAATTCTAATAGAATTTTTATTTATTTATTTATTTATTTTTTTTTTTTTTTTTTTGAAAATTGCCAAATTTGTTCCAAATTTTTGAAGATCGGCCCGGTTGAAGTTACTGCTTTTTTACTTTTGTCTCCTGTCGTTGGTCCATTTTTTGTGTCAAGACTGGTTAAAAACCCTTAATAATTAGATATCACTTTGCACCTAGTGTTCCTCCGAACCCTTTCGCTTAGTAGTAGTTTTCGAGATGTTGCCACTAAAAACGCAACGAATGACAGTCGGTCATTTGTCATCGGTATTGTTGTGTTGTAATCAATAAATTATAGCCTCCTGCCATGAGTATAATTAATTAAAACAATTACTTTTTGCCATTTTGACAGATATTCACATAATTTTGCTGGTGCTGATGTTGTTGTTGCCGCAGTAGCTATTGTGTTGACAACAAATTAGAAATGAATGTCGTCCTGATGAATTCTGTCATTTGGCGAAGAGTGCAAAAACAGAATAGGCTGTAAATCACAAGCGAATATAGAAACACACACACACACGCACGCACGCTGACATACACGCACACAATGAAAATGACGGTATAATAAATGATTGTGACACAAATCAGAAAACTTCAAATGGTGCCACACACACACACTCATATAAATAAATGTATGCATATGTATGTATGTGTGCGTGCCACATCTTTGCTGCCGCCTCATCTGTCATCAGCTTATCCACCAAAGAAAGCGTAACATAATAGCATTATTAGCTTATATATTTTTGATTGCTTTTGAATTTATGAAAGGAGCTGATTTGTTTGATGAAATGCTTGGAAAAAAATGAATGGGGAAAGAGGAAAGTCTAGGTCTATTTATTAATAAACGGTTGCCAGGAGATGGGGCCAATACTTTTTCCTTATTTTGAATATTTCATATTTCGTGCGTTGGATTGTGGTTAGCCTCACAAGAGGTTAAATATATATTCCCAGCCACTCGATGGAAGGACTACAGGGTGAGATAAAAAAACTGCAACAAAGTCAAACGACATAATTTTTAAATTTTTTATAATTTTTTATTTTATTTATTTATTTATTTATTTATTTATTTATTTATTTTTTTTTTTTTTGAATGAAAGCAAAAAATTTCGGAAATAGCATCAAATTTTAGAATAAATTTAGATTTGTTCGAATCGGTCACCTTTGGCCTTTAAAAGGCCAATGAAACCGTCACACACTGCCCGAATATTGCTCTGCGGTATTTTGGCCCATTCCCGGCGAAGCGCTTGCTTGAGGTGATCGACATTCTGGTATTTGTTAGAGCCAACCTTGCTTTCCAAAATACTCCAGACACAATAGTCCAACGGATTGGTATCCGGAGATTTTGTGCGCTGAAAATGAAGCGAGGAACCTAATTTTGTAACCATTCTTGCCTGTGGCGTGCTGAGTGCGATGATGCTGAGTCCTGTTGGAAGGTCCAAGGTCTGGGGCCAAAATGTTTGCGTGGCCAAGGCTTTAATACATCCTCCAGAAGATTTTGTGCGCTGAAAATGAAGCGAGGAACCTAATTTTGTAGCCATTCTTGGCTGTGGCGTGCTGAGTGCGATGATGCTGAGTCCTGTTGGAAGGTCCAAGGTCTGGAGCCAAAATGTTTGCATGCCCAAGGCTTTAATGCTTCCTTCAGAATATTTTCGCGATAATATTTGGGATTTATTCTGATGCCACGGTCGATTAATACGAGCGGAGAGTGACCGTCGGCTGTTATGGCGGCCCACACCATCAGCATGGCCGGCGCTTGAGTTCTGGTGGCCAACCGAAAGTGCACATTATCATGTTTTCTCATCGGAAAAAACCAAATTCGGCAGTTCAAAGCAACTCTTTAGCTCTTTTGAGTCTATTTTTTTCTGTTGCGGTGTTGTAATTTCGATGGCTTTACCCCGAGATCATTTTCCAACATTTGCCGAATGGAGAATTGCGATATGTTCAGCTCACGAGCCCTTTTTCAGTTGACTTCTTTGGCAAGTAAACACGATCATTTTGCTTGTTTACAAACTGCTGGGCAACGAATGTTTTCTCATCGGAGAAAACTAAATTCGGCAGTTCACCACTTCACCACTTTCGGCCAAGCGAAGCAACTCATTAGTTCTTTTGAGTCTATTTTCTTTCTGTTGGGGTGTAAGTTCTTGCATTTTTTGGAATTTCAATGGCTTTACCCCGAGCTCATTTTTCAATATTTGCCGAATGGAATATTGCGATATGTTCAGGTCACGAACCATTTTTCGGCCACTGCGACGCGGGTTTCGATAAAGACGCTTCTTTACTTTTCGAACCATTTCTGCTGATGTTGCTGTTTTCTTCCGTCCACTTCCTTGACGTCGGGCTACGCTTCCAGTATCGCGGTAACGAGCGATGGTACGAGACACAAAAGATTTATTCATATTGCAATGCTGCAGAGCTCTAATGATAGCCACTTGTGGTTTTCCAGCCAAATATAAAAAAATCACACTGTCACCCTTGAATTTCATCACGAATGACTTTTTTCTGGAAAATGCTCACCAAAATGCTTTGAACGCTTGTAAACAATATAATGAGCTGTCAATGGAATAATTTAAACAGCTGGCGGACGATTGGCTTAGAAATTACAGCAGTCTGAAATTGGTTGTAGTCCTGTAGAAGACTTAATAAAAAATCCGGAGATCTCTTACCTGCAATGGAAACACAGCTAATTTTAAAAATCGCAATAAACCCTACTAAACAATTATAAGTTCCCCCTCCCTCCACACATAACAAATTACTAGGCTGCGGAAACAAATCGGTATTTTATGACATAAAATGCTTTCAAAATTTTTTAATAACAAATGTTTGTGGTTAAGCGCAATAAATATAAATAAATTCACGGCTGATGTTGTGAATGCACATTTACATAGCTATGAAATTTTAATTAAAGAAATTTTTCATTAGAAACCATTAGCAAACGGCTGTTGCAAATAGTTGAAAAATTTGAATAGCGCGAAAAATTAATTTGTATTTAAAGCGTTAGAGTTAGAAGGTGATTTTGTTGCTGTTCTTGTAATATTTTTTCCAGAAATAAAAACCATAAAAGCATATTAACAACACAAGAAATGCACATGAATTATTTCGGCGGAAAGTATTAGAGGCATATTTGAAAATATTGGTGGGTGGGCGGAGGGAGAGCAAAGGTATTATAGGAATACAGGTGAGATGAAAAAACTGCAACCAACTTCAGACTGCTGTCGTTTTTTAGCCACTCGTTCGAGAGCAGTTAAAATTATTCCAGTGACAACTCGTTAAAAAAAAAGAATTTAAGCGCTAACAATATAGAGTTATAGGCGTGGATTTTTAAGAATATTCATTCTCTCTTCCACTTATAACTGAGTTATAGGCGTGGATTTTTAAAGAATATTTCCTCCAGCAATAACTGAGTTATAGGCGTGGATTTTTTAAGAATATTTCCTCCAGCAATAACTGAGTTATAGGCGTGGATTTTTAAAGAATATTTCCCCCAGCAATAACTGAGTTATAGGCGTGGATTTTTAAAGAATATTTTCTCCAGCAATAACTGAGTTATAGGAGTGGATTTTTAAAGAATATTTCCTCCAGCAATAACTGAGTTATAGGCGTGGATTTTTAAAGAATATTTCCTCCAGCAAAAACTGAGTTATAGGCGTGGATTTTTAAAGAATATTTCCTCCAGCAATAACTGAGTTATATTTTTAAATAACATTTTCTCCAGCGATAACTGAGTTATAGGCGTGGATTTTTAAAGAATATTTCATACAGCAATAACTGAGTTATAGGCGTGGATTTTTAATGAATATTTCCTCCAGCAATAACTGAGTTGTAGGCGTGGAATTTTAAAGAATATTTCCTCCAGCAATAACTGAGTTATAGGCGTGGATTTTTAAAGAATATTTCCTCCAGCAATAACTGAGTTATAGGCGAGGATTTTTAAAGAATATTTCCTCCAGCAATAACTGAGTTATAGGCGTGGATTTTTAAAGAATATTTCCTCCAGCAATTACTGAGTTATAGGCGTGGATTTTTAAAGAATATTTCCTCCAGCAATAACTGAGTTATAGGCGTGGATTTTTAAAGAATATTTCCTCCAGCAATTACTGAGTTATAGGCGTGGATTTTTAAAGAATATTTCCTCCAGCAATAACTGAGTTATAGGCGTGGATTTTTAAAGAATATTTCCTCCAGCAATAACTGAGTTATAGGCGTGGATTTTTAAAGAATATTTCCTCCAGCAATAACTGAGTTATAGGCGTGGATTTTTAAAGAATATTTCCTCCAGCAATTACTGAGTTATAGGCGTGGATTTTTAAAGAATATTTCATACAGCAATAACTGAGTTATAGGCGTGGATTTTTAAAGAATATTTCCTCCAGCAATAACTGAGTTATAGGCGTGGGTATTTAAAGAATATTTCATACAGCAATAACTGAGTTATAGGCGTGGGTATTTAAAGAATATTTCATACAGCAATAACTGAGTTATAGGCGTGGGTATTTAAAGAATATTTCATACAGCAATAACTGAGTTATAGGCGTGGGTATTTAAAGAATATTTCATACAGCAATAACTGAGTTATAGGCGTGGGTATTTAAAGAATATTTCATACAGCAATAACTGAGTTATAGGCGTGGGTATTTAAAGAATATTTCATACAGCAATAACTGAGTTATAGGCGTGGGTATTTAAAGAATATTTCATACAGCAATAACTGAGTTATAGGCGTGGGTATTTAAAGAATATTTCATACAGCAATAACTGAGTTATAGGCGTGGGTATTTAAAGAATATTTCATACAGCAATAACTGAGTTATAGGCGTGGGTATTTAAAGAATATTTCATACAGCAATTTTTTTCAATTATAACTGAGCTTTAGAAGTGAAGTGTTCAAGTATAAAACTCTTAACAGTTTCTACCTTCAGAAGATCTCTGAATGGGCTTATTTCGCTTAAGTCCAGCAATAACTGAATTATAGGCGTGGATTTTTAAAGAATATTTCCTCCAGCAATAACTGAGTTATAGGCATGGATTTTTGAAGAATATTTCTTCCGGCAATTACTGAGTAATAGGCGTGGATTTTTAAAAAAATATTTCCTTCAGCAATAACTGAGTTATAGGCGTGGATTTTTAAAGAATATTTCATACAGCAATAACTGAGTTATAGGCGTGGATTTTTAAAGAATATTTCCTCCAGCAATAACTGAGTTATAGGCGTGGATTTTTAAAGAATATTTCATACAGCAATAACTGAGTTATAGGCGTGGATTTTTAAAGAATATTTCATACAGCAATAACTGAGTTATAGGCGTGGATTTTTAAAGAATATTTCCTCCAGCAATAACTGAGTTATAGGCGTGGATTTTTAAAGAATATTTCATACAGCAATAACTGAGTTATAGGCGTGGATTTTTAAAGAATATTTCATACAGCAATAACTGAGTTATAGGCGTGGATTTTTAAAGAATATTTCATACAGCAATAACTGAGTTATAGGCGTGGATTTTTAAAGAATATTTCATACAGCAATAACTGAGTTATAGGCGTGGATTTTTAAAGAATATTTCCTCCAGCAAAACATTTGGTTACAGGCGTGGACATTTTAACAATATTTTTTCCAAAACTAACTGGGTTATAGGCGTAGATTTCTAATGAGTATTTCCTCTGCAATGACTGAGTTATAGGCGTGGATTTTTAAAGAATATTTCCTCCAGCAAAACATTTGGTTACAGGCGTGGACATTTTAACAATATTTTTTCCAAAACTAACTGGGTTATAGGCGTAGATTTCTAATGAATATTTCCTCTGCAATGACTGAGTTATAGGCGTGGATTTTTAAAGAATATTTCCTCCAGCAATAACTGAGTTATAGGCGTGGATTTTAAAAGAATGTTTCCTCCAGCAATAACTGATTTTAAAGAATATCTCTTCCACTAATAACTTAGTTATAGGCGTGGATTGTTATAGAATATCTCTTCTACTAATAACTGAGTTATAGGCGTGGATTTTTAAAGAATATCTCTTCTACTAATAACTGAGTTATAGGCGTGGATTTTTAAAGAATATCTCTTCTACTAATAACTGAGTTATAGGCGTGGATTTTTAAAGAATATCTCTTCTACTAATAACTGAGTTATAGGCGTGGATTTTTAAAGAATATCTCTTCTACTAATAACTGAGTTATAGGCGTGGATTTTTAAAGAATATCTCTTCTACTAATAACTGAGTTATAGGCGTGGATTTTTAAAGAATATCTTTTCTACTAATAACTGAGTTATAGGCGTGGATTTTTAAAGAATATCTCTTCTACTAATAACTGAGTTATAGGCGTGGATTTTTAAAGAATATCTCTTCTACTAATAACTGAGTTATAGGCGTGGATTTTTTAAGAATATCTCTTCTACTAATAACTGAGTTATAGGCGTGGATTTTTCTCTTCTACTAACAACTGAGTTATAGGCGTGGATTTTTAAAGAATATCTCTTCTACTAATAACTGAGTTATAGGCGTGGATTTTTCTCTTCTACTAATAACTGAGTTATAGGCGCGGATTTTTTCTCTTCTACTAATAACTGAGTTATAGGCGTGGATTTTTCTCTTCTACTAATAACTGAGTTATAGGCGTGGATTTTTAAAGAATATCTCTTCTACTAATAACTGAGTTATAGGCGTGGATTTTTAAAGAATATCTCTTCTACTAATAACTGAGTTATAGGCGTGGATTTTTCTCTTCTACTAATAACTGAGTTATAGGCGCGGATTTTTTCTCTTCTACTAATAACTGAGTTATAGGCGTGGATTTTTCTCTTCTACTAATAACTGAGTTATAGGCGTGGATTTTTCTCTTCTACTAATAACTGAGTTATAGGCGTGGATTTTTCTCTTCTACTAATAACTGAGTTGTAGGCGTGGATTTTTCTCTTCAACTAATAACTGAGTTATAGGCGTGGATTTTTCTCTTCTACTAATAACTGAGTTATAGGCGTGGATTTTTCTCTTCTACTAATAACTGAGTTATAGGCGTGGATTTTTCTCTTCTACTAATAACTGAGTTGTAGGCGTGGATTTTTCTCTTCTACTAATAACTGAGTTATAGGCGTGGATTTTTCTCTTCTACTAATAACTGAGTTATAGGCGTGGATTTTTCTCTTCTACTAATAACTGAGTTGTAGGCGTGGATTTTTCTCTTCTACTAATAACTGAGTTATAGGCGTGGATTTTTCTCTTCTACTAATAACTGAGTTATAGGCGTGGATTTTTCTCTTCTACTAATAACTGAGTTATAGGATTTTAAAAGAATGTTTCCTCCAGCAGTAACTGAGTTATAGACGTGGATTTTTAAAGAATATTTCCTCTAGCATTACTGAGTTATAGACGTGGATTCTTAAATAATCTTTTCTCTAGCAATAACTGAGTTATAGGCGTGGATTTTTAATGAGTATTTCATCCAGCCATAACTGAATTATAAGCGTGGATTTTTAAAGAATGTTTTCTGAGTTATAGGCGTGAATTTGCACCAGTAATTATGGAGTTATAGGTGTGGATTCTCTAAGAATATTTCTTTCAGCAGGAAGTGAGTTATTGGCATGGATTTTAAATAAATATTTATTCAAACAAAGACTGAGTTATTGGCGTGTAGTTTTCAATCCCAATACTCTTAACACTTCCTTCCTTCCTTCTAAATAAGCTTATTTCTTTTAAAATCCTCTACGAAAGTCTCGAGGCTGCATCAAATGTTGTCCACCTCCACCCTAACTCTGAGATGTAGATTAAATCTGCATGCGTAAAACATGCAATTATTTTCACATATTACAAACCCATAAATTTTCAATAAAATTTTAATTTAAATTCATTTATTTCCACCGAAATGGCATAAATATATTTAAAGCTATAAATTACACAGCTTTCATTTTGTTGCTTTTAGAAACCAGAAATACAAACCATGGTTATATTATAAAATTAAATAAACCTAAAGACTTAACAGCCTCCTGCACACATTCATATTTTTCTCTTCTTAGGTATTTTTTACATTTGCCACCAAAATCATTACCGGTTTTCACATTATATTTAATAATAATTTCATTTGTCTTGTTTATGGTCGTCACATAATTTAATAAAACAAAAAAAAAACGAAAAAACACAACATAATCTCCTTCGAAATAGAATGGCATACGAAAAACAACGTCGCTATTGTAATCAGAACGTGCAACAGACATCAAAAAATATCAGCAACACCATCTATAACACCCATATACACACACGCACCAGAAAGCTTTATGTCACACAGTGAGTCCGCCACCTCCGAGGATTTGGGTGGTGAGCTTAATGCTGTATGGAATATAGCTGAGAATCATAGACATATGATAGAGGTTGACATCTAAACCCATAAATAGGCTTAACATCACTTTTGCTCTTTACATGCTGCTGCAGCAAGGAGCCAACAAAAAAGCTGGAGAAGAAAAACAATAACCACTAAAGAAAACCACTTTAATAGCGACGTGAGAGCACACGAAAGGAAAAATGTTAGGTGAAAAGTCGCTCAACACCAGTTAGTTCTAAAAGGAATATTGTTTATTTATTATTTCCGCCTAGAACTCGAATGGTTTGGAAGGAATATTATTTAAAAATCCAGGTCCAGAAATCGAATAGTCCTGGAAGGAAGATTGTTTAAAAATCCAGGACTATAACTGGAATATATAAAAATCAACGCCTATAACTCAGTCATTCCTGTATGAAATATTCATTAAAAATCCACGCCTATAACTCAGTTATTTCTGTATGAAATATTCATTAAAAATCCACGCATATAACTCAGTTATTGCTGTATGAAATTTTCATTAAAAATCCATGCCTATAACTCAGTTATTTCTGCATGAAATATTCATTAAAAATCCACGCCTATAACTCAGTTATTGCTGTATGAAATATTCATTAAACTCAGTTATAGCTAGAGGAAATATTCCTTAAAAATCCACGCCTATAACTCAGTAATTACTGGAGGAAATCTTCTTTAAAAATAAACGCCTATAACTCAGTTATTGCTTGAGGAAATATTCCTTAAAAATCCACGCCTATAACTCAGTTATTGCTGTATGAAATATTCATTAAACTCAGTTATAGCTAGAGGAAATATTCCTTAAAAATCCACGCCTATAACTCAGTAATTACTGGAGGAAATCTTCTTTAAAAATAAACGCCTATAACTCAGTTATTGCTTGAGGAAATATTCCTTAAAAATCCACGCCTATAACTCAGATATTGCTTGAGGAAATATTCTTTCAAAATCCACGCCTATAACTCAGATATTGTTGAGGAAATATTCTTTCAAAATCCACGCCTATAACACAGTTATTGTTGTATGAAATATTCTTTAAAAATCCACACCTATAACTCAGTTATTGTTGTATGAAATATTCTTTAAAAATCCACGCCTATAACTCAGTTATTGTTGTATGAAATATTCTTTAAAAATCCACGCCTATAACTCAGTTATTGTTGTATGAAATATTCATTAAAAATCCACGCCTATAACTCAGTTATTGTTGTATGAAATATTCTTTAAAAATCCAAGCCTATAACTCAGTTCTTGCTTGAGGAAATATTCCTTAAAAATCCACGCCTATAACTCAGATATTGCTTGAGGAAATATTCCTTAAAAATCCACGCCTATAACTCAGATATTGCTTGAGGAAATATTCTTTCAAAATCCACGCCTATAACTCAGTTATTGTTGAGGAAATATTCTTTCAAAATCCACGCCTATAACTCAGTTATTGTTGTATGAAATATTCTTTAAAAATCCACACCTATAACTCAGTTATTGTTGTATGAAATATTCTTTAAAAATCCACGCCTATAACTCAGTTATTGTTGTATGAAATATTCTTTAAAAATCCACGCCTATAACTCAGTTCTTGCCGGAGGAAATATTCTTTAAAAATCCACGCCTATAACTCAGTTATTGCTGTATGAAATATTCTTTAAAAATCCACGCCAATAACTCAGTTATTGCCGGAGGAAATATTTTTTAAAAATCCACGCCTATAACTCAGTTATTGTTGGAGGAAATATTCTGTAAAAATCCACGCCTATAACTCAGTTATTGCTGTATGAAATATTCTTTAAAAATCCACGCCTATAACGCAGTTACTGCTGTATGAAATATTCTGTAAATATTCTTTAAAAATCCATGCCTATAACTAAGTTATTTTTGGAGTAAATATTCTTTAAAAATCCACGCCTATAACTCACTTATTGCTGGAATAAATATTCTTTAAAAATCCATGCCTATAACTAAGTTATTGTTGGAGTAAATATTATTTAAAAATCCACGCCTATAACTCAGTTATTGCTGGAGGAAATATTCTTTAAAAATCTACGCCTATAACTCAGTTATTGGTGTATGAAATATTCTTTAAAAATCTACGCCTATAACTCAGTTATTGGTGTATGAAATATTCTTTAAAAATCCACGCCTATAACACAGCAAATGCTGGAGAAAATATTCCTTAAATAACCCAGCCTACCACACAGTTATTGCTGGAGGAAATATTCTTTAAAAATCCACGCCTATAACTCAGTTATTGCTGGAGAAAATATTCTTTAAAAATCCACGCCTATAACTCAGTTATTGCTGGAGGAAATATTCTTTAAAAATCCACGCCTATAACTCAGTTATTGCTGCAGGAAGTATTCTTTAAAAATCCACGCCTATAACTCAGTTATTGTTGGAGGAAATTTTCTTTAAAAACCCACGACTATAACTCAGTTATTGTTGGAGGAAATTTTCTTTAAAAACCCACGCCTATAACTCAGTTATTGTTGGAGGAAGTTTTCTTTAAAAACCCACGACTATAACGCAGTTATTGTTGGAGGAAATTTTCTTTAAAAACCCACGACTATAACTCAGTTATTGTTGGAGGAAATTTTCTTTAAAAACCCACGCCTATAACTCAGTTATTGTTGGAGGAAATTTTCTTTAAAAACCCACGACTATAACTCAGTTATTGTTGGAGGAAATTTTCTTTAAAAACCCACGCCTATAACTCAGTTATTGTTGGAGGAAATTTTCTTTAAAAACCCACGCCTAGAACTCAGTTATTGCTGGAATAAATATTCTTTAAAAATCCATGCCTATAACTATGTTATTGTTGGAGTAAATATTCTTTAAAAATCCACGCCTATAACTCAGTTATTGCTGCAGTAAATATTCTTTAAAAATCCACGCCTATAACTCAGTTATTGCTGGAGGAAATATTCTTTAAATGTCTACGCGTGTAACTCAGTTATCGCTGGGGGAAATATTCTTTAAAAATCGACGCCTATAACTCAGTTATTGCTGGAAGAAATATTCTTTAAAAATCCACGCCTATAACTCAGTTATTGCTGGAGGAAATATTCTTTAAAAATCCACGCCCATAACTCAGTAATTGCTGGAGGAAATATTCTTCTAAAATTGACGCCTACAACTAAGTCGTTGCTGAAGGAAATATTCCTTAAAAATCCACGCCTATAACTCAGTTATTGCTGGAGGAAATATTTTCTAAAAATATTTTAATTGAGATTTTTCTCCGAGTGTATCATTCAAATCACAACATCATTAAGTCATCATTAAAGGCTACAATGGTGACGAAGAATACAACGCAAAAAAAATAACGTCTCACTACCACCAACAGATGCTGCTGCTGCTTCTGAATACTAAACAATATGGTTTTCCCACCACTACTCCGAGAGTGGCAACAGCGTTAAGCCCATATTTTTGAAAGAAACGGAAACAAACAACGGGGTGCCGCTAAAATTAAAGTAAATCTATGGCAATTGAAAAATATCAAGAGTGGAATACAAAAAGCGAAACACACACACAAGTAGACGCACACACTCCCACACTCTACTCCCGCGTACAATGAATATCCTTTTAGCCTTAACAAGGTTATATACCAAAGAAAAAAAGTTATTGAAAGTGATTTTTTACACTCACACACACATCGGTCGTAGATGAAAGCCGAAGTCAAGGTGAGCAAGATAAACAAGTTTTAATTTAGCGTCGTAGGTTTTTGAGTTTTTTGTTTCTTTGGCGGGATGCTGGCTGGCTGTTTGGCTGCTAATGCCTCAACGCTTTTAAATAATAACGATGGCATTATACTGAAAATAATAACATTTGCTTTGGTTGTTTCTTTTGTTGTGTATTTTCATAAGGTTAAGGATCATGATTTTGTTTTAACATTATTAGAATAATGTTAGAAATATGCAAAAATCCTCACACACCAAACGAGAAAAAAAATCTCTGGCGAAACCCGTGACTAGTGAAAAATGAAAAGCGTTGCGTTTTAAATGAAATGACAGAACTTTTGCATATTTTTGAAATTTACATTCGCTTTTGAATATTTGATATCCAGACGCCGTTGCCGCCTCCGTCTCGTACCATCATTAACTTCAATTACCAAAGTTTCAATTAGATTTTTGAAAGACGTAGAAAAAGTTTCCCGCTAAATGATTTTGGCGTTATGCGCACACCTTTTGGCTCAATGAAGTGTTTTCTTTCTTCTTCGCTTAATTGAAACATTTTGCGTGAAAAGCAAAGCCCTAAATGAAGAAATAAACCAGAAATTCTCCAAAGCCGATTGTGGCTAAAGCTAATTGGAAATAACTAACTTTGCTGAAAATTACACCGTTAACGATTCTGACACCGCGAACCTAAGTAAATTTTGTCATTAACTTTAATTCAATTTGTAAGCATTTGCTTCGGTTTGGAATAGAAGATGTGGGTAATACATGTGTATATTACAATTTTTTTTTGTATACGTATATGTGAAGATTATTCAAAGTGTGCTGAAAGCACTTGGCAGGAAATGAAAATCGGCCGTTATTTACTGAAACCTTGGGTAAATTTTGATGAGCAAAATGGGAGAACATCCGATTTCATAGAAGAATAAAAGTTACATTTGCAAGACATTTGAAGCAACATTTCTTTTTTGTAAATTTTCTCAAGTTTGCCCTTGACAATGTCGACTTTTCTGGTCTATTTATTATTTAATTATTTAATTATCTGTCACAGGCTGTAGCATACACTACGAAATTCAAATACCACATCTCAAACAATTTCGATGGGTATTGTACCTAAAATCGTCAAAATACCGAATATTGGGAGGTATCCTTATATGGGGGCTATAGGAAGACGTGGACCTGCACAAACAATTTTCTGTCTTAAGGTGTTGTATTCATTTCGAACTTCAAATACCAAATTTGAAACTATTCCGGTGAATAATGTCGCTAAAGTCATCAAAATACCAAATATAGGGAGGTACCGTTATATGGAGACTATACGAAGATGTGGACCTGCACAGACATTTTTCTGTCTTAGGGTGTAGTATCCATTTCGAACTTCAAATACCAAATTTAAAACAATTCCGGTGAATAATTTCGCTAAAATCATCAAAATACCGAATATAGGGAGGAACCGTTATATGGGGGCTATATGAAAACGTGGACCTACATGGCCCATTTACGAACTTAACCTGCCTACTGCAAAAATTAACATGTGTGCAAAATTTTAGCCATCTATCTCAATTCATGCGAAAGATAGCGTGATTACAACAGACAGACGGACATCGCTAAATCGACTTAGAATTTTACGCTGATCAAGAATATATATACTTTATTGGGTCTGACATGAGTATTTCGAGGAATTACAAACGGAGTGACAAAGTTAATATACCCTCCATAGTATGGTGGAGGGTATAAAAACGTCTATTTTAATTTTGGAATGTCCATTCTTAGCAACCGATAATTTAATCATCGACGAAAATCGTCTTCAAATTAAAAAAAAACAGGTAAAAACGCTGAAAGTTCGGCCCGGTCGAACTTTGAATACCCTCCACCAATTGGAACGAACTCGGCAATTTTCTAAAAAATAAATGCGAAACTTGAACAAAAATCGGCGAATAATGTAGCTAAAATCATTAAATACCGAATATAGAGAAGCACTGTTATATGGGGGCTATACGAACCTGCACAGAGAATTTTCTGTCACAGGCTTAAGTATCCAATGCGAACTTCACATACAAAATTTTAAACAATTCCGGTGAAAAATGTCGCTAAAATTATCCAAATACCGAATGTCGGGCGGTACCGTCATATGAGGGCTACACAAAGACTTGGGCCTGCACAGATAATTTTCCGTCTTAGGCTCTAGTATCCATTTAGTATCCAAATTTGAAACATTTCCGGTGAATGATGACGGTTAAATTCCCAAAATACCGAAAATGCGGAGGTAACATTATATGGGGGCTATGCCAAAACGTGAACTTACATGGCCCATTTTCAATACCAAAAGTCCTGCAGATATAATGTACATTTGAGTAAAATTTTATCAACCTACTTCATTTCGTTCGGAAGCGACACAGACGGACGGAAATCGCTACATGGACATAGAATTTTATGCTGATCTGATAAATACTTTGTGGGGTCTAAAATGTATATATTTTAGGTGTTACAAACGGAATGACAAACTTAATATACCCTTCATACTATGGTGGAGGGTATACAATGAATGTTATGAGAAATTCGATTCAAAATGCATAGCCTATGGACCTAAATTATACTAAATTCTGCAAAGTGCATGGAAATTAGCTCCAAACAGTACTGGAATGCACAAAATCATAATAAGTAAAAGAGCAGCTAAGTTCGGCCGGCCCGAACTTTTACTGCCCTTCACCATTTGAAAGGAACTTGACAATTTTCAAAAAACTTCCGGAAATTACCACTTAAATTAAATTATATGGAGACTATACGAAGACGTGGTCCTGCTTACGAAATTTGTTGTCATAGGCTACAGTACCCATTACGAAATTCAAATACGAAATTTAAAACAATTCCGGCGAATAATGATGCACAAGTCATAAAAGTGCCGTCATAAAGGGTTATACGAAGGCGTGGACCTGCATACAATTTTTTTTTTTCATAGAGTGTAACACCAATTTCGAACTTCAAATACGAAAATTTAAATAATTCCGGTAAATAATGTCGCTAAATTCATGAAAATACCGAATATCGGGAGGTACCGTTATATAGGGGCTTTAAGAAGACGTGGACCTGCATACGAAATTCTTTCACAGATTGTAGTAATCACTAAGATCTCCCAATACGAAATTTAAAATAATTCCGGTAAATAATGTCGCTGAAATCATGAAAACCCCGAATATCGGTAGGTACCGTTATATGGGGGCTATACGAAGACGTGGACCTGCAAACAACAATTTTTTTCATAGGCTGTAGTATCCATTACGAACTTTAAATATGAAATTTGAGATAATTTCGGTCAATAATATGAAATCATGAAAATACCGAATATCGGAAAGTACTGTTATATGGGGGCCATACGAAATCGTGGAATGACATACACACAGTCGTCTGAGAATTTTACGCTGATCCAGAATATGTATACTTTGTAGGGACTATTATGAGTATTTCGAGCAGTTACAGACGGAGTGACAAAATTAATTAGCCCTCCATAAAATGATGGAGGGTATAAAAAGGTATAAAGTAATAATATTCTTGAATTTAAAAGGCTTACAGATTTTTAAATTTCGTGTTTTAATTATTTGGAAATTCTTTTTGAACTGTGAAATAAACAGTATTTATGGAACTAGGATTGCCTGGTACATAGTTTATACTTCCTGGAACTAAAAAATAGGCAGGGTTTTTAGAAACGATAAAAAGTTTCTGGAAAATAACATTTGGTTTCAAAATACATTTGATTAAAAAATGTAAAGCTAAAATTCTGAAAATATCCAATGGATATGCTATATTAAGAAACCCTCTATGTGTGTTAATTAGTGCTGGACAATTTGTTCTACTTTCAATCATCATTGGTCCATCAGATATCTAATAATATGTTGACATACAAAAATTATTTAAATTGTGGTTTTACTGGGTCATTGCCATTAGAGTAATCAGCCCCTCTCTCTATCTCCCTCTCTCACTCTTTACCCAGCCCTTTAATTAAAACATAGAAAATATCCAACCATTTGATTCAAAAAACAATTAGTTATGAACTATAATGTGAAATTATTGTATCCTTACATGATCACATTATATTGCACTAATACGTACATACATATATATGTGTGTGTGAATGTGTGTGTAATTATGACCATTGAAAATGTATGACTTTTGTTGGCTGAACATGAATGCATGCATATAACAATAAAAGAATTCCATGGAAATTTTTGTATATTAGGGTGTCATGATGACATATAAATTTGAAAATTAATTTTTAGTCAAGAAGTTCTAAAATTTTTAGATGACATCGCCAACAAATGATGTCTGATTGAATCAATCTGAGAAAATACTAATTTAGCTGCAAATCGAATGTTGAAGAAATAATTCTCTCAATAAATTTGAATTTGAATATATTATGTCCGACCTCAATATCCTTTAATGAGTGTGAACGAAAACATGCATATCAGCACCTACTAAAACTTCACCAATACACCCATTTACCAATGAATATTACGTACTTACACAATATTGCGTTCTTTCGTATACCCAGCGAACAGATTTAGACAATGGCAATAAATATCAAAAAATCGTTTAGAGTTTCGAAAAAAAATATTCTTTAAAAAATTCACGTTTCTGTTGGTCCCTGAAAAAAAATTCTTTAAAAATCCACGTTTCTGGTGGTCCTTTTCAAAAATTTTCTTTAAAAAATCCACGTTTCTGTTGGTCCTTTTCAAAAATATTCTTTAAAAAAATCCACGTTTCCGTTGGTCCTTTTCAAAAATTTTCTTTAAAAAATCCACGTTTCTGTTGGTCCTTTTCAAAAATATTCTTTAAAAAAATCCACGTTTCCGTTGGTCCTTTTCAAAAATTTTCTTTAAAAAATCCACGTTTCTGTTGGTCCTTTTCAAAAATATTCTTTAAAAAATCCACGTTTCTGTTGGTCCTTTTCAAAAATATTCTTTAAAAAATCCAGGTTTCTGTTGATCCTTGAAAAAAATATTTTTTAAAAGATCCACGTTTCTGTTGGTCCTTTTCAAAAATATTCTTTAAAAAAATCCACGTTTCCGTTGGTCCTTTTCAAAAATTTTCTTTAAAAAATCCACGTTTCTGTTGGTCCTTTTCAAAAATATTCTTTAAAAAATCCAAGTTTCTGTTGGTCCTTTTCAAAAATATTCTTTAAAAATTCCACGTTTCTGTTGGTCCTTTTCAAAAATATTCTTTAAAAAATCCACGTTTCTGTTGGTCCTTTTCAAAAATATTCTTTAAAAAATCCAAGTTTCTGTTGGTCCTTTTCAAAAATATTCTTTAAAAAATCCACGTTTCTGTTGGTCCTTTTCAAAAATATTCTTTAAAAAATCCAAGTTTCGGTTGGTCCTTTTCAAAAATATTCTTTAAAAAATCCACGTTTCTGTTGGTCCTTTTCAAAAATATTCTTTAAAAAATCCACGTTTCTGTTGGTCCTTTTCAAAAATATTCTTTAAAAAATCCACGTTTCTGTTGGTCCTTTTCAAAAATATTCTTTAAAAAATCCAAGTTTCTGTTGGTTCTTTTCAAAAATATTCTTTAAAAAATCCACGTTTCTGTTGGTCCTTTTCAAAAATATTCTTTAAAAAATCCAAGTTTCTGTTGGTCCTTTTCAAAAATATTCTTTAAAAAATCCACGTTTCTGTTGGTCCTTTTCAAAAATATTCTTTAAAAAATCCACGTTTCTGTTGGTCCTTTTCAAAAATATTCTTTAAAAAATCCAAGTTTCTGTTGGTCCTTTTCAAAAATATTCTTTAAAAAATCCACGTTTCTGTTGGTCCTTTTCAAAAATATTCTTTAAAAAATCCACGTTTCTGTTGGTCCTTTTCAAAAACATTCTTTAAAAAATCCACGTTCCTTTTGGTTTTTGAAAAAAATATTTTTTAAATGCTCCACGTTTCAGGTGGTTCGTAAAAATATATTATTTGAAAATCCACGTTTGTTGATCCTTAAAAAAATGTTCCTTGAAAATCCATGTTTGTTGGTCTGCTGGTCCCTAAAGGAAAGTTTTTTAAAAAATCCCCGTTTCTGTTGGTCCTTGGTCCAAACTCTGACATTTTGGTTTGCTGGGCTTAATTCTGTTGTGTGCGTGCACATTTAAAAGGTTTTGCATTTGTGGCTTGTTCGGTTTGATGTTTTGACCACAAGCAACCACTTGGACTTGTACTTCTGTACTGGTACAGATACATTAATATTGGTACTATAATAATGCACACACACACTCAACTAGACACAAACACATTTGCATAGTAATTTTTCATATACTAATCATATGACCGCACATTCAATTGTTACTGTAAATGTGCAGCGCGTGTGTGTGAGTGCATGTGCAACACAATAATAATGCATAATCAACACCAGCAACAAAATAATAACAAATTATTATGAATACCACCCACTCACCTCCCTCCCAACCCAAACATGTTACCCATGTTGTTCTCTACGAAGTATGAGATTTTGAAATGACCAGACAGAAAATGCCCCGGGGGGTGTACATGTATGCGTTTTAGACTCCATGGGGCATTCAGCTCCCTCTCTATCCTCTGGTGTTTTGGTTTCATATTGCCACTAAACGAGTGAACAAACACAACACTCATTTGTGGTCCCATGGCCTCTTGTCAAGAAGTCGGAAACCCAACAGGCTCAAACTTGGACATTGGACACATGCAGTTAGTGGTGGTGATGGTGGTGGCACTGGCCAACACTTGGTCATACAACCCATGGGGTTCGGTGTAGCTGTAAGATTAAAATATTTTCGAAAATATTGACAGACACACACACACATATACAGATCACATTGAGAGGGAAACGTTTAAATGCGTGAGTGAGTGTATGGGTCTGCTGAGCATATAATTTTTAGTTAATAAGCCTGGGAAGAAATATTTGCTATTGAGGTACGAAAATTAAATAATAAATACTTAGACATCAACTGAAGATTGAAATGGCTATTTAATTATACACGAGGCAAGGGAGAGGACATGGGAATAAATTTGAAAATTTTATCACATATTTAAAGATACAAAAGAGCAAATGCAATAGCAGTCATAAAATCGATACAAATAAATGTGTGTAGAAATAGCTCTCGATAAGGACTAGAGGATTTTAAGGACCTAAATACTGAATCAGTTGATAATATTCTGCAAAACCAGTAAAGAAAGTCTTAAAGTCGGACGGGGCCTACCACAAATTTGCTAATTTAGTAGAGCTCCGCATAACAATTAAAAGTTTTTATGGGAGAATTCAATCATACACGCTATGATTATAATTATAATTTAAAGTTCAAAAGAAAGGAATACTAGAAATCGGATGAACAATATATATGGGAGCTATAGCTATATCTGAACCGATCTTCACCAAATTTGGCGTACTAGGTTCTAGACTCAATTCGGTCGCATGTGCCAAATTCCATCCCATTTGACGAAGTAATATATGGAAGATATATCCAAATCCGAACCGATCTCGATAAAATTTAGCAAAGGTATTTCTGAGCTGTATTTGATATGTTTCCCCAAATATTATTGTTACAGAGTGCATATTACGGCTACGGAGGACTAAAAAAACAAATCGGATGAACAATATATATTGGAACTATAGCTATATCTGAGCCGATTTCGATCAAATTTGGCATACTTATTTTCAGGCCTAATTTGGTTGTATGTGCAAAATTCCATACTATTCGGGCTGATACTACACGTTTGGTGCACAATAAAAGGCACATCGGACGAAGATATATATGGGAGCTATATCTAAATTTTTACCGTTTATCTCCAATTTCAATAGGGTTCGTCCTTGCAAAATTGCATCTCAATCGAATAATAAATGCGACCTGCATTTTGTTTACAAAAATACATGGACAGACGGACGAACGAACGGACATGCATAAATCGACTCAGAATGAGATTCTATGCAGATCATCAAAAGGAACTATGGGTCTATCTCGTTTCATTTTGCCTGTTACAAGCAAATGCACAAAGACAGAATACCCTGACCACCTTGTGGTGTAGGGTATAAAAATGGAAAAAAAATCGAGCAGATTATGAAAGTAGAGCAAAAAAAGTTAAAAAGCAGTAAGTTCTGACGGGCCGAACTTTGAATACCCCCCACCGTATTTGGAAATTTTTAAAGAAACAAATAAATAATTAAGAAATAGCATCCGTTAAGAATGCTATTAAAATTTTAAAAATAACGAATATAGGAACTAACCGTTATTTAGGGATCTATACGAAGACGTGGTCCTGCATAGGCAATTTTCTGTCACAGGCTGTAGAACCCATTAAGAAGTGCAAATATGAAATTTGAAACAATTCCTTTGAATAATGTCGCTAAAATCATCAAAATACCGAATATAGGGAGGCACTGATACATGGGGTCCATACGAAGACCTAGACCTTCATAGAAAAATTTCTGTTACAGGCTGTAGTACCCATTACGAAGTGTAAATACGAAATTTGAAACAATTCCGGTGAATAATGTCGCAAAAATCATCAAAATACCGAATATAGGGATGCTATGCAAAGGCGTGCACCTGCATAGCCAATTTTCTGTAACAGGCTGTAGGACCTTCAAGGAGTTCCTTCAAGGAACTTCAAATTCTATAAATAAAACAATTCCGGTGAATTATCATAATACCGAATGTAGGGAGATGCCGTTATAGCCAATTTTCTGTCACAGGCTGTAGTACCTATAACGAACTATCATTACGAAATTTGAACCGATTCTGGTGAACAATGTCACTAAAATCAGGAAAATACCGAATATAGGGGGGTACAGTTATATGGAGTCTATACTTTAACGTGGACCCATATAGCCCAATACCAAAAGTCCTGCAGACCAAACACACATTTAAGTACAATTTTATTAGCCTACTTAAATTCGTTCGGAAGCTAGAGTGATTTCCACAGACGGACAGACAAACAAACGGACGGCCATTGCTAAATCGACATTGAATTTTACAAAATCCGACGACCTTCACGACCCTCAACGGTGATGGATTCGTAGTATGGTATTCTATCTGTATTCTGCTATAACCGCTGTGACCGAGTCAGAGCGAAAACCATTCATTTCTGCTTAATACGCCTGTTGTGTTTTAACACCCAAGGAAACAGTATTTTATTATACTGCCGCACTGGTAAGACCTTAGCCTTATTATGTAGATAAACGGGTGTCAGCTCTCCAAGTACTGCCGGTCAGTGACTGGAGACAACGTGGTTCATACTTCTAATCTTGTCGCACATAACTGTGGTATACTCAACCACCTGAAGAGGTTATCGACCTTCGTCTAATTGGGGTTCGGATTAAAAACACCATCGGCCTGCACATTCAGCTCATCTCCGCTGTCTATGTGGAGAAAAGTGTGGCCGGTCTGGATTTCGTGACGGATATTTTCTTATCCCTCGCAAAGACGAAAAAGACGTTAAGATCTCCTAAGTAACAATTCAACCTATCGCAGATGTCATCCATAAATCAAATTATTAACACGATGAGGAAAAAAAGTTCGGCAGATATCACCCCACCTTGGGGAACTCCCTGTTTCAGTCTAGAAATATTCGACTTTCTGAATTCCACGTACGGCAGGTGTCCACACATATAGTTGACGACCCAAAGTTTCAAGAGACTTGATTTGATTGATTTTGATTTTGTTCTGGTTGAATCCATTGCCATATTAATGACCAGAGCTACTGGGAAACACTTCCTTATGCTGAGGAGCAATAATGCCTCAAGGTTCTTTGCTGCTGGCAACAAAAATGATATCGGCCTGTATGAAATACATTACTTCTGGTAGGAAAGATCACCGAAGAAAGTGCTGAACTTCGCATTTTTGACTCAATAAGTAAGCAGAATTTCCGATTTTGAAGTGAAGATTAGCCAGAAGCTTTAGAAACTACCAAAAAAAAACAAAGTTTGGTTTAAGGGGTGGTGGCATCATTGAACCTTACTTCTGCTGCATCTTCTTCACCCAAAATGCAAGGGGCTTGACTTGAATGGTCTATGTTAAAGCTCAAATGAGCCAGCTTCCATTTACGCATAGGAAGATTCTGGCAAAATGTAAAATGTGGGCCGTAATATTAAATCAAATATCATTATACCCTCAGCCGTCCATCTGTCGGTCTGACTGGCTGGCTGATGCACACGTAACCTCTCGAAGACAGTAATCGATTTCATCCAAACTTGGTACATCGTAATATTTTTATCAAACTCAGATCGAAATCGAAGATGGACAATATCGGTCCACTCCTTCTGGTACCTCCCCCACAAAGTCGAATTTATAAAAGAAAATATTTTACTGCACAGAAAGAGAAATCCGATATTGATCCAACTTTGCAAATCCTAATATCGGTTCATTTTATCAAGTACCTCCCCCACAAGGGGTAGAGAATTTAAATATTTATAACCCTTAAAAAAAAATGTAGAATAAAAGTCCGAATGACTTCAAATTACACAGATTACAATATTTTTGTTAACCCAAGGTTTGGTGTGAAGATGGAATATATCTATCCACTCCTTCTGGTACCTCCCCCACAAAGGGTCAACATTTTTAATACGCACGAATCTCATAATGAACATCCGATTCCATTCAGACTTGGTACGTCTGAATATTTCCATCAACACATGATATGTTGTGAAGATGGAATATATCGGTCCACTTCTTCTGGTACCTCACCCACAAAGGTTTACAATTTTCAATACTTTTATATGTCATAACTTACGAAATAAGTCAGCGATTCCTTCCAGAAACCTGTAATGAATTGATTTCGCATATAATTATATATATACATATTTTTCTATTTTGTATGGATATCAGAAACTTGATCTAAGTTTGACAAACATATGGGGTGAAAAGTTTTGGCTTGAATTGAAGAGTTGTCGTGCGCACCAACCATCCAGAAAGGCCTCTTTAGTCAAACGGTTGAAGCTGTAATAAAATACATCGGTCCATGCTTAGGCATGGCTCCATTTATAATGCTACCTCCGGTATTTCGATTTTTGGAGGTTTCTGATAAAAACACCCCTATTTTTCCAATTTCATCCAAAAACCTTATATATGAAATTTTATGGCGATCGAAGAACGTTAACACGTGCCTGGTCTCTTTTTTGATATAGCCCCATATAACGATACCTACTGTTTTTCGAATCCTCAAAATCTTAGGGATATCGTGGATAGTCGATCAGGCCAAGAATGGCAAAATTTAGCATCTTCGCCGAAATTAAGGTTAACCTCGAGTACATAACTTTCGTTAGGACCAACACATGCCTCAGTAAACCCCATCGTAGACAGTCGATCTGGACATGTTAGCACAATGGGGTGGTGGGGGGTGTTAAAATATTCACCCTGGCACAATTTAGCATTTTCGCCGTAATTAGGTTAACCTCGAGTACATATCATTCACACATGCCTTATTTAACCCCATGTTTCTTTTGACAAAATCCGTTTCAGGACACTGGGAGTCCTTTTTAACCATATCCGTCTGTCTGGCTGAACGGTGAGCACAATATCCCTCGAAGGTAGTATTCGATTAGGACCGATTATGGTACATTGTAAATATCCGATTTGGTCGGAGGCGAAAATCGACAAAAAATCTGTACCTCCTTCCAAAAGGTTAAATTTTTTTATCACACCATATATTAAATTCGAAATAACTACCCAATTTTGTAGAGTGAAGAAGTGTAAATCATTCATTCTGCCATACTTCCCCTCAAACTGACAAAACCTAAAACAAACTTACAATTTTTCATAGAAATTAAAATATATATTCGATTGGATTTTCCAAATCTCAACTTTTATAGCAGGCATAGCTCAATACATATTTTTTTTTTAATATTTCCATTTTCTAATTAAAATATATGGCCGATTTTCTGAAACTTCCCACGCCTCTGGATTGGTGATGATTTTAGCACCACCGCGATAAAGAATCTAAATTCATTTAAGGTTCTCAAAACTTACCTTTTAATCGTTTGTAGAACTCCATTTCTTCCAAGGAGGGGAACAGTTGTTATGTTTGACCTAAAAAAAGAGAAATATATATATATATTTTTTTTTTTTTTTGATATTTTTATTTTGTTATGTGACAATCTTATTTCAGATGTAACTAGATTTATTATACCCATCAAAAATTACCTCCTCCTGATTTTAATAATTCAATTAAAAAAAACAAGCCATACCCATCCTTAAATTTATTCTCTTCCACGTAATTCTTATTACAAACCTATCTTCCTGACCTTTCATTACCCCACCCCTTCCATCAAACACGCACGCACACACACACACTTAGTTATAGATGACGTCATAGAATTTTAATTAAAACTGAAAATATTTCACTCGGACATAAATTAACAACGATTTAATGTATAAAATATTTTCCATATCACATCATGGCTCTGCCAACCAGGCAATATGTAAATGTAGTATTTAAATATATATTCCATTCACCTACATTCACATATAATTGCAGAGGTACCACCTACCGAGCCACCCACACAACTAGTGCCTTGTAATTTGTTGCATTTTACAGTTTTCAATGAAAACATGCACAACAACATCGACAGCAACAACAACATGAAGACGAAAATAAATAAATGAATATGGTCGGACTAAATCGTAACTCGTAAATCAACTGATAATGTGATTATCCTTTACTTACTGTACAATTTATTTGCACATTAGTTACGATTTCGTTGTATGAAATGTGTGCCAGTGTGTGTGTGTGTGAGTGCAATTATATTTAAATACTCATATATGTACATATGTTGGGTTATGTAACTAGGGTTTGTGAAATAGTTTCCAATAGGAGGCAGATTTTCGACAATTAAGTATAATTTTGAACGATTTTTACCTTTTTTGAGATGCTATTCTTAAGGTTATGAACTAAGACTACTCGCGGTATTACCTATTCAAGAACTGTGTTTGTGGGACTAAATTTCTTAGTTCTAGGGCTATAATCCTTAAAATACATGTATAGGTCTATTGTTTACAACTGGAACTGATGAGAGATTAGATAAAGTGATGTTTATGGACTTTCGTAGTAGAACATGTAAAATTGGATCAGTCGGTTTTGCCGACAGATGTATACTTCCAGCCTTGAGTTATGATTATTCAAACTGTTGACCCTTTATGGGTCGTATCTGACCTATGACTAATAAAAATATCACAACGTGCCGGATTTGGACTATATCGATTACTTCATATACTTTATATGAAATATGTGCACATTTTTGGAAAATGTGGAAATATGCGTGTTACCTCACGGACTTACCTTATAGCGGACCGAAGTATTGCATTTTCATAATCCATCTAATACAGATAAAAATATTAATAAGTGGAAAATTTGAAGAAAATCGAATATATACAGGGCGAGATGAAAAAACTGCAACCAACTTCAGACTGCGCCAATTCTTAGCCACTCGTCCGACACATGTTAAAATTATTCCAGTGACAGCCCATTATATTGTTTACAAGCGTACAAAACCATTTTGGTGAGCATTATCCAGAAAAAATGTTATTCGTGATGGAATTCAAACGCGATTTCTTTATATTTGACTGGAGGTACTTGATGCTGTGGACCGATGTTGTCCATTTTGGCACCTGGCCTGGGACTGATGCAAATATTAGTATTTGCAAAATCGAATTATCCTTTCTTTTTCTGTACAATAAAATATTTTCGTGTTTTTTTTTTTTTTTTTTTTTTTTTTTGAAAACTTCAACCTTTTATTGGGAAGGTACCAGAAGGGGTGGAAAGATATTGCCCATCTTCGAACTTCTAAGTTTGACAATAATATTACGATGTACCAAGTTTGGACCAAAACGAACAGACGGACGAACGAACATCGCATCCTGAAATGGATTTGGTCGGAAGAGACAAAGGGGGTTTAAAACTTTTATTTCGATGAGGCACGTTTTGGCAATTGATATACAGGGCGAGATGAAAAAACTGCAACAAATTACAGACTGCTGTCATTTCTAAGCCACTCGTCCGACAGCTGTTCAAAATATTCCAGTGACAGCTCATTATATTGTTTACAAGCGTACAAAAGCATTATGGTGAGAATTTACCGGAAAAAAGTTATTCGTGATGGAATTCAAGCGTGATAGTGTGATTTATTTATATTTGGCTGGAAAACCACAAGTGGCTATCGTTAGAGCATTCCAGCATTTAATTGTGAATAAATCTTTTGTGTCTCGTACCATCGCTCATTACCGTGAAACTAGCGTAGCCCGACGTCAAGGATGTGGACGGAAGAAAACAGCAACATCAGCAGAGATGGTTCGAAAAGTAAAGAAGCGACTTGATCGAAACCCGCGTCAGCAGTGGCCGAAAAATGGCTTGTGAGCTGAACATATCGCAATATTCCGTTCGGCAAATATTGAAAAATGAGCTCGGGGTAAAGCCATTGAAATTCCAAAAAGTGCAAGAACTTACTCAAGAAAATAGACTCAAAAGAGCTAAAGATTTGCTTCGCTTGGCCGAAAGTGGTAAACTGCTGAATTTGGTTTTCTCCGATGAGAAAACATTCGTTGTCCAGCAGTTTGTAAACAAACAAAATGATCGTGTTTTCTTGCCAAAGAGGTTAGCTGAAAATGTGCACCTTCGGTTGGCCATCAGAACTCAAGCGTCGGTCATGGTGATGGTGTGGGCCGCCATAACAGCCGATGGTCGTACTCCACTCGTATTAATCGACCGTGAGATCAGAATAAATGGCGAATATTATCGCGAAAATATTCTGCAGGATGTATTAAAGCCTTGAGCACTTAAACATTTAAACAGCACCATCGCACTCAGCACGCGTCACCCAAGAATGGTTTCAAAATGAGGTTCCTCGCTTTATTTCCAGCGCCACCAAAATCTCCTGATACCAATCCGTTGGACTATAGTGTCTGGAGTATTTTGGAAAGCAAGGTTGGCACTAAAAAGTACCAAAGTGTCGATCACCTCAAGAAGGCACTTCGCCGGGAATGGACCAAAATACCGCAGAGCAACATTCGGGCAGCGTGTGACGGTTTCATAGGCCGTTTGAATGCCATAATTGGTGCCAAAGGTGACCAATTCGAACAAATCCAAACTTATTCTAAAATTGAATGCTATTTCCACATTTTTTGCTTTCATTCAATAAAATTAAAAAAATATATAAAAATTATGGCGTTTGACTTTGTTGCGGTTTTTTGTCACCCTGTAAATATTTTATGGGCAAAGAGTATCCCATGGGGTGTCTTTGTGTTCACCAATACAACTGCATTAAATAATTTGCTTTATTTGAGTAGTCGATGAGATAGGTGCTCTTTAAAAACCCCACGGCAAATAGACTCTTCAAAAAATGTTTTTTAAAAATCCACGTCCCGAAGACTCTTCAAATTCTTTCTTTAATATTATATTCTTTAATAGTCCACGTCTTGTAGGCTCTTCAAAAAATATTCTTTAATAGTCCACGTCTTGTAATCTTTTCAAAAAAATTTCTTTAAGAATCCACGTCCCGAAGACTCTTTAAAAATCCACGCATCGAAGGCTCTTCAAAAATATTCTTTAAAAAATCCACGCAGCGAAGGCTCTTCAAAAAATAATCTTTAAAAAATTCACGCATCGAAGGCTCTTCAAAAAATATTCTTTAAAAAATCCACGCATCGAAGGCTCTTCAAAAAGAATTCTTTAAAAAATCCACACATCAAAGGCTCTTCAAAAAAATATTCTTTAAAAAATCCGCGCATCGAATGCTCTTCAAAAAATATTCTTTAAAAAATCCACGCATCGAAGGCCCTTTAAAAAATATTCTTTAAAAAATCCACGCATCGAAGGGCCTTCAAAAAATATTCTTTAAAAAATTCACGCATCGAAGGCTCTTCAAAAAATATTCTTTAAAAAATCCGCGCATCGAATGCTCTTCAAAAAATATTTTTTAAAAAATCCACGCATCGAAGGCTCTTCAAAAAATATTCTTTAAAAAATCCACGCATCGAAGGCTCTTCAAAAAGAATTCTTTAAAAAATCCACGCATCAAAGGCTCTTCAAAAAAATATTCTTTAAAAAATCCGCGCATCGAATGCTCTTCAAAAAATATTTTTTAAAAAATCCACGCATCGAAGGCTCTTCAAAAAATATTCTTTAAAAAATCCACGTCCCGAAGACTCTTCAAAAAATAATCTTTAAAAATCCACGTCCCGAAGACTCTTCAAAAAATATTCTTTAAAAAATCCACGCATCGAAGGCTCTTTAAAAAATATTTTTTAAAAAATCCACGCATCGAAGGCTCTTTAAAAAATATTCTTTAAAAAATCCACGCATCGAAGGCTCTTCAAAAAATATTCTTTAAAAAATCCACGCATCGAAGGCTCTTTAAAAAATATTCTTTAAAAAATCCACGCATCGAAGGCTCTTTAAAAAATATTCTTTAAAAAATCCACGCATCGAAGGCTCTTTAAAAAATATTCTTTAAAAAATCCACGCATCGAAGGCTCTTTAAAAAATATTTTTTAAAAAATCCACGCATCGAAGGCTCTTTAAAAAATATTCTTTAAAAAATCCACGCATCGAAGGCTCTTCAAAAAATATTCTTTAAAAAATCCACGCATCGAAGGCTCTTTAAAAAATATTCTTTAAAAAATCCACGCATCGAAGGCTCTTTAAAAAATATTCTTTAAAAAATCCACGCATCGAAGGCTCTTTAAAAAATATTCTTTAAAAAATCCACGCATCGAAGGCTCTTTAAAAAATATTCTTTAAAAAATCCACGCATCGAAGGCTCTTTAAAAAATATTCTTTAAAAAATCCACGCATCGAAGGCTCTTTAAAAAATATTCTTTAAAAAATCCACGCATCGAAGGCTCTTCAAAAAATATTCTTTAAAAATCCACGTCCCGAACACTCTTTAAAAAATATTTTTTTTTAAATGCCACGTCCCGAAGACTCTTCAAAAAATATTCTTTAAAAAATCCACGCATCGAAGGCTCTTCAAAAAATATTCTTTAAAAAATCCACGCATCGAAGGCTCTTAAAAAATATTCTTTAAAAAGTCCACGCATCGAAGGCTCTTCAAAAAATATTCTTTAAAAAATCCAAGCATCGAAGGCTCTTCAAAAATATTCTTAAAAAAATCCACGCATCGAAGGCTCTTCAAAAATATTCTTTAAAAAATGCACGCATCGAAGGCTCTTCAAAAATATTCTTTAAAAAATGCACGCATCGAAGGCTCTTCAAAAAATATTCTTTAAAAAATGCACGCATCGAAGGCTCTTCAAAAAATATTCTTTAAAAAATGCACGCATCGAAGGCTCTTCAAAAAATATTCTTTAAAAAATGCACGCATCGAAGGCTCTTCAAAAAATATTCTTTAAAAAATCCCCGCATCGAAGGCTCTTCAAAAGATATTCTTTAAAAAATCCACGCATCGAAGGCTCTTCAAAAAATATTCTTTAAAAAATCCACGCATCGAAGGCTCTTCAAAAAATATTCTTTAAAAAATCCACGCATCGAAGGCTCTTCAAAAATATTCTTTAAAAAATCCACTCATCGAAGGCTCTTCAAAAGATATTCTTTAAAAAATCCACGCATCGAAGGCTCTTCAAAAAATATTCTTTAAAAAATCCACGCATCGAAGGCTCTTCAAAAAATATTCTTTAAAAAATCCACGCATTGAATGCTCTTCAAAAAATATTCTTTAAAAAATCCACGCATCGAAGGCTCTTCAAAAAATATTCTTTAAAAAGCCAAGTCCCGAAGACTCTTTAAAAAATCCACGCATCCAAGGCTCTTCAAAAAATATTCTTTAAAAATCCACGACCTGAAGACTCTTTAAAAAAATATTCTTTAAAAATCAACGTCCCGAAGACTCTTCAAAAATATTCTCTAAAAATCCACGTCCCGAGGACTCTTCAAAAATATTCTTTAAAAATCCACGTCCCGAAGGCTCTTAAAAAATATTCTTTAAAAAATCCACGCATCAAAGGCTCTTTAAAAAATCCACGCATCGAAGGCTCTTTAAAAAATCCACGCATAGAAGGCTCTTCAAAAAAATATTCTTTAAAAATCCACGTCCCGAAGACTCTTTAAAAAATATTCTTAAAAAGTCCACATCCTGAAGACTCTTCAAAACATTTTCTTTAAAATTAGTCCCGAAGACTCTTCAAAATATATTCTTTAAAAATCCACGTCCCGAAAACGCTTCAAAAAATATTCTTTAAAAATCCACCTCCCGAAGACTCTTCAAAAAAATATTATTTAAAAATCCACGTCTCGAGGGATTTTCCGAGGGATCCTCCTAGCCCTGATTTAGTCTATGGTTTACCATTATCACTTTTAATCAATTCAAATTTTGTATCAATTCTACGATTTAGTTTAAACCAAATCAATTTCTCTCACTCTCACATACATACACAACATTCGTTGTAAATTATTTAATTAAGTAACATTGTATGATTTTTGGTGAATTGCAAATGTCAGTAACAACTGGCATCAGAGGTTGGCATTTAGGTACTGGATGCCCATTGAAATTTTGCACGAACAACCTCAACCTCAAATAGTTCGCTGAAAAATTTGCTAACAAATGATGTTTTGTTTCGCTGTAATCAAAACTGCAATTCCAAAAAAATACACATACACACACATGCATATGATGTGCATTTTTAGTCGCTTAAAGGGGCAGAGACTAAGTCCTGAGAGCAATCCAGGAAAAAAATTAATTATTCCTTTTTCCTCCCTGGAAATTCTCCATAATTAGGTTATGTTTGCTAACACCATAGAGTTCTGCATAAACATGCAGAATATTGTTGCGATGAGGTAAGTTGAAGTGCTAACTTTTTAACTTTACCACACGCCATGTGCGTAAATGGCAGAGGCTGGGTGTTGACGTTGTTTGAAATTGTTTTTTTCATTAACTCTTTTGGAAACAATGACCTCTTTCTGTATACCTGCCAGCCAGCCTTTGCTTCGATATGGAGTAAAATTGATTAAATGTTGCGTGAGGGGATCCGCATGGCTCTCCTAAGAATTCGAGGTAGATTGTTTTTTGAACAACAAAAATTTTTGAAAAGCTTCTGAAAAATTCATTGAATGCTAACTTTTTAATTCCATTTTTGGTGTGCTTTTAGCATCTCGTGGCTTATCGAATTAAAAGGAACACCTGTTGGGAACAAAGAGGCACAATCTCTTTCCAGTGGGAAGCAATGGAATTTTAAATTTAATAAATTAGAAGGGGATTTTTTAAAGAATATTTTTTTCAAGGTCCCAAAACGTGCATTTCTAAAGAATATTTTTTCAAGGGCCATCAGAAACGTGGATTTTTTAAAAAACATTATTTTAAGGACCAACAGAAAGTGGATTTTTTAAAGAATATTTTTTTAAGGACCAAAAGAAACGTGAATTTTTTAAAGAAAATTTTTTTAAGGACCAACGGATACGTGGATTTTTTAAAGAATATTTTTTAAGGACCAACAGAAACGTGGATTTTTTAAAGAATATTTTTTAAGGACCAACAGAAACGTGGATTTTTTAAAGAATATTTTTTAAGGACCAACAGAAACGTGGATTTTTTAAAGAATATTTTTTTAAGGACCAATAGAAACTTGAATTTTTTAAAGAAAAAATTTTTAAGGACCAACAGAAACTTGGATTTTTTAAAGAATATTTTTGAAAAGGACCAACAGAAACGAGGATTTTTTAAAGAATATTTTTTTAAGGACCAACAGAAACGTGGATTTTTTAAAGAATATTTTTTTAAGGACCAACAGAAACGTGGATTTTTTAAAGAATATTTTTTTAAGGACCAACAGAAACGTGGATTTTTTAAACAATATTTTTGAAAAGGACCAACAGAAACGTGGACTTTTTAAAAAATATTTTTGAAAAGGACCAACAGAAACGTGGATTTTTTAAAGAATATTTTTGAAAAGGACCAACAGAAACGTGGATTTTTTAAAGAATATTTTTGAAAAGGACCAACAGAAACGTGGATTTTTTAAAGAATATTTTTGAAAAGGACCAACAGAAACGTGGATTTTTTAAAGAATATTTTTGAAAAGGACCAACAGAAACGTGGATTTTTTAAAGAATATTTTTTTAAGAACTGCAGATAAATGGAGTTTTTTAAGAATATTTTCTCAAGGACCAACAGAAACGTGGATTTTTTAAAGAATATTTTTGAAAAGGACCAACAGAAACGTGAATTTTTTAAAGAATATTTTTGAAAAGAACCAACAGAAACGTGGATTTTTTAAAGAATATTTTTTCAAAGACCAACAGAAACGTGAATTTTTTAAAGAATATTATTTCAAGGACCAACGAACGAGGATTTTTCCAAAAATATTTTTTCAAGGACCACCTGAAACGTGGATTTTTTTTAAAAATATTTTTTCAAGGACCACCTGAAACGTGGACTTTTTTAAAAATATTTTTTCAAGGACCACCTGAAACGTGGAATTTGTAAACAATATTTTGGAAAAGGACCAACAGAAACTTGGATTTTTTAAAAATATTTTTTCAAGGACCACCTGAAACCTGGAATTTTTAAACAATATTTTGGAAAAGGACCAACAGAAACTTGGATTTTTTAAAAATTATTTTTCAGGGACCAACAGAAACGTGGATTTTTCAAAGAATATCTTTTCAAGGACCTACAGAAGAGGGGATTTTTCAAAGAATATATTTTCAAGGAGCTACAGAAGAGTGGTTTTTTAAGAAATTTTTTTTTCACGGACCAACAGAAACTTGGATTTTTATAGAATATTTTCTCAGGGAACAACAGAAAGAATATTTTTAAGGATGTGCTTTTTTTCATGAATTTCTCCTTGTCTTTAACGAATCCCCAAATTTGTATCAACGCTAGCTATTTAATATTTGTTTGTCATACCTGTCATCTGCCTGACACATCTCAATTGCATTTTCCTACCCCGAAACATTTAAATATTAAACCCCTTTCATCACATCAAAGAGAAGGGTTCAAGGAACTGTTGTGTTCTCCGTTTTTGCTGATGCTGCTTTAAGAAAATATCTTAATCGTCCCTTCCCAGAAATTCAACACTTTCAAAATTTCCTCCATCAATTGTCAGTTTATTTTAGCTGGGGTGGGGAGGGGGAGTTAAAATTTATGGCGTCGTGTGATAATTGTTTTCTGTTTTGTTAACCAAAATTTTTACAGACAATGGCAAAAGCAAGAGCTGAGCTGTTGACGTCGCCTTTGGAAGACAACAAAATGTGCTTATGTTGCTGTTGTTCACTGTTCGACAAACTGTTGCAAGCGGAGTAAAATGCTACTAAAGCATAACACCAAAAAGAGGGAGGTGAGGTGGAGAATAAAGTTTTCATTTCTTGGAGAAAAACTTTACAATTTATGGCAGTGCATTGAAGTTTGAGCAACGTTACAAATTCGTTTAAAATGGGTAAATAAATAAAACAAAAAAATATATGATTTCTCCCCCTTTGCAATTAAATTTGGTAGGGCATTTTAAAGGTCATCTATAGATAGGTGTTATATTGGGTTTCTATAGATTAAAGATTCTCTACGAGTACATAGAAACCCCTTTACAAGACTTCCATATTGAGGAGATTTTGATCAGGTCTCCCACAGATTGAAAACATTCTAGAGGACTTCAACAAATTAACCTTATATGGACCTCTAAGGTAGAAAAGGCATTCTACAAGTCATCAATGAATAGAAGACGCTCTGAAAGGCTTCCGTTTAACTCCAAGCTCTTCGGAGAATAGTTTTGCAAGGCATAATAAGTTCTTCAAAGACTTACAACCCATTTCCCAACACCTCTGTTTGATTATCCAACGCAGGTAAACAGCATCAACAGAAAATGAACTTTTTCCATCAAAAGTTTATTTTTCCCCCTTTTCGTTTCTGGCTTCCACCATATTCCATTTAAATTTGCAACCGAAAATGATGCTGCAGTTTATTTTAGTTGCCACAAATAAATTTGCACTTTTAGCCGCTCTGTTCAACTTCTTTAAGCTGTGTTCATTTCTCTCAGCAGCAAAGTTGGTAGGTTTTGATATTGTTGTTGTAATTATACTGGAATATTCAAAAAAAAAAAAAAAAAATTAATAAATAAATAAAATAAACTTCTTTGATGGAGAAAGAGTAGGGTAAATAGGGACCGATTAAAGTGCCAGTTAAGGACCGGCTGAAGTTCGTCTTTATAGACCGACTGAAGTCTGTCTTTATAGCCCGCTGAAGTCATTTCAATAGACAATAGCTGGATGTCGACTCTATAGACCAACGTAGACGAGCTGAAACCCATCTCGCATAGGCCGACTGAAGGCGGTCTTTCACGACGAGATGAAGCCCGTATTTTATAGTCGAGCTGAAGACCGTTATTTACAGACCAACTAAAGAAGCCCGCGCGGAGCTGAGAAAATCCAGTTTCTGTTGGTACTTAAAAAAATATTGTTTAAAAAATCCACGTTTCTGTTGGCCTTCGAAAAAATATTCCTTAAAAAACCACGTATCTGTTGGCCTTCGGAAAAATATTCTTTAAAAAAAATCCACGTTTGTGTTAGTCCTTGAAAACATATTTAAAAAAAAAACACACGTTTCTTTTGCTCCTTGAAAAAATATTCTTTAAAAAATCCACGTTTCTTGGTTTGTTGGTCCTTGAAAAAATATTCTTTAAAAAATCCACGTTTCTTGGTTTGTTGGTCCTTGAAAAAATATTCTTTAAAAAATCCACGTTTCTTGGTTTGTTGGTCCTTGAAAAAATATTCTTTAAAAAATCCACGTTTCTTGGTTTGTTGGTCCTTGAAAAAATATTCTTTAAAAAATCCACGTTTCTTGGTTTGTTGGTCCTTGAAAAAATATTCTTTAAAAAATCCACGTTTCTTGGTTTGTTGGTCCTTGAAAAAATATTCTTTAAAAAATCCACGTTTCTTGGTTTGTTGGTCCTTGAAAAAATATTCTTTAAAAAATCCACGTTTCTTGGTTTGTTGGTCCTTGAAAAAATATTCTTTAAAAAATCCACGTTTCTTGGTTTGTTGGTCCTTGAAAAAATATTCTTTAAAAAATCCACGTTTCTTGGTTTGTTGGTCCTTGAAAAAATATTCTTTAAAAAATTCACGTTTCTTGGTTTGTTGGTCCTTGAAAAAATATTCTTTAAAAAATCCACGTTTCTTGGTTTGTTGGTCCTTGAAAAAATATTCTTTAAAAAATCCACGTTTCTTGGTTTGTTGGTCCTTGAAAAAATATTCTTTAAAAAATCCACGTTTCTTGGTTAGTTGGTCCTTGAAAAAATATTTTTAAAAAATCCACGTTTCTTGGTTTGTTGGTCCTTGAAAAAATATTCTTTAAAAAATCCACGTTTCTTGGTTTGTTGGTCCTTGAAAAAATATTCTTTAAAAAATCCACGTTTCTTGGTTAGTTGGTCCTTGAAAAAATATTTTTAAAAAATCCACGTTTCTTGGTTTGTTGGTCCTTGAAAAAATATTCTTTAAAAAATCCACGTTTCTTGGTTTGTTGGTCCTTGAAAAAATATTCTTTAAAAAATCCACGTTTCTTGGTTTGTTGGTCCTTGAAAAAATATTCTTTAAAAAATCCACGTTTCTTGGTTTGTTGGTCCTTGAAAAAATATTCTTTAAAAAATCCACGTTTCTTGGTTAGTTGGTCCTTGAAAAAATATTCTTTAAAAAATCCACGTTTCTTGGTTTGTTGGTCCTTGAAAAAATATTCTTTAAAAAATCCACGTTTCTTGGTTTGTTGGTCCTTGAAAAAATATTCTTTAAAAAATCCACGTTTCTTGGTTAGTTGGTCCTTGAAAAAATATTTTTAAAAAATCCACGTTTCTTGGTTTGTTGGTCCTTGAAAAAATATTCTTTAAAAAATCCACGTTTCTTGGTTAGTTGGTCCTTGAAAAAATATTTTTAAAAAATCCACGTTTCTTGGTTTGTTGGTCCTTGAAAAAATATTCTTTAAAAAATCCACGTTTCTTGGTTTGTTGGTCCTTGAAAAAATATTCTTTAAAAAATCCACGTTTCTTGGTTTGTTGGTCCTTGAAAAAATATTCTTTAAAAAATCCACGTTTCTTGGTTTGTTGGTCCTTGAAAAAATATTCTTTAAAAAATCCACGTTTCTTGGTTTGTTGGTCCTTGAAAAAATATTCTTTAAAAAATCCACGTTTCTTGGTTTGTTGGTCCTTGAAAAAATATTCTTTAAAAAATCCACGTTTCTTGGTTTGTTGGTCCTTGAAAAAATATTCTTTAAAAAATCCACGTTTCTTGGTTTGTTGGTCCTTGAAAAAATATTCTTTAAAAAATCCTCGTTTCTTGGTTTGTTGGTCCTTGAAAAAATATTCTTTAAAAAATCCACGTTTCTTGGTTTGTTGGTCCTTGAAAAAATATTCTTTAAAAAATCCACGTTTCTTGGTTTGTTGGTCCTTGAAAAAATATTCTTTAAAAAATCCGCGTTTCTTGGTTTGTTGGTCCTTGAAAAAATATTCTTTAAAAAATCCACGTTTCTTGGTTTGTTGGTCCTTGAAAAAATATTCTTTAAAAAATCCACGTTTCTTGGTTTGTTGGTCCTTGAAAAAATATTCTTTAAAAAATCCACGTTTCTTGGTTTGTTGGTCCTTGAAAAAATATTCTTTAAAAATCCACGTTTCTTGGTTTGTTGGTCCTTGAAAAAATATTCTTTAAAAAATCCACGATTCTTGGTTTGTTGGTCCTTGAAAAAATATTCTTTAAAAAATCCACGATTCTTGGTTTGTTGGTCCTTGAAAAAATATTCTTTAAAAAATCCACGTTTCTTGGTTTGTTGGTCCTTGAAAAAATATTCTTTAAAAAATCCACGTTTCTTGGTTTGTTGGTCCTTGAAAAAATATTCTTTAAAAAATCCACGTTTCTTGGTTTGTTGGTCCTTGAAAAAATATTCTTTAAAAAATCCACGTTTCTTGGTTTGTTGGTCCTTGAAAAAATATTCTTTAAAAAATCCACGTTTCTTGGTTTGTTGGTCCTTGAAAAAATATTCTTTAAAAAATCCACGTTTCTGTTGTTCCTTGAAAAAATATTCTTTAAAAAATCCACGTTTCTGTTGTTCCTTGAAAAATTATTCTTTAAAAAATCCACGTTTCTTGGTTTGTTGGTCCTTGAAAAAATATTCTTTAAAAAATCCACGTTTCTGTTGTTCCTTGAAAAAATATTCTTTAAAAAATCCACGTTTCTGTTGTTCCTTGAAAAATTATTCTTTAAAAAATCCACGTTTCTTGGTTTGTTGGTCCTTGAAAAAATATTCTTTAAAAAATCCACGTTTCTTGGTTTGTTGGTCCTTGAAAAAATATTCTTTAAAAAATCCACGTTTCTTGGTTTGTTGGTCCTTGAAAAAATATTCTTTAAAAAATCCACGTTTCTGTTGTTCCTTGAAAAAATATTCTTTAAAAAATCCACGTTTCTTGGTTTGTTGGTCCTTGAAAAAATATTCTTTAAAAAATCCACGTTTCTGTTGTTCCTTGAAAAAATATTCTTTAAAAAATCCACGTTTCTGTTGTTCCTTAAAAAATTATTCTTTAAAAAATCCACGTTTCTGTTGGTCCTTTTCAAAAATATTCTTTAAAAAATCCACGTTTCTGTTGTTCCTTGAAAAATTATTCTTTAAAAAATCCACGTTTCTGTTGGTCCTTTTCAAAAATATTCTTGAAAAAATATTCTTTAAAAAATCCACGTTTTCTGTTGGTCCTTGAAAAAATATTTTTTAAAAAGTCCACATTGCTGTTGGCCCTTGAAAAAATATATTTTAAAAAATCCACGTTTCTGTAGGACTTTGAAAAAATATATTTTAAAAAATCAACGTTTCTGTTGGCCCTTGAAAAATATATTTTAAAAAATCCACGTTTCTGTTGGCCCTTGAAAAAATATATTTTAAAAAATTCACGTTTCTGTTGGTCCTTGAAAAAATATTCTTTAAAAAAATCCACGTTTCTGTTGGTCCTTGAAAAAATATTCTTTACAAAATCCACGTTTATTTGTCCTTGGAAGAAAAAGCCCGTCTTTTATAGACGAGCTGAAAGAGCCCCTCCCCTTTCCCCTTGGCAAGGCGAGGGTGTTTCAATTTTTGCTGCAAATATTTAATTTAAAAATTATTTTCCAATATTACCAGAACTTTTTTCCAGGTGAAACATTTTATTTCTACATTATTTCATCGTATTTTTCTACTAAAAATACCATTTCTCCTCTTCCAATCGTATTAAATTATCTAATTCAATATCGAGTCTTTGACTCACTATATCGAATTATTTCTCCACTTCTAACTGTTTACCTTGCCACGGTTCAATTGGCGTCGACTTGACATTTGGCGCTTGACTGGGTGGGTAACTCAACAACATTTTTCCACTTGATTTGATAGCTCCTGTACAAATATAGAATGGTATATTGGATGTTCTTAAGCACCCTCTCGACGATACAATGAACCATGTCAATAGATGTGTATGTGTATTTATGTATATACACACCAATACATTCATACTTACATCATTGCACTAAAAAATAAAAAATATAATAATTTCAAGCGAAAAAAGCTGCCAAAATGTCAGACATTTGCAAATGAAGATATTTATAAAAAATATTGAATGTCTCCAAAGCAATTGCGAAACAAAACTATAAGAGGAAGGTATCTGTCTTGAAGGGTTCTGTTGTGTTGATATTAAATAATTACGTAATGGATGCCATGGAGGATTGTGTGAATCTAGGGCAGTTTACATATATAAAGCGTTTGAAATAATTTAATATCTATTTCTTTGTCAACACTCTTGATGGGTTCTATTTTAGAAAGCTGTTGGGAACATAAAGATTTTTTGCTTTTTTGAAAAGGCAAATACGAGGTAGGAAATCAATAATGGATTACAAAGATGAATTTTATAAAAGCTAGCTAGAGGGGTCGTCGGTGGCAGTTTTTATAGAAAAGTTGAGGAGAGCTTTTATAAACCACATGGAGGTGGTCTATATTGACCAGCATTAGGGGGTATTTATAGAACAGCTGGAGACCGTATTTATAGTCGTGCTGGAAGCGGTCTTTATAGCCGAGCTCAAGTCTGTCTTTACAGTCTATCTGGAGGCGTGTCGTATCAAATGTATTTTTATCTAGGTGGGTAAGTTGGCGAAGGTAAGACTTCAAAAACAAACACAAAAATTATGTCCTTAATTTTTTGATCTGTTAATTTATCACGTATCCAATCCTTTATACATAATTTTTTGATGAAAGTATTAAAGTGAGAATTATTCTACATTTATCAATTTTTCCAATTCTTATGAGTTAACTGCACAAAACCCAATCTAAATTGTGGAAAATGCCAGGTGGACCTGAGAGTTCTCGTTTTTATATCAAAACCACAAAGCAGTTCTGGGTTCATTGGCCTTATGTTGTTAAGGTTATTGTAAATGGCGGTTCTTCATAACAGGAACTAAAAATGTCAAAATTTGGCGAAATTAAATGGAAAACATTGCCAAAAAAAAAAAAGACGAGTATTCCAGAAAGTGGACCAATATGACCCGTTTTCTGTAACAATTATTCTGGGTGTAACCTAAAGATCTCTATAAATTTTCGAAACTCTAAAGTAAAATTATATGAAAATTTGCAGCAATTAGAAAAAAGTGCTAATTTTTTCAAAAACAAAGTAGTTTTTTTTTATTAACAAAAATTTATATTCTTTTTAGGGTATGTATTGAGTTTGCAATTTTTTTTGTTCAGCAATTACATTGCAATTTCATGTAGAATATTTAATTCTTTGACACTTTTTCCAAAAATTGAACTGATTTCAAAATAATTTGACAAATTTATTTTTTTTTTTTTACAAAATTTCATCATTCACTCAGAATCTCACTGGAATCGAGCATACACATCGTGTTTGGTGCATCAAATATATGAAATCGGTTGAAAGTATATATGGGTGCTATATCTAAATCTGAACCGATTTCAATATAATTTAGTTTTGTACCAAATTTGCTTGTATATACCAAATTGAAAGACGGTATCTATATCCGATCAATAGATATGTGCATACAAAATATAAATTTTTTGGAGGTACCTCCGATTCTGATGATATATATCCAGTTCCAAGTGGAATTTTAAAAATGTATATAGCCTTTGTGACATTCACGCGATACTGTAGTATACAGAGTGAGATGAAAAAACTGAAACCAACTTCAAACTGCTGCTATTCGTCCAATAGCTGTTAAAATGATTCCAGTGACAGCTCATTATATTGTTTAGAAGCGTACACAAGCCTTATGGTGATCATTTTCCAAAAATATATATATTCCTGATTGAATTCCAGCGTGATAGTGTGATTTTCTTATATTTGGCTGGAAAACCACAAGTGGCTATCATTGGAGCAATCCAGCATTTAAATGTAAATAAATAATTTGTGTCTTGTACCACCGCTCGTTACCATGATACTGGTGGCGTATCACGACGTCAAAGAAGTGGACGGAAGAAAACAGCAACATCAGCAGAAACCAGCAAATGGTTCGAAAAGTAAAGAAGCGACTTGATCGAAGCCCGCGTCGCAGTGGCCGAAAAATGGCTCGTGAGCTGAACATATCGCAATTTTCCATTCGGCAAATATTGAAAAATGAGCTCGGGCTAAAGCCATTGAAATTCCAAAAAGTGCTAGAACTTACACCGCAACAGAAAGAAAATAGGCTCAAAAGTACAAAAGAGTTGTTTCGCTTGGCCGAAAGTGGTGAACTGCCGAATTTGGTTTTCTCAGATGAGAAAACATTCGTTGTCTAGCAGTTTGTAAAGAAACAAAATGATCGTGTTTACTTGCCAAAGAGGTCAGCTGAAAATGTGCTCCTTCGGTTGGCCACCAGAATTCAAGGGACGTCCATGGTGATGGTGTGGGCCGCCATAACAGCCGATGGTCGCTCTTCGCTCGTATCAATCGATCGTGGCTGCAGAATAAATGCCGAAAATATTCTGGAGGGTGTTTTAAAGCCTTGGGCACGCAAGCATTTTGGCCGCAGACCTTGGACATTCCAACAGGACTCAGCACCATCGCACTCAGCACGCGCCACCCAAGAATGGTTACAAAATAAGGCTCCTCGCTTCATTTCTAGCTCACAATCGCCACCAAAATATCTGGATACCTATCTGTTAGACTATTGTGTCCGAAGTATTTTTTTAAAGCAAGGTTGGCACTAAAAAATACCAAAGTCACCTCAAGCAAGCGCTTCGCCGGGAATGGACCAAAATACCACAGAACAACATTCGGGCAGCGTATGATGGATTCATTGGCCATCTGAAGACCAAAATTCGTGCCAAAGGTGACAAATTCGAACAAGTCTAAACTTATTCGAAAATTTGATACTATTTCCGACATTTTTTGTTTTTATTCAATAAAATTAAAAAAAAAAAAATTAAAAATAATGGCATTTGACTATGTTGCATTTTTTCTCACCATTTCATTTTACCCTGTATCTGAACCGATTTCCACCAAATTCGGCACACTTGTTTCTAGGCTCAATTAGGTTATATGTGTTAATTTTCATCATAATTGAGTTAATATTACACATTAAGTGCACATTGAAAAGCATATTGGGCAAAGATATATTTCGGAGATATATCTAAATTTTGACCGATTATCTCTGATTTCGTCCTTGGACAAAATAATCGGTCAAAATTTAGATATATCGCCGACATATATCTTTGCCCAATACTTTGTTTTCAACAATACGAGGACAGATGGACGGACATGCATAAATCGATACAGAATGTGATTTTATGCAGATCTGCAAAAGGAAGTAATGGTGTAACTAGCTTCCTATAATAGAATTTTGTGAGAAACAAAATTTGTAGAATCTTTTGACTTGCTATGATTCCGTTTAAAATGAGTTATTGAGTTATATAATCCGCCGGCCGGGCGGAACTTTTAATGACCCCATATTAGGGTCAAGGAAACTTTTTTACATAAAAGTATCTGAATCCAAGCGTGTTTCACTTTAAACTTCATATACCAGTAAGACCGTTTGAATAATACAGTTAAACTTATCAAAAAAAAACCATAAAGTGAATGAGTCCGTTATATTGGGCCATTCCAAAACGGGAACCTCTATGTACAATTTTATACTTCAAGGATTGTCACCTATCAAATCTTCTAAAATACCAAATTTGAAACGTAAATGTGACAAGGATTATCAAAATACCGTATAGCGGTAGGTATCGTTATGTGTGCGCTAAAGGAAAACGTGGAACTAAATATTCAACTGTTTGCCACCGGTCTAGAACCCATTATGAACTACAAATAGCAATTTTTAGACAAATCCGTGGAATATGTGTCAAAAATCATCAAAATATCGAATATCGGCAGGTACCATTATATGGGGGCTATACCAAAACGTGGATCTTTACATACAACGATTCGTCGTACGAGCTAAAATCCATTATGACCCACAAATACCAATTTGTAGACAAATCCGCGAAAAAATGTGGCAAGAATCATCAAAATATCAAATATCGGGAGATATCATTATATGGGAGCCATACCAAAACCTGGAACTTTACATAGAATGTTTCGCCACACGAGCAGGAACCCATTATGACCTTTAAATGCCAAGTTTTAGACAAATCCAAAATCCAAATATCGGGAGGTACCGTTATATGTATCGGGAGGTACCGTTATACGTGTTTCGTTACACGAGCCAGAACTTGTTTTGCTACTTGGCTGTATCGTGATTTCAAGAGACGGACAGACATGCGAACCTCGTTATATCAACTTAGAATTTTATGCTGATTATGAGAATATATATATTCTGTGGGGTCTATGACGAATATTTAGAGATGTTACAAACGGAATGACAAAGTTAATATACCCTCCTTTCCAAGGTGGAGGGTATAATAATGCTTGTATTGTTATCTGTACTATTGCTGAAGACACTATACACCTAGGATGCAAGGATTCCAAGCAATCTTAATCCGAATTAAATGTAAACAAGTTAAAAAGCTGTAAGTTCGGCCGGTCGAACTTTTAATGCCATCCACCATTTGGTACAAATTTGGCAATTTCCAAAAAAAATCTGTTTATAATGTAGCTAAAATTATCAAAATACCGAATTCAGTGGGTACTGTTATATGGGGGCTACACGAAGGCGTGGACCTGCACAGACAATTTTCTGGCATGGGCTGAAGTATCCATTACGAACTTCACGTGCGAAATTTGAAACAAACCCGGTAAATAATGTCACTAAAATCATCAAAATACCGAATATCGGGGAGTACCGTTATATCTGGGCTATATGAAGACTTGGACCTATATGGCTCATTTTTTGACTTAGGACGTAGTATCCATTACATAAATAATGTCGTTAACATCATCAAAATACCGAATATTGGGGGGTACCGTTATATGGGGGCTATACGAAGACGTGGACCTGTACAGATAATTTTCTGTCTTAGGCTGTAGTATCCACTACGAACTTCAAATGCCAAATTGGAAACAATTCCGGTGGATAGTGTCGCTAAACTCATTAAAATACCGAATATCGGGGGGTACCGTTATATGGGGGCTATACGAAGACGTGGACCTACATGGCCCATTTACGAACTTAACCTGCCTACTGGCAAAATATACATGTGTGCAAAATTTTAGCCGTCTATCTCAATTTGTTCGAAAGATTGCGTGATTAAAACAAACGGACAGACAGACAGACAGACGGACGGACATCGCGAAATCGACTTATAATTTTACTCTGATCAAGAATATATGCTCTGTTGGGTCTGACATGAGTATTTCGAGGAGTTATAAACGGAATGACAAAATTAATATATCCTCCATAGGATGGTGTAGGATATAAAAATGGGTCTATATTTCCATTTTCATACCTGACCTAAATCTGATGTAAGTATTACGATGTGTACTAACGATTTTTGGTTCAAATCCTTTTTTAGGCGACCAAGAATAGGTTTTTTAGATGACCCTCTTAGATTTTTATTCATATCAGATAGAGAGAGATTCTTGTTTTCTCCCAATTTCTTCCCAATCCGGTTAAAAAAAATCGAAGCTTTATGACCTCTTCAGCTCTATTTGTATCCAATGACATATACAATCCGTACGTAATTATTTGATTTTTGAGGTTGGGAGCTCTTGTCGGTTGGTTTTTTATTATTTATTTTTCTGACATTCACATATCTTCCTGTTCTACCGACCAATCTATCCATCCGTATATCTATCTGCGTGTGTGTGTTTTGCGGTTGATTGTTTCGCGGTTATTTGTTGTCATTTATAACCGCACAATGTAATATTGGGTATAATGTTAATATTTTGATTTGGTTTATATTTTTTATTTTTTTTTTTTTGCGTTTTCTGTTTTTTGTTGTTGTTCCCTTCTTGTTGTTTGTTGACTTCCTGATATCACAACAAAAACAAAGAAATCGACGCACAAAAACATGTGTTAATTTTTAATGTTTATTACTTTGTTTACACAAGCATCAAAAACGAATTATGGCAAATGTCTTAGATTGTGAGGGTGTCGTCATCGAACCGTTTGGATGAATGAGTCTGAGTGAATTCCCATTTTAAAGTCAATTTAGACAGAGAATTTGTGATTTTTTAAATAATTTTGAATTTTTGATGAATCAGAGAAAAAGAAGACAAGTTCGACCGGGCCGAACTTCTAATACCCTCCACCATTGTCCTAGAATTTGATGCAGATCAAGAATATATACACTTTTTGGGGAACCAAAAATTTTATTTCGAGTTGTTACAAATGGAACTACAAAACTTAATATACCCTCCACATTATGGTAAGGGTTTTAAAAAAGATAAAAATAAATTCTAAATTCAGGCGAGAGCATATGGTACGGCATCCTTGGGAAAAAATAATTTTAAACAGCCTTCCTTTTCTAACCTTGTCTTCGTTTACGGATAAATTCCCGCTTCTGCTTGTCTGTAAGAGCATCTTTCAGCTTATCAATAAGGGCTCCTTTCAGTTTATCCAAAGCGCCATTCTTCAGCTTGTCGGGGAAGTCACCTTCCAGCTTGTCACTGAAAACTTCCTCCAGTTTCTCCGTAAATATTCCCCTTAACACGTCTCTAAAGATTCCCTCCAGATTATCAACAAAAACGTGCTCTATTTTGTCCAAAAAGATTTTCTCCAGTTCTTCTACGCCAACTCCCTCCAGCTTATTGCTGAAGACTTTCTGCAGCTCATCGGTTAAGACTGCTTCCAATTCGTCCGCAAATATAGCCTCTAAATCCTCTGTAGAAACTCGCTCCAGCTCATCTACAAAGACACCCTGTAGCTGGTCAAGGCATATTCCCTCTAGCTGCTCTGTGAAGACACCGCTCACCTGATCTGTAGAGATTTTTTCCAACCCATCCGTAGAGATTTCCTCCAGCGCCTCTTTAAAAACTTTTTCCACCTCTTTTATAGAATGTACCATATTGTACAAAGAAATTTATTGACATGCACTCCAAATGAATTCCTTTAATTCTGCAGAAGTTCTGCTTTGTTTGATGTGTCATATCGACCTGATTGGTTACTCTCCGAGAAATAATTGCCCAAACATTTGAAGGCGGTGTGTGAGAGAGAGTGAAATTCTCATTTCTGGGAATTCTTCAATTGGCAAATCGAAAAGCTAATATGATAGAGATATCTTATCGGCAGGGTTGCCAGGTTTTTTCTAAAGAATAATAGGAAAAATTGTTTACACCAAAAAGTCTTAAAAATCTTTCATTTTCAAGTCGACCGAGTAGGATATTGGTAACACCAATACAGAATGGACTCACATCCAATTTTTCTGTTCAAAACTATTTCAACGTCTCCATATGTAGACTCAAGAAGCCAGCAGTGACCTCAATAGCAAGTTTCAGAATTTCCGCTTTATCCCAGTACAAATTTAGAAACATTTAATGCGCACATCCAAAACAATCCTCACCCAACAACAGTGATCCAAAATTAGTACCATTTAGGACTTTTCGTATACTTCAAGTACACATTTCCAAAACCACTTCTATATCTCCCTCCCTCTCAACCACAGACACCAACAGTGACATCCATTTCCAAGCTTCAGGATTTCAGCCAATTTAGTAATTTTCGAATAACTACAGTACGCATTTTCAAATCCACCTTTATATTTACACCTCAGACCCCAATAACCTAAAAATTTTTTTTTAAATTTTGTACCTCTAAGTACTTCCCGTACAATGATAACACACATTTTCAAAACAATTTCCATATCTCAATCCCAGATATCAACAGATACTTTATTATTAAATCACCCAATACCAAATTTAGTTGGTAGCGAACAGTTGTAGAACACATTTTCAAAATATTCTCCATATCTCAACCTCCGATACCAACAGTGACCCTAATATCAAATTTCAGGATCTCAACTCTGTAATTTCCCCCGTTTCAAAATTCAGCTGCATTTACTACAACTATAGTACATATTTCCAAAACCACCCCTATATCTCAACAGCAGATATCAAATTTCGCCATTCCAGCTCTATAGATTCACTCAATACTAAAACTAGCACCATTCAGTACTTCCCGTATAATTACAGTGCACATTTTTAAAACAATTTCCATATCTCAATTCGAGAATCCAGAATCCACAACATTTAGTATTTTTCGTAAAAATTTAGGACCAATTTCCAAGCCATCGCCAAATCTCAAACACATACAGGGTGAGATGATAAAACTGCAACCAATTTCAGACTGCTGTCATTTCCAAACCTCTCATCCGACAGCTGTTAAAATTATTCCTGTTACAGCTGATTATATTGTTTACAAGCGTACAAAAACATTTTGGTGAGAATTTTCCAGAAAAAAGGTATTTGTGATGGAATTCAAGCGTGATAATGTGATTTCTTTTTATTTGCCCGGAAAACCACAAGTGGCTATCGTAGGAGCACTCCAGCATTTAAATGTGAATAAATCTTTTGTGACGTAGCCCGACGTCAAGGAAGTGGGCGGAAGAAAGCAGCAACATCAGCAGAAATGATTCCAAAAGTAAAGAAGCAACTTGATCGAAACCCGCAACGCAGTGGCCGGAAAATGGCTCGTGAGCTGAACATATCGCAATATTCTATTCGAGATTAATATTGAAAAATGAGTTCGGGTCATTGAAATTCAAAAAAGTGGAAGAAATTACACCGCAACAGAAAGAAAATAGACTCAAAAGAGCTAAAGAGTTGCTTCGCTCGGCCGAAAGTGGTGAACTTCCGATTTTGGTTTTCTCCGATGAGAAAACTTTCGTTGTCCGGCAGATTGTAAACAAACAAACTAATCGTGTTTACTTGCCAAAGAGGTCAGCTGTAAATATGCACCTTCGGTTGGCCACCAGAACTCAAGCGCCGACCCTGTTGATGGTGTGGGCCACCATAACAATCGATGGTCGCTCTCCGCTCGTATTAATCGACCGTGGCATCAGAATAAATGCCGAATATTATCAAGAAAATATTCTGGAGGGTGTATTAAAGCCTTGAGCACGCAAACACTTTGGCCGCAGACCTTGGACATTCCAACAGGACTCAGCACCATCGTACTCAGCATGCACCACCCAAGAATGGTTACAGAATGAGGTTCTTCGCTTCATTTCCAGCGCACAATGGCCACCAAAATCTCCAGATACCAATCCGTTGGACTATTGTTTCTGGAGTATTTTTTCAAAGCAAGGTTGGCACTAAAAAATACCAAAGTGTTGATCAACTCAGGCAACCGCTTTGCCGGCAATGGCCGAAATACTGCAGAGCAACATTCGGGCAGCCATAATTCGTGCCAAATGTGACCAATTCGAACAAATCTAAACTTTTTCTAAATTTCCGACATTTTTTGCTTTATTGCACGTTATTCGTGCACATTGTACCAATTGGTACCATTTTAAAAGTTTAGTAACATTTAAGAACATTTACTAAATTTAAAGTTCGAATTTCCAATAACCATGTGGTGCATCTATGCTGCACTTCATCAGTGACTCTTCTTCCAAATTCCAAAAATTCCAGCTCCATCGGTTCATTACAATTCCAATATGTACCAAATTTAGTACACATAAGTACGACTGTCCCAAACAGCCTACATACCCCAATTCTACACTCCAAGCTCCAAATTTTAGGATTCCACCCCTGTTGGTTAGCCTTAGTGCAAATTGTAGTTTATTTAGTACATTTAAGTACAAATTTCCAAAACCACCTACATATCCCAATCTTGCACTCCGACAATAATCTTATTTCCAATTTTCAGGATACCAGCTCTATTGGTTCACCCAAATATAAATTTGACCAAATTTTTGTACCATTCAGTACAAATTTTCATAACTACCTACATCGTGTGATCCAATATAAATCGTATTTTCAAATTTCAGGATTCCAACTTTAAGGTTTATCCAAAATTTAAATTGTACCAAATTTGGTACAATTTAGTACACATAAGTAGGAATTTCCAAAACTATACACATACACCAGTCCTACAATGTCATAGTAATCTTATTTTAATTTTCAGAATTCCAGCACTAACGGTTCTACCAAAATGTAAGTTGTACCATATTTGGTACCATTAAGTACAAATAAGTACGAATTTCCAAAAATACATACATTCCTCAGTAAGAGTAAATTTCAGAATTCCAGCCCAAATCGAAATTGTACTAAATTTAGTACCATTCCGTACTTTTGTGCACTTAACCATATCCCAATCCTACAATCTGCCAGTAATGTTAATTTCAAATTTCAGGAGTCCAGCTCCTCCAGTTCCTCCAAATTGAAATTGTACTAAATTAAGTACTGTTTAGTACTTTTTGTACGCATGGGTACACACTTACAAAACTACCTACATACACATCGACTCTACTCCTCAACCTTGATTTCCACTCCAAACTCCAAGTTTTCAAATGATACGAAATGGTACCAAAAGTAGTACATTGTAGTACCTTTCGTACACTTATAGTGCGAATTTCCAAAAACATCTATCATACGCTCCATTAGTGACCCTCATTAGAAAGTTAAGAGTTCTAGCTCTACTGGTTCCTCAAATGCAAAGGGTACCATATTTAGTACCTTTTGAATACTTTTCGTACCCTTTTAGTACAAATGTCCAAAAAACCAAGCTTTATCTGACAACTGTTTCGTCTTTATCTGACAGCTGTTCTATACTCCGCCACAAAAAATCGCCACATATAAAATACTAAGTCGTCAAACGCGTTGAAAAATCGTAATATTTGGAGAGATATCGCCAAATCAGATAACCCTGCTTATTGGCACTGCGATAATGCAATGGATAGAAAAACTGCGTAATTTCCTACAACTGTTCTATACTCCGCCACAAAAAATCGCCATGTCGCCAAATCAAAAATTAAGTCACCAAATGCATAGAAAAATCACCACATTTGGCGAGAAATCGCCATAGCTGACTACCCTGCTTATGCGGCAATGCGATATTGCAACAATAAATACTACGGCAATAACAAAAACAACACTCGACCTGAAAAAAACTGAGAGCGATACGTCACTATCAGTTAATGGTTCCATTGATCAGACCAGAGAAACGCAATCGGAACGCTTATCACATTAACACCTTTTCTTGTTTTGTTGATATGATAACACAATGATAGGCAGACGGACGGACTGACAGATAAACGCACCGATGGCTGGTTGGACAAAAGTCTCAATAAGAAATCATTTAATTATCAATTCCATTGCTACGATAATTCCCCCCCAATCACCCCCTACAAGAAAAGAAAGCAGTTCAAACAATAACGATAGATAGATAGCCCCAGCAGTACCTGGTGTGCCGTTAAAAACAAAAGACGGGTTAACTGAATAACGAATTTTGGAAAAAAAGAAAAAAATTACAAAATAAATTTCCAATTGACAAAAAAAAAAACAACAAAAAAAAACCAATATTTAACATGGCCGAGGAGGAAGACATTTCCAAGGTACCTGACATCTATCCTAAAGCCAAAGATGTGGAAAAGGCCAATGTGTCTTACGATGATGTGGATTTTACAAGCGGCTTTGAGACCCAATACCGGGAGGAATATCGTCCACTGAAGCCGAAAATTACCGTACCTCTCCGACAAAATCCCTCAACGCTGTGGTATCGTGATCTGAAAACCATACTCATTGTGGTCCTTTTAATGGCGAGTTTCCTTATTGGCACCATTTTCTTGACCAAATTGGTGTTCACCACAAATCCTCTGTACGTCTTTGTCATAACATTGATCTACGTGATATTGGCCATTATTGCGATTGCTATCGAGGTGAAGTCCGTGCATGTACGTTGAGCGAGATAGGGGGCTAGAGGAGACGGAGAGAAAGCAGTAGACCCCAGAAATTTTACTATATATGTGAAGGTCATGAAAAAGTGATAAGAATTACAAACATTGGTCATTGGAATAATGAAATCAATTACCTGAAGAATTTTTTTTTTTTTTTTTTTGAGAAAATTTTAAAGAATTTAATATTGAATAATTAAAAATAAATAACAAAAATTTAAGCAAATTTAAGTCATTAGAGGTGTGCTAATTTTTATTTTTATTACGGAACAAATGGGTTTCTCCGCCATGAATCATTTAGAAAAAAATACGTTGTATTAAACCTCTTTCCGGTTAATAATAAATAAAATTAATAGCAATAATTTATTGTGAAATTTATTTAAGAAGAGAAAAATAACTAAAACTCAATATTAAATGAGTTATGGCCATTTTAAAATATGCATTATTTCATGCCTAAAAAAGTGATCACAAATAATAGCTAAAAAACGCCGAAAACTCAATATTTAAGGAGTTATGGCCATTTTAAAATATGCATTAATTCATGCCTAAAAAAGTGATCACAAATAATAGCTAAAAACGCCGAAAATTCAATATTTAAGGAGTTATGGCCATTTCAAAAAATATGCATTAATTCATGCCTAAAAAACTGATCACAAATAATAGCTAAAAAGCCGAAACCGCAATATTTAAGGAGTTATGGCCATTTTAAAATTTGCATTAATTTATGCCTAAAAAAGTGACCAAAAATAATAGCTAAAAACGCCGAAAACTCAGTATTTAAGGAGTTATGGCCATTTTAAAATTTGAATTAATTCATGCCTAAAAAAAGTGATCACAAGTAATAGCCAAAAACGCCGAAAACTCAATAGTTAAGGAGTTATGGACATTTTAAAATTTGCAATTATTCATGCATAAAAAAGTGATCACAAATAATAGCTAAAAACGCCGAAAACTCAATATTTAAGGAGTTATGGCCATTTTAAAATATACATTAATTCATGCCTAAAAAAGTGATCACAAATAATAGCTAAAAACGCCGAAAATTCAATATTTAAGGAGTTATGGCCATTTCAAAAAATATGCATTAATTCATGCCTAAAAAAGTGATCAAATAATAGCTAAAATTTAAGTAGTTATGGCCATTTTAAAATATGCATTAATTAATGCCTAAAAAGTGATCACAAATAATAGCTAAAAACGCCGAAAACTCAATATTTAAGGAGTTATGACCATTTTAAAATATGCAATTATTCATGCCTAAAAAAGTGATCACAAGTAATAGCTAAAAACGCCGAAAAGTCGATATTTAAGGAGTTATGAGTATTTTAAAATATTCACTAATTCTTGTCTTAAAAACTGCACTAAAGCCGTATTCCGTGTCAATAACGATTATAGAAGTTCTCTGCTAAATATGTGAGCCCCTTGTGGTCAGCCTGGATTTTATGCGATTTTAAATTTAAAATAAAACACATTCTCAGTACTTGGATCTCTTTAGTATTATAAAAAGCATGACTATCAAGAACAATATAAACAAATTGTACAGAACACACATCACGACACCCGTTCGAATCCAATTATTTTGTAACTTCAAATTTATTCCATTATTTTGGGGAAGTTGAAGACGCATAGTTTCGGTCACATTCGAACTTGCCATGGTGATAGCTGGAGTTGATTCGCATTTTATATACGCCACATCATCGATTAGAACTTCACATGAACGCCTTTTGAAGACATAAAATTGTTTTAATATACATTAAAACACACACTTTCAAACTTATGTCATATTTTCTTTACCGAGTATCCATATTTTTGCCAATTCCACGAAAGCCCAACTTTTTGTAAACAAAATCTGTTTTCGCATGCGCTGAACAGCAATTTGTAGTCCCAAGTGCTTCTGAAGATTTTAATGAACTGGATTAATGTGAAGTCTGCTTGTCAAAAGTATGCTGTAATTTTTGCTTTGCTTTCGATATATTGTTTTCAATATTAGTTGTGTTCCAGAACCTACAAATTAGTACTAATTGGTACTAATTCTGCTACAACGCGTTCCCGTACTGCAAAAACTAGCAAAAGTTGCAGCTCTCTCGAGAAAAAAATGGCGCTGAGTGGTGCACATTTCTGCTTGTTTTAGCTACATGAATTTGGCCGAGCAGAAATGTGCAAATTGTGAATTTGACATTTAATTGGAAGGGCTAACAAGGTTGAAAAATGTATTGATACATTTCAATGTTCCCGCGTCATAACAAAAATAAAGAAATGATCAACTTAAAAACTAAAGGTAAAACTAATATTTGTAGTGCAAAAAAACAAAAAGAGAAAATATGGAGCACTTTTGGATGATTCCAGTAGTGAAGAGGACTGGCTGAATGATGAATCTGATTATTAATTATTATTATAGATTATTAATTTTAACGTATCGTCTTCAATACTAATTTTTTTAAATTTTGGCGTCCGTTTCAGTAAGGTTTCACCAGTCCGATTTGGACTGTTTACTCTTGGAATTTTGACTTTTTATCGCATTTCTGCTAATTTTCCGTTCCCTTATTTTTTGAGCACACCTAATTGAGAATGGCATTTCGAACTGTTCTCTCTTCTGCTAGTTTCACTACTAAAAAAGTACTGGAACACAACTATTATAAACAATTAACTTCACGTGAAGACACAACATTGTATTCAAATCTTTAGTGTAGATGAATAGCATCAGAGACGACTGTTGGTGGGAGTGCTTGGAAACTCTAACATATGAGTCCGTGTTTTTAAGTCAGTAAACGAATTTATGATTGATTTTAGAAAAGGCTAATCATAAACTTTCGAAGGCATGGAATCGGAAAGCTACATTTTTTTGAGAGAGAATTCTGTACTTAAATGTTGGCTCTATATTAAAGTGGTGTACTGAAATGTACCAAATGTAGTGCAGAATAGATAAACCAAATTTAAGAATTCCAGGTTTCTGATGGTTCTTGAAAAAAGTTCTTTAAAAAATCCAGGTTTCTGATGGTCCGTACAGAAATATTCTTTGAAAATGCCAATTTTCTGATGGTCCTTGAAAAAAGTTCTTTAAAAAATCCAGGTTTCTGGTGGTCCTTGCAAAAATATTCTTACAAAAAAAAACTAGGTTTCTGATGGTAATTAAAAATATTCTTTAAAAAATCTAGGTTTCCGTTGGTCCTTGAAAAAATATTCTTTACAAAATCCAGGTGTCTGTTGGTCCTTGCAAAACTATTCTTTAAAAATTCCTGGACTCTGATGCTCCTTAAAAAATATTCTTTAAAAATATTCTTTAAATCCAAGTTGCTGTTGGTCCTTAAAAAATATTCTTTAAAAAATCAAGGTTTCTTGTGGTCTTTGCCAAAATGTTCTGTAAAAATTTAAGGCTTCTGGAGATCTTTGCAAAAATATTCTTTAAAAACTCCAGGCTTCTGATGGTCCTTAACAATTTTTTTTAAAAATTCAAGGTTTCTGATGGTCTTAACACAAATATTTTTCAAAAATGCCATGCTTCTGATGGTCCTTGAAAAAATATTTTTTTTTAAAATTCAAGGTTTCTGATGGTCTTTGCAAAAATATATATTTTTTTTTGAAAAAATATTCTTTAAAAATTCCAGGTTTCTGATGGTCCTTGAAAAAATATTCTTTAAAAATTCAAGATTTCTGATGGTCTTTGTAAAAATTTTTCAAAAATTCCATGCTTCTGATGGTCCTTGATGGACCTTGAAAAATATTCTTTAAAAATTCCAGGTTTCTGATGGCCCTTGAAAAACTATTCTTTAAAAAATCAAGGTTTCTGATGGTCTTTGCAAAAATATTCTATCAAAATTTAAGGCTTCTGGAGATCTTTGCAAAAATATTCTTTAAAAATTCCAGGCTTCTGATGATCCTTGAAAAAATATTCTTTAAAAAATGCAGGTTTCTGATGGTCTTTGCAAAAATAATTTTCAAAAATGCCATACTTCTGTTGGTCTTTGCAAAAATATTTTTCAAAAATTCCATGCTTCTGATGGTCCTTAAAAAATATTTTTTAAAAACACCAAGTTTCTGATGGTCCTTGAAAATTTTTTTTTTAAAAAATCCACGGATCTACATTTATGTGGTGTACTGTAAATACTAAAAATTGAATACTTTGAAATTTGGAATGAGAGTCACTGACGTAGTGCAAAGGGTTTTTTGGAAATCCAAGCTTAAAGGTTACAAAAAAAGTTTCTAAAATTGTACCATTTAGTATTATGTGAACTTGAAATTTGGTATGAGCATCAAGGTTGAGAAATAAGTTAGATATATGATAGTGATTTTGGAAATGCCTACTAAGTGCCTTAAAGAACCTAGCATTTTTCAAATTTTCTATTGAGTTCCCTAGGTGGTAGATTTGTTATAACGATCTGGTTTTGGACGTGTGTATTACAATTGTACTACAAATGTGTACTACAAGTGTACTACTACTGTACCGTGCTATAAGCCACAATTTTGTACATACAAGGTGAGATAAAAAACTGCAACATAGCCAAACGCCATAATTTTTACATTTTTTTTTTCAAATATTATTGAATGAAAGCAAAAAATGTCGGAAATACAATCAAATTTTAGAATAAGTTTAGATTAGTTCGAATTGATCACCTTTGGAAAGAATTATGGCATTCAAACGACCAATGAAACCGTCACACACTGGCCGAATGTTGCTCTGAGGTTGGAATGTCCAAGGTCTGCGGCCAAAATGTTTGCGTGCCCAAGGCTTTAATGCACCCTCCAGAATATTTACGCGGTAATATTCGGCATTTATTCTGATGCTATGGTCGAATAATACCAGCGGAGAGCAACCATAGGCTGTTATGGCGGCCCCCACCATCACCATGGCCGGCGCTTGAGTTCTGGTGGCCAACCAAAGTTGCACATTTTCAGCTGACCTCTTTGGCAAGTAAACATGATCATTTTGTTTGTTTACAAACTGCTGGACAACGAATGTTTTCTCATCAGAGAAAACCAAATTTGGCAGTTCACCATTTTTGGCCAAGCGAAGCAACTTTTTAGCTCTTTTGAGTCTATTTTCTTTTCGTTGCGGTGTAAGTTCTTGCACTTTTTGGAATTTCAATGGCTTTACCCCGAGCTCATTTTTTAATATTTGTCAAATGGAATATTGCGATATATTCAGCTCATGAGCCATTTTTCGGCCACTGCGACGCGGGTTTCGATTAAGTCGCTTCTTTACTTTTCGAACCATTTCTGCTGATGTTGCTGTCTTCTTCCGTCCACTTCCTTGACGTCGGGCTACGCTACTAGCATCACGGTAACGAGCGATGGTACGAGACACAAAAGATTTATTCACATTTAAATGCTGGAGTGCTCTAACGATAGCCACTTGTGGTTTTCCAGCCAAATATAAAGAAATCGCACTATCACGCTTGACTTCCATCCATCACGAGTAACTATTTTTTTTTCTGGAAAATTCTCACCAAAATGCTTTTGTACGCTTGTAAACAATATAATGAGCTGTCAATGGAATAATTTTAACAGCTGTCGAAAGAGTGGAAATGGAGAATTGTGCAGCAGTCTGAAGTTGGTTGCAGTCTTTTCATCTCAACCTTCATATTTTTATTTTCTAGAAAGGATCCATTCCAAAATGTGACTAATACTGATCATTTTTGTCAGGTATTTTTATACAAAACGATCGTCTTCTTCCAGAAGAACTCTATATCCAAAACGGGACCTGTGTTGACAAATGTTTGAAGGGAAATTTTTATAACGAAGCTTTGACCTTTCCTGTAATACATTTCCACATCAATTTTAAACCAAATCTCCTCTTTTTATACCCTCCACCATACTATGGAGGGTATATTAACTTTGTCATTCCGTTTGTAACTCCTCGAAATACTCATGTCAATCCCAACAAAGTATATATATTCTTGATCAGCGTAAAATTCTAAGTCGATTTAGTCATGTCCGTCTGTCTGTCTGTCCGTCTGTTGCAATCTTTCGAACGAATTGAGATAGAAGGCTAAAATTTTGCATACGTGTTTATTTTTCCAGTAGGCAGGTTAAGTTCGTAAATAGGCCATGTAGGTCCACGGTTTCATATAGCCCCCATATGTAAGTACTTCCCGATATTCGGTATTTTGATGATTTTAGCGACATTATTCACCGGAATTGTTTCAAATTTGGTATTTGAAGTTCAAAATGGATACTACAGCCTATGACAAAAAATTATCTGTGCCGGTCCACGTCTTCGTATAGCCCCCCTATAACTGTACCTCCCAAAATTCGGTATTTGGATGATTTTAGTGTCATTATTTAACGGAATTGTTTCAAATTACGTATTTAGAGTTCGTAATGGATACTACATTCTGTGACAGAGAATTGTGTATGCAGGTACAGGTCTTCGTATGGGCCCCATATATCAGTACCTCCCTATATTCGGTAGGTACGATACCCACCGAAATTTTTTGAGATGTCGTATTTGACGTTCGTAATGGATGTCATAGCCTGTGACAGAAAATTGTCTATGCTGGTCTAGGTCTTCTCACAGCTGATGATTTTAGCTACATTATTCACCTTTTATTTCAAGTTTCGAATTTCAATATGGTAATGGCTTATGACAAACAAGGCCTATGTAGGTCCATGTCGTATTGACCCCAGAATAACTGCTATATTCGAGTTTTTAAAAATTTTAACAGAATTATTTAAGGACTTTATTTTTTGAAAATTTCCAAATTCGTTCCAAATGGTGGAGGGTATTCAAAGTTCGGCCCGGCCGAACTTACTGCTTTTTAACTAGTTTTTAGATAGTTTCGTGCTCAAATAAGGGTCTATGTTTGTCAGTACCTTCAAGACCTATTCTGACAATTTGTTGTATTCACACAAAACACGGTCCTATTGTTGATAGTTTTTTATAGAGGATATCCATAAAAAAATCGTTGAACTTAGTTGGCAATGTTATGTAGGACAACTTCCTTCTAAAATCTGTACCTAAGCTGAAAAAGAATCGCAATAAAAAGACTTGAACATGTATAAGTATTTCGAGGAGAGGTCTAAACCAAAACGTAGACCTAAGTTGTCCTTTTTCCAAGAAAGTTCCACATTTTGGTACTTTTTCGCCATTATAAAACGTGGACTTATGTTGACATAGTTTTCTAAGGAAGTTCGAGAAAAAAAGAAACGTAGGCACATTTCGACAACTGTTTGCTAAGGAGGCCCATATCAAATCTTCGTCAAATGGTGATATTTTTGTACAGAGTTTCACACCAAAAGATAGACTTTTGTTCACAATTTATTGCAGCGAAGTTTTATACCAAATTGTAGACTTCAAGACTTGTATTGAAAGATCTGTAACAAAACGTTTACAGGTATATGTCCGACAGTTTAACATGTATACAATTTTAAAAGAAGTGCTAAACAATTTGACTTCTTTTTTTGCGGGGTGGTCCATACCAAGAAAAGGAAAACATTACAACATTCCTCTTCCTCTTTTATTACACAAGCCAAAAAAAAAGAGAGAGGGAGAAAGGCAAAAAATTAGAAACACAAACATTAAAATTAATAAAATCATTTCCATTATTGCTCTCAACAACAACAGCCCGATGAACGACCACCAGCCAGCCGACCAGCCTTCTAGACAGCATGACAGCCATCCAGCAATATTGCCATCATAATATTGGCTTTCATTTGTAACCCTGTCCTTAGCGCTATTGCCTGGGATCCGATGGCTGGGATATAATGGCATTTCGGTAAAGTGGGTGGTCAAGTATAAATAAATGTTTGTTGTTGTTATTATTTACCAGACAGAGAGACATACAGACAGTCATGAACATAAACAGTTGTATAGCATCTATCTTCAATTTCCAGTGAGAACGCTATGGCATTTGGATGATGATGACGGTGGTGGTGGTGTTGGTGATGCAGACAAGGACGTTGTCTCCAATAAAATAGCAATCACAAAAATGTTTCATCGTCGTCCTGGTATTTTATTCCTACCCTCTTCGTGAAAATACTTTAATAAGTTTTGTGTTATTTCGCTACTTGGAACGAGCCAAAGGCACAGCATTTGAAGCAAAGCTGAAAAATAGCAAACAATTAGTGAAAAAAATTGGCGAAAATGAAAAAATAATAAAACGTAAAGTGTTTTTCTTTGGAGTGACAATTAAAATTTCGTAAATAAATATTTAGATTGCCAGAACAAAGAGTTTACTTCTGCTATTGTACGATTGTGAGGTAATATTCTGCCGCAAATGGTGTAATGGAAAATTGAAATTGAAAATTAAATTGCATTTATATTTGGAATGGAAAGACAAATTTAATAATAGCGTGGAGCTTTCTGTTGGTCCTGTAAATATTATTCTTAAAAATTCCATTTCTGTTGGTCCTTGGAAAAATAATCTTTAAAAAATCCACGTTTCTGTTGATCCCTGAAAAATATTCTGTAAAAGAATCTACATTTCTGTTTGTTCTTAAAAAATATTCTCTAAAAAATCCACTTTTCTGTTGGTTCTTGCAAAAAAAAATATTTAAAAATCCACGTTTGTCTGTTGGTCCTTTTCAAAAGTATTCTGTAAAAAATCTACGTTTCTGTGTGTACTTTAAAAAAATGTTCTTAAAAAATCAACGATTCTGTGTGTCCTTTTAAAAAATATTCTTTAAAAATCCACGTTTCTGTTGGTCCTTGAAAAATATTATTTGAAAAATCAACGTTTCTGTTGGTCCTTTTCAAAAATATTCTTTAAAAAATCAAAAATATTCTGTAAAAAATCTACGTTTCTGTGTGTCCTTTAAAAAATTTTTCTTAAAAAAATCAACGTTTCTGTGTGTCCTTTTAAAAAATATTCTTTAAAAATCCACGTTTCTGTTTGTCCTTTTCAAAAATATTCTTTAAAAAATCAACGTTTCTGTTGGTCCTCTTCAAAAATAATCTTTGAAAAATCAACGTTGCTGTTGGTCCTTTTCAAAAATATTCTTTAAAAAATCCACGTTTCTGTTGGTCCTTTAAAAAATATTTTTTAAAAAATCCACGTTTCTGTTGGTCCTTGAAAAAATATTTTTTAAAAAATCCACGTTTCTGTTGGTCCTTGAAAAAATATTTTTTTAAAAATCCACGTTTCTGTTGGTCCTTGAAAAAATATTTTTTTAAAAAATTAACGTTTCTGTTGGTCCTTTAAAAAATATTTTTTAAAAAATCCACGTTTCTGTTGGTCCTTGAAAAAATATTTTTTTAAAAAATCCACGTTTCTGTTGGTTCTTGAAAAAATATTCTTTAAAAAATCCAAGTTTCTGTAGGTCCTTAAAAAAATATTTTTTTAAAAAATCCACGTTTCTGTTGGTCCTTTAAAAAATATTTTTTTAAAAAAACCACGTTTCTGTTGGTCCTTTAAAAAATATTTTTTAAAAAATCCACGTTTCTGTTGGTCCTTGAAAAAATATTTTTTAAAAAATCCACGTTTCTGTTGGTCCTTGAAAAAATATTCTTTAAAAAATCCACGTTTCTGTTGGTCCTTTAAAAAATATTTTTTAAAAAATCCACGTTTCTGTTGGTCCTTTAAAAAATATTTTTTAAAAAATCCACGTTTCTGTTGGTCCTTGAAAAAATATTCTTTAAAAAATCCACGTTTCTGTTGGTACTTGAAAAAATATTCTTTAAAAAATCCACGTTTCTGTTGGTTCTTGAAAAAATATTCTTTAAAAAAACCAAGTTTCTGTTGGTCCTTGAAAAAATATTTTTTTAAAAAATCTACGTTTCTGTTGGTCCTTTAAAAAATATTTTTTAAAAAATCCACGTTTCTGTTGGTCCTTGAAAAAATATTTTTTAAAAAATCCACTCTTCTGTTGGTCGTTGAAAAAATATTTTTTAAAAAATCCACGTTTCTGTTGGTCCTTGAAAAAATATTCTTTAAAAAAAATCCACGTTTCTGTTGGTGCTTTTCAAAAATATTCTTTAAAAAAAATCCACGTTTCTGTTGGTTCTTAAAAAAATATTCTTTAAAAAATCCAAGTTTCTGTAGGTCCTTGAAAAAACATTTTTTTAAAAAATCCACGTTTCTGTTGGTCCTTGAAAAAATATTTTTTAAAAAATCCAAGTTTCTGTAGGTCCTTGAAAAAATATTTTTTTAAAAAATCCACGTTTCTGTTGGTCCTTGAAAAAATATTTTTTAAAAAATCCACGTTTCTGTTGGTCCTTTAAAAAATATTTTTTAAAAAATCCACGTTTCTGTTGGTCCTTGAAAAAATATTCTTTAAAAAATCCACGTTTCTGTTGGTACTTGAAAAAATATTCTTTAAAAAATCCACGTTTCTGTTGGTTCTTGAAAAAATATTCTTTAAAAAATCCAAGTTTCTGTAGGTCCTTGAAAAAATATTTTTTTAAAAAATCCACGTTTCTGTTGGTCCTTTAAAAAATATTTTTTAAAAAATCAACGTTTCTGTTGGTCCTTTAAAAAATATTTTTTAAAAAATCCACGTTTCTGTTGGTCCTTGAAAAAATATTTTTTAAAAAATCCACGCTTCTGTTGGACCTTGAAAAAATATTTTTTAAAAAATCCACGTTTCTGTTGGTCCTTGAAAAAATATTCTTTAAAAAAAATCCACGTTTCTGTTGATGCTTTTCAAAAATATTCTTTAAAAAAAAATCCACGTTTCTGTTGGTCCTTGAAAAAATATTCTTTAAAAAAAATCCACGTTTCTGTTGATGCTTTTCAAAAATATTCTTTAAAAAAAAATCCACGTTTCTGTTGGTTCTTGAAAAAATATTCTTTAAAAAATCCAAGTTTCTGTAGGTCGTTGAAAAAATATTTTTTTAAAAAATCCACGTTTCTGTTGGTCCTTGAAAAAATATTTTTTAAAAAATCCAAGTTTCTGTAGGTCCTTGAAAAAATATTTTTTTAAAAAATCCACGTTTCTGTTGGTCCTTGAAAAAATATTTTTTAAAAAATCCACGTTTCTGTTGGTCCTTTAAAAAATATTTTTTTAAAAAATCTACGTTTCTGTTGGTCCTTTAAAAAATATTTTTAAAAAAATCCACGTTTCTGTTGGTCCTTGAAAAAATATTCTTTAAAAAATCCACGTTTCTGTTGGTTCTTGAAAAAATATTTTTTTAAAAAATCCACGTTTCTGTTGGTCCTTGAAAAAATATTTTTTTAAAAAATCCACGTTTCTGTTGGTCCTTGAAAAAATATTTTTTAAAAAATCCACGTTTCTGTTGGTCCTTTAAAAAATATTTTTTAAAAAATCCACGTTTCTGTTGGTCCTTGAAAAAATATTTTTTTAAAAAATCCACGTTTCTGTTGGTCCTTGAGAAAATGTTCTCTAAAAAATCCACGTTTCTGTTGGTTCTTGAAAAATATTATTTTTAATGTTTTGATGACATTCTCTGCGAGAAATTGAGCCTTCCCCAAGTGTCTTTTTAAGATTCTCTGTTTAAATATTCAGATTGCATTCCGCCCATTGCTTGCACAGGTCATTAATTAGCTTTTATTCAAATTTTATGCAAAGATTCTAGATTTCATCCTCCCGAAATCATCCACGAAAATATAAAAACTTCCTAAAAAGAGGCTCATAAAACAGCAGTTCATAAAAATCCCCTAATAATATAAACTGCCTTTATTTACTGATCTTTTCCGCGTTTCCGCTTTTTTTCAGTTCCGCTAAAATGAAATTCGAAATGTTTTGTTTGATGTCCATTATATTTTCAAAAGCGTTTCCAGCAAAAGTGAATAAACTTTATGAACCGTCATTCAATTTTATAAGAAGATTCTGAGCATGATATGCTACGATTTTTTGATGATGTCCTTTTTGTGTTGTGCTGTTGTTTTTGTTCTTTTGTCCAGCTGCTGTCGTACAATAAAGTGTAAAGTACCGGAAGTACTATTAAATGTTTCCTTTTTTCCAAAAAGATTTTGTTTATTGTCCGCGTTTGAGCGAAAGCCATTTCGAGGTAGTTGTTTTAATTGTTGTTCCTGCTGCTGCTGCTGCCGAGTCGGTTGAAATCAGTTGGACGCCTTTGTAGGCTAAGTAAAATTGCAGACATAATTAAATCACCAACAAAACATACATTAAAACAAGTAAAACAACAATAAGAAGACGAAGACGATGAACAAAGGACATGAAAAAAAAAACAAAAACAACAGAGGTGGCGCCTTTGCAAGCCATGACGTTGACAAGCTGTAAGAGCTTTAATGTGAGAAAAAAATCAAAGAAAAGAGGATGGAAAACGAGGCCAGGACGAACCAAAGCATACCCTTTTCCACAAAAACGTGGATTTCTTGAAGAATATTTTTTCAACGACCAGCAGAAACATGGATTTTTTAAAGAATATTTTCTCAAGGACCTACTGAAACGTGGATTTTTTAAAGAATATTTTTCAAGGACCTACTGAAACGTGGATTTTTTAAAGAATATTTTTTCAAAGACCAACTGAAACGTGGCTTTTTTAAAGAATATTTTTTCAAGGACCAACGGAAACCTGGATTTTTTAAAGAATATTTTTTCAAGGACCAATAGTAACGTGGATCTTTTAAGGAATATTTTCTCAAGGACCAATAGAAACGTGGATTTTTTAAAGAATATTTTTTCAAGGACCTACTGAAACGTGGATTTTTAAAGAATATTTTTGCAAGGACCTACTGAAAAAAGAATATTTTTTTCAAGGACCTACTGAAACGTGGATTTTTAATGAATATTTTTTCAAGGACCTACTGAAAAAAGAATATTTTTTCAAGGACCTACTGAAACGTGGATTTTTAAAGAATATTTTTTCAAGGACCTACTGAAACGTGGATTTTTAAAGAATATTTTTTCAAGGACCAATAGAAGCGTGGATTTTTTAAAGAATATTTTTCAAGGACCACCTGGAACGTAGATTTTTTAAAGAATATTTTTTCTACGACCAACGGAAACATGGATTTTTTAAAGAATATTTTTTCAACGACCAACGGAAACATGGATTTTTTAAAGAATGTTTTTTTAAGGATCAATAGAAACGTGGATTTTATAAAGAATATTTTTTCAGGGATCAAGAGAAACGTGGATTATTTAAAGAATATTTTTTCAAGGACCAACTGAAACGTGGATTTTTTAAAGAATATTTTTTGAAAAGGACCAACAGAAACATGTATTTTTTAAGTAATATTTGTTCAAGTACCAACAGGAACGTGTATTTTTTAAAGAATATTTTTTTAAGCACCTACATTATCTGATTTATAAATAAGGATTTTTTAAATATATTTCACCAATGTAATATGTAGGGTATTTATAGTTTTGTTCTGCAGCATAACCAAGGCTCAGCAACAACGAAATTCCCACAAATATCCTGTACAAAGGACCTTTAGTGTATGCGCACACACTCACACATCCACCCAGCCATACACTTCATTATCCCACAATGCGTACACGGCATTAAGGATCAAACTACGCGGGTTTCCTGCCTGTCGTTATGTCTATCCAGCAACTGTAATTGTAATGGTGTCGGTTACGGTAAACTCCCTCTTCACTTTAAGGATCCCATAAGCTAAATAATTAGCATACTCTCGCTGTTGGTGGTCGACGTCGTGAAGGAAATTTGTTGGAAAATAAAGGCCATAGAAACTCGGGATAAAAGCAAGGATGCGTGGATGGCTAGCTGACAGGATGGGTGGCGGAAAAGGGTTTCGCTTGATTATTCACAGTCATTGTGTTAATTACTCAGTCGTCCAAAAATTACGATGATAAATGTTGGAAATTATTTCAATTGTCGTCGTCAGCGTTGTTGTTGCTGCTGCTGTAAATTTTACGTTTATGTCCAAAACTTTGAAATGACTCTTTTCAGTTTAATGGCCCTCAGAATGTTGAATGGAGAAATGCCACAGCATACGATTGCAGAGATAGCCACGGCCAAACTTTGCAGATAAGTAAGACATTGGATATTTTCACTGTGTAACGCCAGCGACAGCAGCAATGGGAAGCAATTAATTAGTGAAAGGTTTTTTTTTTGGTGGCGAGAGAGAGAGAGGGAGAGAGAGACGTAGGGATGCAGAAAAAATATAAAAGAAAAATTGTAAAACTTAAAACTTTTGCCATTCCATGGTTGATTAAATATTGAAGCAATTGCTTGGAGAATTTCGGCTGGACAGCCATTGGATGGAGATGCAATCAAAGTACATATAAATCACTTTGTGTTACGAAAGAAGTGTTAAAATATTTGTTTTTCTTGGTTGAAATTATTAATGTCTGTGATTGAAATTAATTTTATGGGATTGTAGTTGTTAAAGCGCAATAAAACTAGGTTATTGCAAACTACTTCCTTGCGGGCGTATGAGTATCGAAAACACTGATACGCATGGAGTTTCATTTGGTACGCAAGGGCGTATGAGTTATGGCAATAGTAATACGCAAAGAGAAATCGCAAATAATCAATCTTAATTGCTAGAGAATTTTGAAATTAAATCGTCACTCAAATAATAAAATGCAAAAGTAAAACAAAAATTTTAATCTATCGAACCTATAATCGTAGACTTTTCAAGAATATTTTTTTAAAGACTAAAGAACCAAAAAACTAGGATTTTTTCGAATACTTTTTCAAGACGGGACTAGCATTGATTTTTATATCCTAAAACACTATGTGTTGGGGGTATTATAATTTTAATTGGGCCAAAAATTATGTAATACCTCGAAATATTGGTTTCCCAGATAAGAAAGTATGGATCTTCCAAACTCGCCGAGTTGAGTCGATCTAGCTATGTATGTCCGTCCGTCCCCGATTGTAAATTAACATGGACAGACGTATTTTACAATCACTCTACAGGTCGCAGTTATGGAATGAAATTTTGCATGGAGGCGGGGTTATGGTCAGAAAGAAGCCTATTGCTTTTCGAGCTAATCGCATAATATTTAAGGGTTGAAATGGAGCAAATTTTCCTAATTATGCAGTTGCTCTACAGGTCGGTATTATAGACAAATCGACGCGGAAGTTAGCATGGGGCTAGAGCTTAGGGCTGGGAAGAAGCTTTCCAATTTGGATGGTCATAGGGTAATATTCAGAGGGTGAAGTAGACCATACAAATTGTGTTAAATAAAAGTCGTATTTTCCATTAAACCGCGAATATTTTTAATCCCGGCGAAATCAGAAATAGACGAACAGGTCAATTCTGACCGTTACGTAGATATCGATCGTAACTTTTTTTCACACTTTTTTGTCGCCTGCCATTTTTTTCAATTTTACTTATAATATTGAAGTGTATACAGGGTGAGTTGAAAAAACTGCAACCAACTTTAGACTGCTGTCATTTCTAAGTCACTCGTCCGACAGCTGTTAAAATTATTCCAGTGCCAGCTCATTCTACTGTTTACAAGCGTACAAAAACATTTTGGTAAGAATTTTCCAGACAAAAAAGTTATTCGTGATGGAATTCAGGCGTGATAGAGTGATTTCTTTATATTGGGGTGGAAAACCACAAGTGGCTACCGTTAGAGCACTCCAGGATTTAAATGTGAATAAATCTTTTGTGTCTCGAACCATCGCTCGTTACCGTGATACTGATAGCGTAGGCCGACGTCAAGGAAGTGGACGGACGAGAAAACAGCAACATCAGCAGAAATGGCTCGAAAAGTAAAGAAGCGATGAGATCGAAAACCGCGTCGCAGTGGTCAAAAAATGGATCGTGAGCTGAACTTATCGCAATATTCCATTCGGCAAATATTAAAAAATGAGCTCGGGGTAAAGCCATTGAAAGTCTAAAAGGTGTAAGAACTTACAATGCATCAGAATGAAAATAGACCCAAAAGAGCTAAGGAGTTTTCTCGCTTGGTCGAAAGTGGTGAACTGCCCAATTTGTATTTCTCCGATGAAAAAACATTCGTTGCTCAGCAGTTTGTAAACAAACAAAATGATCATGTTTACTTGCCAAAGAGGTCACCTGAAAAATTACAGCTTCGGTTGGACACCAGAACTCAAGCGCCGGTCATGGTGATGGTGTGGGCCGCCATAACATTCGATGGTTGCTTATCGGCCGTGGCATCGGAATAAATGACAAATATTATCGGGAAAATATTCTTGAGGTTGTATTAAAGCCTTGGGCACGCAAACATTTTGGCCGCAGACCTTGGACATTCCAACAGGACTCAGCAGCACGCGCCACCCAAGAATGCTTACAAAATGACGTTCCTCGCCTCATTTCCAGCGCGCAATGGCCACCAAAATTTCCGGATACCAATCCGTTGGACTATTGTGTCTGGAGTATTTTGCAAGGAAAGCAAGGTTGGCACTAAAAAATACCAAAGTGTCGATCACCTCAAGCAAACGCATTGCCGGAAATGGGCCAAAACACAGCAGCGCAACATTCGGGCAACGTGTGACAGTTTCATTGGCCGTTTGAAGGCCATAACTCGTGCCAAAGGTGACCAATTCAAACAAATCTAGACTTATTCTAAAATTTGATGCCAAAACCGACATTTCCGACATTTTTGCTTTCATTCTAAAAAATTAGAAAAAAAATGTAAAAATTATGGGTTTTGACTTTGTTGCAGTCTTTTTTATCTCACCTTGTATATACTTCTTGATGTTAAAAGATCAAAAAATAGTACGATTAAGAAAGAGTCCATCCGATTTGGACAAATACTAGACGTTTGGTGCACAATAAAAGCTAAATCGGACGAAGATATATATGGGAGCTATATCCAAATCTGAACAGATATCGATAAAATTTAGCAAATGTATTTCTGAGCTGTATTTGATATATTTCACCAAATATTCTTGTTGCAGAGTGCATATTACGGCTGCGGAGGACAAAAACAACAAATCGGATGAACAATATATATGGGAGCTATAGATATCTCTGAACCGATTTCGATCAAATTTGGCATATTTATTTTCAGGCCTAATTTGGTTGTATGTGCAAAATGTCATACTATTCGGGCTGATATTACACGTTTGGTGCACAATAAAAGGCAAATCGGATAAAGATATATATGGGAGCTATATCTAAATTTTGAACATTTTCAATGGGGTTCATCCTTGGGCAAACAAATGATTTGTGCAAAATTTCAATAAATGCGAACTGTACTTTGTTTGCAAAAATACATGGACAGACGGACGGACGGACATGCATAAATCGACTCAGAATGTGATTCTATGCAAATCATCAAAAGGAAGTATGGGTCTATCTCGTTTCCTTCTGCCTGTTACAAACAAATGCACAAAGACATAATACCATGACCACCTTGTGGTATAGAGTATAATTAATGAAGTCGTCATCCATCCAAAATTTCAGGAATACCGTTAAAATCGGAAACTTACCTGAAATAAGCTGATTGAAGTGTTTCTGAAAAGAGAAAAAAAAAGAAATTTTTAATCGAAAATCGTATACTTTAATTTCCTAAGGAATACGGTTAACCTATTCGTTAAACGAAAAAAAATAAATATGCTACAGTAGATTAGCTTATTATTATTGTAGGTAATATAAAGTCCTTAAAAATTGGCTTTTTTGAAAAAGAAAGTAGAATCATACAAGTGGACATAGGTCTGGCATAATATGTCGATTTCTTCCAGGCGTTAAGACAAAGTCTAATTTCAATGAAAATCAAATGAATATAGATCTAGCTTCACAAGGAGGTAGCCTCCAACTGGGGTCATATGAAACAACATAATATATACATATATAGTAGTGTACTAAAAAACACCCTAATTTTTGGAATCCGATTCCAAGTAGGAAAAAAATTTAAATTGTCATCTATAAACCCAAAATACCATTCATAATTTACAAGCACTAATTTAAAATATTTCAAACGATATCCCAACATTGTCTGTCCATTACTCAATTCTTGTCAATTTTAACAAATACTGCAATACATATCTAAAAAATTTAATTCAACCCATTTAATAAAATTAAATAAATACTTGACACATTTTCTTAAAGAACTTTGGAAATTTCCTGACAACTGCAACATAAAATCTAATATTTTATTAAGCAAAAAACAAAGCCCTTCGGCTATTTCTTCTTTAACATTTAACCAAAATCTTGGAAAATGTTGGCAAGTTGTCTTTGACAACAATAACAAAAGTATCAAAAATATCTATAGGCAAATTCTTTCAAACACACACAGAGACACCCTTGCATACAAACATAGTTGGTGAAACCGAAAGGCCAACCAAATCCCGATGATGGTATTTGGTCTTGTTTAAAGTTTGACCAAATCATTTCCCTATCCCATTTCACATTCTCTATTTGAATAGAAGCCACCCATCATCCCAACCCATGGCCAATGGGTTTTTGTTGTCTGTCCGACTGTCTATCTGTGTGAAGATATATTTAAATTAGCTGCAATAAAAATACAACCAACAGTTGTAATAGTAGTTGCGAAGTGAAGTAATGTTGGTACTTTGAATTGTTATATTTATACCCAGGGTCCTTCCGAATCCTTCGTCGCTTGTTTCGCCCGTCAGTTGAATGCAATCAAACAAGCCAGTAAAACGAATCATCAAAAATGAAAGGACTTAATACAGTCTGTCAATGACATTCATTTTTTTTTTTTTTTTGAACTGGGTTGGGTCTTGTGTTGGTTGGTTGCTTATGTGGCTGGTCCGACAGAGTGGACCGGGGAAATCCAATTGTTTATTTTTAAGGGATCACAAAAAAGGAATGGGAAATTATACAGAGAAAGAAATAAAGTTAGGATGAAGGGACAGTTAAAAAATAACTTGTGAGATTTGATCGGATACCTCTGAACCTCTGGTTCACATACATACATAATTCTGGTCAAGAGCATAGTGACATCTGATCAAGAGCATAGTGACCTCTGCTCAAGAGCATAGCGACCTCTGATCAAGAGCATAGTGACCTCTGATCAAGAGCATAGTGACCTCTGATCAACAGCATACTGACCTCTGATCAGCATATTGACCTCTGGTTCACAGAATATTCAAAATATTGAACATGTCAATATTCTATTGATCAGAGGTCACTATGCTGTTGATCGAAGGTCATTATTCTGTTGATCAGAGGTCAATATGCTGTTAACCATAGTTATGTATATATGTAAGCTAGAGGTCAATACGCATCCCTTTGGTCAATAGTAGTTTGTTTTCTGTCCACCAGAGCATTCTCGTCTGGCCAATAGAGTATTCACCTCTGGTCAATAGAATATTGACGTCAAGACAATAAATCATCGACCTCTAGTCAATTGATTATTGACCTCTGGTCAATAAAGTATTGATCTCTGGTCAATAGAATATTGACCTCTGGTCAATTGAGTGTTGACCTCTGGTCAATTTAATATTGACCTCTGGTCAATTGAGTACTGACATCTGGTCAATAGAGTATTGACCTCTGGTCAATAGAGTATTGACCTCTGGTCAATAGAGTATTGACCTCTGGTCAATAGAGTATTGACCTCTGGTCAATAGAGTATTGACCTCTGGTCAATAGAGTATTGACCTCTGGTCAATAGACTATTGAGAGTATTGACCTCTGGTCAATTGAGTATTGACATCTGGTCAAGTGAGTATTGACCTCTGGTCAATAGAGTATTGACCTCTGGTCAATAGAATATTGACCTCTGGTCAATTGAGTATTGACCTCTGGTCAATAGAATATTGACCTCTGGTCAATTGAGTATTGACCTCTGGTCAATAGAATATTGACCTCTGGTCAATAGAGTATTGACCTCTGGTCAATAGAGTATTGACCTCTGGTCAATAGAGTATTGACCTCTGGTCAATAAAATATTGACCTCTGGGTAATAGAGTAATGACCTCTGGTCAATAGAGTGTTGATCTCTGGCCAATAGAGTATTGACCTCTGGTCAATAGAGTATTGACCTCTGATCAATAGAGTATTGACCTCTGGTCAATAGAGTATTGACCTCTGGTCAATAGAGTATTGACCTCTGGTCAATAGAGTATTGACCTCTGGTCAATAGACCTCTGTATTGACCTCTGGTCAATAGACCTCTGTATTGACCTCTGGTCAATAGACTATTGAGAGTATTGACCTCTGGTCAATTGAGTATTGACATCTGGTCAAGTGAGTATTGACCTCTGGTCAATAGAGTATTGACCTCTGGTCAATAGAATATTGACCTCTGGTCAATTGAGTATTGACCTCTGGTCAATAGAATATTGACCTCTGGTCAATTGAGTATTGACCTCTGGTCAATAGAATATTGACCTCTGGTCAATAGAGTATTGACCTCTGGTCAATAGAGTATTGACCTCTGGTCAATAGAGTATTGACCTCTGGTCAATAGAGTATTGACCTCTGGTCAATAAAATATTGACCTCTGGGTAATAGAGTAATGACCTCTGGTCAATAGAGTGTTGATCTCTGGCCAATAGAGTATTGACCTCTGGTCAATAGAGTATTGACCTCTGGTCAATAGAGTATTGACCTCTGGTCAATAGAGTATTGACCTCGGGTCAATAGAATATTGACCTCTGGTCAATTGAGTATTGACCTCTATTCAATTGAGTATTGACCTCTGGTCAATTGTATATTGACCTCTGGTCAATTGAGTATTGACATCTGGTCAATTGAGTATTGACCTCTGGTCAATAGAGTATTGACCTCTGGTCAATAGAATATTGACCTCTGGTCAATTGAGTATTGACCTCTGGTCAATTTAATATTGACCTCTGGTCAATTGAGTACTGACATCTGGTCAATAGAGTATTGACCTCTGGTCAATAGAGTATTGACCTCTGGTCAATAGAGTATTGACCTCTGGTCAATAGACCTCTGTATTGACCTCTGGTCAATAGAGTATTGACCTCTGGTCAATAGACCTCTGTATTGAGCTCTGGTCAATAGACCTCTGTATTGACCTCGGGTCAATAGAATATTGACCTCTGGTCAATTGAGTATTGACCTCTGGTCAATTTAATATTGACCTCTGGTCAATTGAGTATTGACATCTGGTCAAGTGAGTATTGACCTCCGGTCAATAGAGTATTGACCTCTGGTCAATAGAATATTGACCTCTGGTCAATTGAGTATTGACCTCTATTCAATTGAGTATTGACCGCTGGTCAATTGAATATTGACCTCTGGTCAATTGAGTATTGACATCTGGCCAATAGAGTATTGACCTCTGGTCAATAAAATATTGACCTCTGGGTAATAGAGTAATGACCTCTGGTCAATAGAGTATTGATCTCTGGCCAATAGAGTATTGACCTCTGGTCAATAGAGTATTGACCTCTGATCAATAGAGTATTGACCTCTGGTCAATAGAGTATTGACCTCTGGTCAATAGAGTATTGACCTCTGGTCAATAGAGTATTGACCTCGGGTCAATAGAATATTGACCTCTGGTCAATTGAGTATTGACCTCTATTCAATTGAGTATTGACCTCTGGTCAATTGAATATTGACCTCTGGTCAATTGAGTATTGACATCTGGTCAATTGAGTATTGACCTCTGGTCAATAGAATATTGACCTCTGGTCAATTGAGTATTGAACTCGGGTCAATAAAATATTTACCTCTGGTCAATAAAATATTTGCCTCTGATCAATAAAATATTGACCTCTGGTCAATAGAGTATTGACCTCTGGTCAATAGGCCTCAGCAAATTCCCTTTTATTGACTTCATGATTTCACATTTACTCTGTGTATCTATGTCTGTTTCCAGTAGCATCTATATCTCCCCGGGTATGTGTGGATATCTGATTCTTTGTGATTCTAAAGTGTCATGAATAAATTAAAACAATTTATTCTCTCATACCCATGGTCAACATGAAAAAGCCTTCAAAGAAATAGATTTTTTGCATAAATATACTGCTGCTGCTTCTGTAGCTACACGCCCCAAAACAAAGAAACAAATCCGAATGGAATGTGAAATCGTTTGCCGGCTGAATATGTGGTCTACAATATAAACAGAAAAGAATGAATGTAAACAAAATATTTTGTTACAATACTACTACCCCCTCCTTCCTCACCCATAGCAGCGGTCCAGTGTTTTCAAATGTTTTGTTGCCTGGTTTCCAAAACGAATTGAAGAAAATGACAATGTTCGAAAAGGAAGAAATAAAGGGACACCGAGATAAACGACCTCAAAGCTTGTTAGTTGATATGGTCGTTGTTGTTGATGTTTTTGTCTGCTTTTGTTCATTCCGATTTTTTTTTTCCTCAACAAGATGAAGATCTGTTAAATTATCTTAAATGCAGATTTTATTCTCTGTTTCCTCCATTCACTTAGTGATTTAGACAAGTCATTCGGAGAGGATTCCAACCATTTCATTTCATTCCATTCCATTTTTTGTCGTCATAGTCCTTTTTTTTTCGTTGTTGTCATAGTTCTTGTTTTTGTTAAGCTATGTTCAAATACTATTTGGTTCATAATGTATAAACAAGGTTTTAACTATGTGATGCTATTTTTGTCGTTTGGGTGGCGTTTTTTTTTTCAAATGGTTGGGGAACAGTTTTAAGTGGCTTAACTTGACAGGGCCATTGAGCTTTTTGTGTTATTTTTTTTTTTTAAATTCCATTCACTCCTTACGGATTTCATTCTTAAAATTCATTTGCATATATTTCAGTAGCTCAGTGCGTTTAGTAGGTAGTTCTATGGACCAAAGGTAATGTTTCTACATAAATATATAAATAAATAGAAATTATTAGCCAGAGGTTAATAATTTATCAAAAAGAGCTCGTAAATATATTCACTAGAAGCCGATATCATTATTCTATTAACCCAGAGGCCGATATTCAGTCACTATTCAGAATTGTATTCTATTAATAATAGGTAAAAATTGTATTGCCTTCGGGTCAATAATTAGTTGATCAGAGGTCAATATTCAAGAAACTAGAGGCCACCACGCTGTTGACAAAGGACCAATATTTTATGGACAAGAGTTCAATAGTAGACTAACAAAAAGTGAACACACTGTTTATCAGATGTCCATTTGTTGATCAGATGACCATAGGACAATATTCTGTTGATCAGAGGTCAATTTACTATTGACTAGAGTTCAATATTCTATTGACTAGAGTCCGATACTCTATTGACCAAGGGTCACTATTCCATTGACCAAGGGTCAAAATTCTATTAACCAGAGATCAATATACTACTGACCAGAGGTCTGCATTCTATTGACCGGAGGTCTGGATTCTATTGACCAGAGGCCGATATTCTATTGACCAGATGTCAATATTCAATTGACCAAAGGTTAATATTCCATTGGCCAAGGAACAATATTCTAATGACCAGAGGTCAATATTCCATTGGCCAGAGGTCAATATTCCATTGGCCAGAGGTCAATATTCTATAGAATAGTGGTCAATATACTATTGACTAGAGGTCAATATACCATTGACCAGAGGTCAATATACTATTGACCAGAGGTCAATGTACTATTGACCAGAGGTCAATGTACTATTCTATTGACCAAAGGTCAATATAGTATTGACCAGAGATCAATATACTAATGGCCAGAGGTCAAAATACCATTGATCAGAGGTCAAAATACCATTGACCAGAGATCAATATACTATTGACCAGAGGTCAATATACTATTGACCCGAGGTCAATATACTATTGACCCGAGGTCAATATACTATTGACCCGAGGTCAATATACTATTGACCCGAGGTCAATATACTATTAATCCGAGGTCAATAAACAATTGATCCGAGGTCAATATACAATTGACCCGAGGTCAATATACTATTGACCCGAGGTCAATATACTATTGACCCGAGGTCAATATACTACTGACCAGAGGTCAATTTACTATTGACCCGAGGTCAATAATTTACTGATCAGAGGTCAATACTCTATTGACCTGGGGCCGATGAACTATTGACCAGATGTTAATATTCTATTGACCAGAGGTCAATATCCTGTTGTTCAGAGGTCAATATCCTATTGACCAGAGGTCAAAATCCTATTGACCAGAGGTCAATATTCTATTGACCAGAGGCCATTTTTCTAGTGACCAGAGGTCGTCATTCTATTGACCAGAGGTCAATATTCTACTGACCAGAGGTCAATATTCTACTGACCAGAGGTCAATATTCTACTGACCAGAGGTCGATATTCTATTGACCAGAGGTCGATATTCTATTGACCAGAGGTCGATATTCTATTGACCAAAGGTCAATATTCAGTTGACCAGAGGTCAATATACTATTGACCAGAGGTCAATATACTATTGACCAGAGGTCAATATACTATTGACAAGAGGTCAATATATGATTGACCAGAGGTCGATATTTTTTTACATGAGAACAATATTCTATTGACCAGAGTTCTTTATTTTTTACCAAAGGATAATATTCTGTTGTCCAGAGGCTGATATTTCTTACCAGAGGCCATTTTTCTAGTGACTAGAGGTCGACATTCTATTGACCAGAGGTCATTTTTCAATTGACCACAGGTCGATTCAAATCTCTTAAGCTTAGATTCATTCCACTTGCCTCCAAATATAGTTTAAGTTTTTTTAGAATTCCCGGTAGTCAATATTTTATTCCGCCATTTTCCAATTTTAAATCGTTTACCCTTATTTTGCCAACAGTTTTAATTTAATATCGGTTAATCCGATTTCAACTTGCCGGAGGAGATTTTCTGGGTAATTTGTGAACTCTGATACATTTATTTTTGAAATGATAATGTTTTTGTTTGATGACCCCTCCCCCTCTCACTTCATTCTCGGAAAAGCAGAATATTTGTTTTTCGTTTTTGTTTTTTGGGATTTCCAAAATAATTCCATTTAACCTGAGCTTTTATTTGCTTTGCAGTTTTTTTTTTTTGGATTTTCGATATTTTTGTTCTACCCCGCAGCAGGGGAAACGTAGCAAAACTAGAGATTTTATGCAAATAAATGATGATGTGTTTGTGTTGTTTTTCATTTTGTTTTAGAGATTATGATTGCAATTGTCTGACACATTTTTGTTTTCGGAATGGTTGGGTAAACCATTTCAAATATTGATTTGGAGAATTTGTGGATTTTTTTCTCTCGTCGATTTTTGTTGAGTAGCTATAATTTAAATGTTATGGGTTTTAATTGAAAATTAATGAACAAACAGTAAAACTGTCAAGAGCCTTGGGACAATACTGCCTACACAATATGGTCAATATTTTTTTCAAGAGGGAATGTGAATAAAAAAATAAATTCTGCTGATCAAATGAAAATTATAAAATTAAAATTGTTGGATAAATATTTGAAGGTTGATATCGCATTGCATTGACATCATTGTTTATATTCTCAAACTCTGAGCGGTGTTTTCATCAAGTAGAATTTTTCTTAAATTCAATTGGGATTTTATAGCTTTTTTATCTGAGCTCTAAATCATTTCAATTAAAAGGCTATCATACTCTCTAGTTTTAAATAACCAGCTCCCCTACCATAACAATATCAAATGCAAGACACAATTGCTTGAAGCCATTTAAAACCCATAAAAAATTATATTTCAATTTTACATGGCAGCTTTTAGCCTTTTCCTAAGAAACTTCGAATCACATCCAAAGAATGCTAAGAAGCACAGCACAAGGAGATTTCAAAAAGAAGTACACATTCTTAGAACTTCCCTCGGCAATAAAATAAAAAACATAATTCAAACTTGAAAATGTTTTAAAATTTAAAAGTAACAAAAACCTAATGACAGTCTTCAGAGAAAGTTAGGTTGTCTCTTATTACACTGTGCAGCAAGATGGAGTTGAAAATTCCGAAGGATAGAGTCACCATCAGTTGAATACAGGGTGAGATCAAAAAAAACTGGAACAAAGGCAAACGCCATAATTTTTACATTTTTTTTTTTTAATTTTATTGAATGAAAGCACAAAATGTCGGAAGTAGCATCAAATTTTAGACTAAGTTTAGATTTGTTCGAATTGGTCACCTTTGGCACAAGTTATGGCCTTCAAACGACCAATGAAACCGTCACGCTGCCCGAATGTTGCTCTGCGGTATTTTGGCCCATTCCCGGCGAAGCGCTTGCTTGAGGTGATCGACACTTTGGTATTTTTTAGTGCCAGCCTTGCTTTCCAAAATACTCCAGACACAATAGTTCAACGGATTGTTATCCGGAGATTTTGGTGCTCATTGTGCGCTGGAAATGAAGCGCATTTTGTAACCATTCTTGGGTGGCGCGTGCCTAGTGCGATGGTGCTGAGTTCTGTTGGAATGTTCAAGATCTGCGGCCAAAATGTTTGCGTGCACAAGGCTTTAATACACCCTCCAGAATATTTTCGCGATAATATTCGGCAATTATTCTGATGCCACGGGAGATTAATATCAGCGGAGAGCGACCATCGGCTGTTATGGTGGCCCACACCATCATCATGGAAGTCGCTTGAGTTCTGGTGGCCAACCGAAGGTGCAAATTTTCAACTGACCTCTTTGGCAGGTAAACACGGTCATTTAGTTTGTCTACAAACTGCTGGACAACGAATGTTTTCTCATCGGAGAAAACAAAATTCGGTAGTTCACCACTTTCGGCCAAGCGAATCAACTCTTCAGCTCTTTTGAGTCTATTTTCTTTCTTTTGCGCTGTAAGTTCTTGCACTTTTTTGATTTTCAATGGCTTTACCCCAAGCTAATTTTTCAATATTTGCCGAATGGAATATTGCGATATCATCAACTTACGAGCCATTTTTCGGCCACTGCGACGCGGGTTTCGATCAAGTCGCTTCTTTACTTTTCGAACCAATTCTACTAATGTTCTTCTTTTCTTCCGTCCACTTCCTTGACGTCGGGCTACACTACCAGTATCACGGTAACGAGCGATGATACGAGAAACAAAATATTTATTCATATTTAAATGCTGGAGTGCTCTAACGATAGCCACTTGTGGTTTTCCAGCCAAAAAACAAAATGCTTTTGTACGCTTGTAAACAATATGATGAGCTGTCACTGGAAGAATTTTAACATCTGTCGGACGAGTGGCTTAGAGATGGCAGCAGTCTAAAGTTGGTTGCAGTTTTTTCATCTCACCCTGTGATTTAAACTGGAAATTGTTTTAAAATTCAAAAGTAACAAAAACCTAATGACAGTCTGCAGAGAAAGTTGGGGTGTCTCTTATTGCAGTGTGCAGCAAGATGAAGTTAAGAATTCCGAAGGAGAGATAGATCTTCCATGTTTGTGCGGCTTTTTATGAGATATCACGTTTTTAGACAAATCCAATTAAGATATTTTTATACCCTCAGCCTTGTGGTCGCAGAAAGTGCATAACATGCGATACGACCAAAGATGTGTTTTATCAAATTAGCAGGTTTAGACTCGCTTTTGAGAAAATCCCTTAGGCCAGCTGCGAAAATGTGTGTGAATTTTCTTTCAATGTCAAGTGTGAAAATGCGATGTTGATTCAATCTTTCTGGCACCTACAAAATAGTAAGGTTATGACTGATTGATTGATTTATCAACGCCTGAAGCTACAACCGTGAAACAATAAGCGGTGCGTCCGATTAAATTTTTGGAATTCAAATCGGAAGCGTTATGCAAATAAAATGTCTTAATGTCGGCGAAGCGCTTGCTTGAGGTGATCGACACTTTGGTATTTTTTTAGTGCCAACCTTGCTTTCCAAAATACTCCAGGCGCAATAGTCCAACGGATCGGTATCCGGAGATGTTGGTGGCCAATGTGCGCTGGAAATTTGATTTGGTCTCTTTGGACCAAATCCGTTTCAGGTCATTTGGAGTCTATCTAGCTATGTCCGTACGCCCGTCTGTCTGTCTGGCTGACTGCACGATAATTCTCGTTGGTAGTATCCGATTTAATCCAAACATGGTACATCGTAATATTATTGTCAAACTTAGATCGAGTTTGGAGATGAGAAATATCGGCCTTCTCCATCTGGTACCTCCCCCACAAAAGATCGAATTTTTCTAAAAATATATTTTCGGCACAGAAAGAAAAAGGATACTCCAATTTTTCTCCAACTTTGCAAATCCTAATATTTGTGTCAATACTAGGTCAGGTGTGAAAATGGACAAAATCAACCCACTCTATCAAATACCTCCCCCACAAAGGGTCAAAAATTTGAATAATTACAACTCTTATAAAATGTGATGTAAGAGTCCGAATGTCTTCAAATTTCACACATCCCAATAATTTTATAACTCCAAGTGTCTGGTGTTAAGATGAATTATATCAGTCCACACCCTCTGGTACCCCCTCAACAAAAAGTCAAAATTAAAAAAAAAAAATTCAAGCGTGATAGTGCGATTTCTTTATATTTGGCTGAAAAACACAAGTGGCTATTGTAGGAGCACTCCAGCATTTAAATGTGAATAAATCTTTGGTGTCGAGTACCATCGCTCGTTACCGTGATACTGGTAGCGCAGGCCGACGTCAAGGAAGTGGACGGAAGAAAACAGCAACATCAGCAGAAATGGTTCAAAAAGTAAAGAAGCGTCTTGATCGAAACTCGCGTCACAGTGGCCGAAAATTGGCTCGTGAACTGAACGTATCGGAATATTCCATTCGGCAAATTTGAAAAGTGAGCTTGGGGCAAAGCCATTGAAATTTCAAAAAGTGCAAGAACTTACACCGCAAGAGAGAGAAAATAGACTCAAAAGAGCTAAAGAGTTGCTTTGCTTGGCCGAAAATGGTAAACTGCCGAATTTGGTTTTCTGCGATGAGAAAACATTCGTTGTACAGCAGTTGTAAACACCAGAACTCAAGCGCCGGCCATGGTGATGGTGTGGGCCGCCATAACAGCCGTCGATCTCCCCTCGTATTAACCGACCGTAGCATCAGAATAAATGGCGAATATCATCGTCAAAATATTCTGGAGGGTGTATTAAAGCCTTGGGCACTCAAACATTTTTGGCCGCAGATCTTGGACATTCCAACAGGACTCAGCACTACCGCACTCAGCACGCGCCACCCAAGAATGGTTACAAAATGAGGTTCCTCGCTTCATTTCTAGCGAACAATGGCCACTAAAATCTCCGGATACCAATCCGTTGGACTATTGAGTCTGAAGTATTTTGGAAAATAAGGTTGGCATTAAAAAAATACCAAAGTGTCGTTCACCTCAAGCTTCGCCTGGAAGGCCAAAATACCGCAGAGCAAATTAGGGCAGCGTGTGACTATTTCATTGGCCGTTGGAAGGCCATAATTCGTGCCATAGGTGACCACTTCGAACAAATCCAAACTTATCCCAAATTTGGTGCTATTTTCGACCAGAAAACTGAGATGAATTTGAAATTTATGACTTCGCATAAAATTGGATATAAATCTTAGATTTTCTTGTCATTGTGCCCATAACAAAATTTTTAGATGAAATAAGGCACGTATAAAAACAATTTTTACTTCAAGAATTGTCATCTATAAAATCTTCTAAAATATCAAATTTGAAGCAATTATATGCGTAAATGTGACTAGGATTGTCAAAGTACCGAATATCGGTGGGTATTGTAATAAGTGCGCTATAGGAAAACGTGGAACTAAATATTCAATGATCTGCCACCGGGCTAGAATCCATTATGAACTAAAAATACCAAATCTTAGATAAATCCGTGGAAAAATATGGCAAAAATTATCAAATCCGTCAAAAAATGTGGCAAAAATCATCAAAGTACCGAATATCGGGAGGTACCCTTGTATGGGGACTATACCAAAACGTGGACCGATATATCTCATTTTCAGTACCAACTATCCTAGGCATAATACAAATTGTTCTGCTAAATTTTGATGCTCTACGTCAAATATTGTTGGCTGTATCGTGATTTCAACAGACAAACAAATAGACAGACGGGCAGACAGATGGGCATCGTTAAATCGACTTGGAATTTTATGCTGATTATGAATATAAATACTTACTGGGGTCTACGATGAATATTTAGGGATGATACAAACGGAATGACAATACCCTCCTTTCCAAGGTAGAGGGTATAATTAGTGTGACAATGAGATATGACGGTTTACTCTCCCCCATAAAACAATAAAATTTAGAAAATGTTATATCCCATGTTGAATGCCACGTAGTTTAATTTTATTTATTTAGAAGTAATTTCCTGTGTCAGTATTTTTCAGCAATTTGGTCCATATTTGGCAAATTGAGTTCTTAGTACGTCCAAAGCTTCCCAGCGTCAATTCGTCAACTTAGACCTGAAATTTGCGAATGCAAAACTATATTTCTCGTTCCTGTTTGAAAGTGGAAGCAACATTTTTTCAGAATTTGAAAACAAAAATTAAAATTGGCAACACTGTTCAAATTTTTCTTTTGCATTCTCGATTATATTTTCAACTTTTCGTTTAAAAAGTCTTTCAAACTTTCCATTTCCGTAGAAAATGAAAGTCTCCACAAAAAAAATCAACACTACAGTACCAACTTGATGAATGTGCTATTTAACCTCAAATTATGTTTGGTTTATATATTTAATTCTGGCTCCTATATTCCGTTGCTCTCTCTCCCCCCAGCCATTTTTAGATGTCCATCGAAGTGTGTCTGTGTCCTTTGTTCTGCCAGTGACTTTTGCAATTCTCTGCATTAGTTTTATTTATTTGTTTTTATTTTTTGGAGTTGCAGTTGTGTGGAAGCCATAGGAAACCAAAAAAAAAAAGTTCACAGCAAGGAACGTGTGGTTATAAAACCAACCATACCCGAAGGGCCACAAAATGTTTTAATGAAAAACTATTTCTAGTTAAATTTCTTTGCGGAGTTTTCTTTACGTTTTTTGATCGTAAAAAAGGAAAATTAATCCCGTGGTTGGGATAAGTGAAGGCAAAGAACGAAGAGTGGTTGAGGGCACCCAGAACTGAATCACCATAGTGAGAGTGAAGGTTAAGATAAATCAACTAAGGGGAATTCCAAACAAGTTAAACAGTATCAGTCAGTTTTGAAGACAGAAGTATGCCCTCAGCCAATGTTCGATTATTTATATATAGTTTGAATTTTGTTATGAATAGTAAATTGTCGACCCTCTATGGAGTATGTTCCTAAGGAATGGGCCAATATTGTCCTTTTCGTATCGAGCTAAATAAATATGATATAAATATGGCGACGTTCCAGGCTTGGGCTATATTGGTTACTTCCTTCACTTTATATGAGATATCTAATAATTTTGAGTACCAGATATAGTCGATCGAAGTATTCCATTTTCATACTTCATCCAATACAGATAAAAATATTGATATGGACAAAATCACAAGAAAATCGAACATTTATATCCAATTTTATGCGAAATCATAAATTCCGTATTCATCTCAGGTTTCTGGTTGAGAGAAATAATTAGATGTAGAAAGCTGTAAAGAATCGCTGACTTTTTTCGCAAGTTATGAAAGAAGAAGTATTGAAGTAGTATTGAAGTATTGAAAATTGTGACCCTTTTGTGGCTGAGGTGTCAGAAAGGGTTCGCAGTTATATATCATCTTCAAAACAGGTCTTGTGTTAGCAAAAATGTTTTTATGTGTGAAATTTGAAGAGAGTGGAATGCTTATATCGCTTTCTTTGAGAGTTTTTTGAGAGTTCTTTAGAATCTTGAGACTTGTGTGTTGTTGGTACCAGAAGAAATGCGGATCATTTATCTACCATCTTTACAAGAGATCTTATGTTGATGGAAATATTGAGATGTACCAAGTCTGGTAAATTTCGCTTTCTATGAGCTTCATGGATATTCAAAATTTTGACCCTTTATGGGAGAGGTACCAGAAGGAGTGGAGCAATATATCTCATCTTAACACCAGACCTTGACTCAATAAAAATATTGTGATGTTTGAAAAATGTAGAGAACCGGATGCTTATTTCGGATTTTATAATCGTTTTGGTTATTTAAAACTTTAACCCATTGTGGGGGAGGTACCAGAAGGAATGATCCGATTTCTACCATCTTTATAACAGATCTTGTGTTTATGGAAATATTGAGATGTACCAAGTCTGAAGGGAATCCGATGATAACTTCGTTCTTAAGAGCTTCTTGGATATTCAAAATTTTCACTCTTTGCGGGGGAGGTACCAGAAGGGTTGGACTAATATATTCCATATTTACAGCAGATCTTGTGTTAGTAGAAATAATGGAACATGTGAAGTATGAAAAGAACCGCAAGCTTATTTCGGATTTTATAATCGTTTTGCTTATTCAAAGCTTTGACCCTTTGTGGGGGAGATACCAGAGGGTCCGATCTCTACCATCTTTATAACAGATCTTGTGTTGATGGAAATATTGAGATGTACCAAGTCTGGAATGGAGTCGGATGTTAATTTCGCTTTTTATGAGCATCATGTTGAACTTTTGTGGGGAAGGAGTGGACCGATATATCCCATCCCATAAAGAGAACCTGATGCTTATTTCGCGTTTTATGACCTTCATGGATATTCCAAATATTGACCCTTTGTAGGAGAGGTACCAGAAGGAATGGCCCGATCTCTACCGTTTTTAAACCAGATCCTGTGTTGATGGAAATATTCAGAAGTGCTAAGTCTAAATGAAATCAGATGTTTATATAGCGTCTTATTAGCTTAATGGATATTCAAAATTTCGGCCTTTTGTGGGAGAAGTGCCAGAGGGAGTAGACCGATATATTCCATCTTAACACCAGACCTTGGGTTTATAATAATATTGGGATGTGTGAAATTTGAAGTCAATCGGACTCTTACATCACATTTCATAAGAGTTGTAATTATTCAAAATTTTGACCCTTTGTGAGGGATTTTGTCCATTTTCACACCTGACCTAGCACTGGCACAAATATTAGGATGTGCGAAGGTGGAGCAAAATCGGATTATCGTTTCTCTTTCTGTGCAAAAATTATTTATTTTTTTCTTGAAAATGTCGACTTTTTTTGGACCAAATCCGTTTCAGGACATTTGGGGTCCTTCTAACGATGTTCGTCTGTCTGGCTGCCTGGTGCGCTCGATAACTCTCGAAAGGAGCATCCGATTTGGTCCAAATTTGGTACATCGTAATATTATTATCAAACTTAGATCGAGTTCGGAGATGGACCTTATGGGTCTACTCCTTCTGGTACCTCCCTCACAAAAGTTCGAAATTTTAAAAAATATACTTTTCTGCACAGAAAGAAAAAATAATTCGATTTTGCTCCCACTTTGCAAATAATAATATTTCCATCAGTGCTATGTCAGGTACGAAAATGGAAAATATCGCGGCACTCCATTAAGTACCTCCCCCCACAAAGGATCAAAATGTTAACCAGCCTAAAATTCTAAGAAGAAAATATCTGTCCGGCTGTCTGTCTGACCGTCTGTTGTAATCGCACTAGAGCCAACACCAAAAAAGATAGGAAGCCAAAAATATGCACAGATCAATCTTTTGCCTGCAGACAGGTCAAGTTCGAAGAAGGGCTATATATGTACACGATATCATGTAGCACCTATACAACGGTACCCCCAGATATTTGGTTGTTTTTTTTTTTCATTTTAGCGACATTATTCACCGGAACTGTTTAAAAATTGTATATTTAGAGTTCGAAATCAGTACTACAGTACACGACAGAAAATTGTCTATGCTAGTCCAGGTCTTCGTTTAGCCGCCATAAAACGGTACCTACTTATATTCGCTATTTTGATAATTTTAGTGACATTATTCACCGGAGTTGTTTCAAATTTCGCGTTCAGCTTTCGTAATGGGAACTACAGCCTATGACAGAAAATTGTCTATGCTAGTCCAGGTCCTCGTAAAGCCCCCATATAATGATACCTTTCTAAAATCGGCATTTTGATTATTTTAGAGACATTATTCACCGGACATTGTTCCAAGTTTCTTTTTTGAGTACGTAATGGATACTACAGCCTACGACAGAAAATTGTCTATGCAGGTCCAGGTCCTCGTAGAGGCCCCATAAATCGGTACCTCCCTATATTTGGTATTTTGACGATTTTAGGTATAATATTCACCGGAATTGCTTCACATTTCGTATTCAAAGTTTGTAACAGGTACTACAGCCTCTTACATAAAATTTTCTATGCAGGTCCAGGTCTTCGTATAGCTTCCCATAAAGCGGTTCCTCCCTATATTAGGTATTTTGATGATTTTAGCGACATTATTCACCTTACATTTTTTCAAATTTCTTATTTAGTGTAGGTAATGGGAACTACAATCTATGAGAGAAAATTTTCTGTGCAGGTCACGTTTTGGTATATTCCCCTAATAATGGTACCCCCTATATTCGGTATTTTGACGATTTTAGGTACAATATTCCCCGGAATAGTTTCAAATTTGGTATTTGATGTTCGTAATGGATACTATAGCCTATGACAGAAAATTTTCTGTGCAGGTCCCGTTTTGGTGTAGCCCAAATATAATGGTATCTCCCTATATTCGGTATTTTGACTATTTCATGTACAATATTCACCGAAATTATTTAAAATTTCGTAATTAAATTGCCAATTGCCTATGACAACTGTTGCCTATGCCGGTCCACGTCTTCGTATAGACCCCAAAATAACGGTTATATTCGGCATTTTTAGGATTTGAACAACATTTTTAACGGATTTTATTTATTTATTTATTTTTTTGAAAATTTTCAAATTTGTTCCAAATGTTGGAGGGTATTCAAACTTGTTATTTATGAAATCAAAGTAATATTGGGGCTTTGGAAATTGAATTTAAAATTTCTGGATAATGTTTAGAAGTAATTTATTTATTATTCAGAATTTTTATTTTTAAAATTAAGTTGAAATGGTTCAGCTCTGAGTCCAAGAATAATGGACAAATTGATTAAATAACCGGAATTAATAAAGCTGCTTATTATCACCCACGCTGACAATTTAAAAATATTAAAAATTTCCAGAATCGAATCCGTTTTTTAAACTTTCATCATATTTTATTATATTATATACGAATTTTTCATTCGAATTCTAATATTGATATCCCCATAATTAATTCAGAGGAAAATTTAATTGTCTCATTTTTTAAATTTTCTAAAAATTCAATGTGTATTGTATTATTTCAATAATTATAATAATACTAACAATAACATAATAATTTGGCGTTGTTGTAGGCAACCGACGCACACACACAAAAACATAAATAAAATATGTTTTGTTCGCCATTAATTAAATAAATTCCACACTGTTTTGTGGACCAATTACAATGCCATGTCCCGGGTCATTGTTTTCCACTGTCCCTTGACCAAACATTAAATAAATTGCCTGTTTTTGTGGTTATAATTTCACGGATACTATGTTTCAATTAAAATATAAATGTTTATATTCATTCGAAGTGAACAAATCACACCAACACACTGACACACACACACACAGAGACATGGAAATAGAAATATGAAATAATTGCTCAACTGGTGGGCACGCAATTCGTGAAATGTAGAGTATCCCTACAATAGGCGTGATGATTGGAAAGAAGAAAGTAGTTCACGAAAGTTGGTCAGTTGGTCTATGAAAAAATAGTCTTTGAAAAAACTAGAATTAGTGTTCTACGAGAGCCTAACAAATATTCTCTAAAAACAATTTGGTCTGATTGTCCTTGAAACATGAAATATGAATAAATATTTAAAGAATTCACGATTATTGTTCAATTGACAATTGGAAAAAATTCTTTAACAAATCCAGAATTAGTTTTGGACTTTGGGTCCTTAAAAAAATATTGCTGCAATAATCCGGGAGGACTTCTTAACTAGTCCTTGGAAAAACTTTCTTTAAAAAGACACAATCATTGGTCTATTTGTCCTTAACAAAATTATTTAAATTTATTGCTCAATTATTTATTAAAAAAAAACAGTAAAGAAAGTCTTAAAGGGCGGGCGGGGCCGACTTTATGATACCCTACAACACTTTGCTAATTTAGTAGAACTCCGCATAACAATTAAAAGTTTTTATGGGAGAATTCAATCATACACGCTAGGATGATAATTATAATTTAAAGTTCAAAGGACTAAATATGCCGAATCATTTGTATCTTTTAAATTCGGACCTGTATTGCCCATTTGGTGCATAACTAATTTGATATCGGATAAAGATATATGTGGGAGCTATATCCAAATCGGAACCTATCTCTATAAAATTTGGCAAAGATATTTCTGAGCTGTATTTGATATATTTCCCTGAATATCGTTGTTACGGAGTGCATATTACGGCTGGGGTAACAAATATAACAAATCGCATATATGGGAGCTGTGGGATATATATGGGAGCTATAGCTATATCTGAACCGATCTTCGAATTTCAAATTTCACATACTAGCTTCTAGACTCAATTCGGTCGTAAGAGCCAAATTCCATCTCATTTGGACAAATATTAGACGATTGGAGCACAATAAAAGGTAAATCGGACGAAGTTATATATGGGAGATATATCCAAATCTGAACCGATCTCGACAAAACTTTGCAAATGTATTTCTGAACTATATTTGATATATTTCCCCATATAGTGTTGTCACAGATTGCATATTACGGCTGCGGAGGACAAAAATAAAAAATCGGATGAACAATATATATGGGAGCTATAGCTATATCTGAACCGATTTCGATCAAATTTGGAATACTTATTTTCAGGCCTAATTTGATTGTATGTGCAAAATTCCATACTACTCGGGCTGATATTACACGTTTGGTGCACAATATAAGGCAAATCTGACGAAGATATATATGGGAGCTATATCTAAATTTTTACCGATTATCTCCAATTTCATTAGGGTTCGTCTTTGAGCCAAACAAATGATTTGTGCAAAATTTCATCTGGATAGGGCAATAAATGCGAACTGTATTTTGTTTGCAAAAATAATTATATATTTTTATACCCTACACCACGAGGTGGTCAGGGTATTATGTCTTTGTACATTTGTTCGTAACAGGCAAAAGGAAACGAGATAGACCTATAGTTCCTTTTGATGATCTGCATAGAGTCACATTCTGAGTCGATTTATGCATGTCCGCCCGTACGTCCGTCTGTCCATATATTTTTGTAAACAAAGTACAGTTCGCATTTATTGCCCTCCTCGAAAAAAAAAAAAAAAAAAAAAAAAATTTCTTGAATAATCACAAATATTGGTCTTTTAGTTCTTTAAAAAAATTCATTCAAAACTCCACGATTATCCTCGCCGTGACAGGACACCAAAAAGCATTTTACAGGGTCAGATAAAAAACTGCAAAAAAATCAAACGGCATAATTTTTACATTTTCTTTTAAATTCGATTCGATTCGATACCCGAATGTTGCTCTGCCGTATTTTGGCACATTCCCGGCGAAGCATTTGCTTGAGGTGATCGACAATTTGGTATTTTTTAGTGCCAACCTTGCTTTCAAAAATACTCCAGACACAATAGTACAATCCGGATTCGTATCCGGAGATTTTGGTTGCCATTATGCGCTGGAAATGTAGCGAGGAACCTCATTTTGTGACCATTCTTGGATGGCGCGTGCTGAGTTCGATGGTGCTGAGTCCTATTGGAATGTCCAAGTTCTGCGGCCAAAATTTTTGCGTGCCCAAGGCTCTAATACACCCTCCAGAATATTTTCGCGATAATATATTTTTATATATTTTCGCGATAATATTCGGCATTTATTCTAATGCCACGATCGATTACTACCAGCGGATAGCCACCATCGGCTGTTATGGCGGACCACACCATCCTCATGGCCGGCGCTTAAGTTCTGGTGTCTGGTGGCCAACCGAAGGTGCATATTTTCGGCTGACCTCTTTGGCAAGCGACACGATCATTTTGTTTGTTTTCAAACTGCTGGACAACGAATGTTTCCTCATCGGAGAAAACCAAATTCGGCAGTTCGCCGATTTCGGGCAAGCGAAACAACTCTTTAGCTCTTTTGAGTCTATTTTCTTTCTGTTGCGGTTTAAGTTCTTGCACTTTTTGGAATTTCAATGGCTTTACCACGAGCTCATTTTTAAATATTTGCCAAATGGAATATGGCGATTTGTTCAGCTCACGCGGGTTTCGATCAAGTCGCTTCTTTACTTTTCGTACCATTTCTGCTGATGTTGCTGGTTTCTTACGTCCACTTCCTTGACGTCGGGCTACGCCACCAGTATAACACAAGCGATGGTACGAAACACCAAAGATTTATTCACATTTTAATGCTGGAGTGCTTTAACGATAGCCACTTGTGGTTTTCCAGCCAAATATAAAGAAATCACTCTATCACGTCTGAATTCCATCACGAATTTTCTGGAAAATTCTCGCCAAAATGCTTTTGTACGCCTGTATACAATATAAACAGCCGCGGACGAGTGGCTTAGAAATGACAGCAGTCTGAAGTTAGTTGCAGTTTTTTCATCTCACCCTACACAGAGAAAATACCAATAAATAAATATTTTCTTCATCCAATCCTTCACCACAATCCTTCAAAATTCAATAATAGTGTAGTGCATCATAACGTCGAATACAAGTCCTCTATATCCTCTTTGCAATTTTTTCGTCGATGTTCGGTTATGTATTGCATTAATTAGGCCTTAAATATCACACATCAATAGCTGTTGTGCAGCAAAACACAATTATGAATATTGAATTATAAATTAAAACAATTACATTTGTTTATTAGCTGAAGGGAGTTATATGGGGATTTTGGTAAATTAAATATATGTTTTGATTAAATTAAGCAAGCTCAACTCTCAATTTCTAAATGAACTTGAAAACGAAACAAAAAAAACACAAAATTAAATAACTACTAACTTTGAGCCAAATTGAGCTCAAGAGAACAATATCAAAAACTTCAAAATAAATCTTTTAGCTGGTCTTTTCAGCGAAGAGAGAAAATATCCTTAAAAAAAAAAAAACCAGAAGGTCTGCTCATTAGAAGATCAGATGAAAACGAGACGATCTTCTCATTATGAGACAAGAAGACACAGAAGACCTGGAGGTCTTTCATGGAAGACCTGGAGGTATTCTCATAGAAGACCTGGAGGTCTTCTCATAGGAAACCTGGAGGTCTTCACACAAAATACCTTGCGGTCCTCTCATAGAAGACCTGAAGACCTTCACACAAAAGACCTTGATGTTTTCTCATAGAAGACCTGGAGATCCTCACACAAAGACCCAGAGGTCTTCACATAGATGACTTGGAGGTCTTCCTATAGAAGACCAGGGAAGTCTTCCTACAGAAGACCAGGGAAGTCTTCTCATAGAAGACAAGAAAAGTCTTCTCATAGAAGACCAGTAAGGCCTTCCCAAAGAACAGGACCTGATGGAGGTCTTCTCCTAGTAGACCTGGAAGTCTTCTCCTAGAAGACTTGGAAGTCTTCTCCTAGAAATCCAGGAGGTCTTCTGGAGGACTTCTCATAGAAGACCTGGAGGTCTCATAAAAGACCTGTAGGTCTTCTCATAGAAGACCTGAAGGTCTTCTCATTGAAGACCTGTAGGTTTTCTCATTGAATACCTGTAGGTCTTCTCATTGAAGACCTGTAGGTCTTCTCAGGTCTTCCTCCAGGTCTTCTATGAGAAGACTTCCAGGTCTTCTCCTAGACGACCTGGAGGTCTTCTCATAGAAGACCTCCAGAAGACCTCCTGGATGTCTAGGAGAAGACTTCCTGGTCTTCGAGGACCTGTAGGTCTTCTCATAGAAGACCTGTAGGTATTCTCATAGAAGACCTGGAGGTCTTCTCGTAGAAGACCTGGAGGTCTTATCATAGAAGACCTGGAGGTCTTCTCATAGAAGACCTGGAGGTCTTCTCATAGAAGACCTGGAGGTCTTCTCATAGAAGACCTGGAGGTCTTCTCATAGAAGACCTGGAGGTCTTCTCATAGAAGACCTGGAGGTCTTCTCATAGAAGACCTGGAGGTCTTCTCATAGAAGACCTGGAGGTCTTCTCATAGAAGACCTGGAAGTCTTCTCATAGAAGACCTGGAAGTCTTCTCATAGAAGACCTGGAAGTCTTCTCATAGAAGACCTGGAGGTCTTCTCATAGAAGACCTGGAGGTCTTCTCATAGAAGACCTGGAGATCTTCTCATAGAAGACCTGGAGATCTTCTCATAGAAGACCTGGAGATCTTCTCATAGAAGACCTGGAGGTCTTCTCATAGAAGACCTGGAGGTCTTCTCATGGAAGACCTGGAGGTCTTCTCATAGATCACCAGGGAGGTCTTCTCATAGAAGACCTGGAGGAGGTCTTCTCATAGAAGACCTGGAGGAGGACTTCTCATAGAAGACCTGGAGGAGGTCTTCTCATAGAAGTCCTGGGAGTCTTCTCATAGAAGACCTGGGAGTCTTCTCATAGAAAACCTGGGGGTCTTCTCATAGAAGACCTGTAGGTCTTCTCATAGAAGACCTGGAGGTCTTCTCATAGAAGACCTGGAGGTCTTCTCATAGAAGACCTGGAGGTCTTCTCATAGAAGACCTGGAGGTCTTCTCATAGAAGACCTGGAGGTCTTCTCGTAGAAGACCTGGAGGTCTTTTCATAGAAGACCTGGAGGTCTTCTCATAGAAGACCTGGAGGTCTTCTCAAAGATGACCTGGAGGTCTTCTCATAGAAGACCTGGAGGTCTTCTCATAGAAGGCCTGGTGGTCTTCTCCTAGAAGACCTGGAGGTCTTATCGTAGAAGACCTGGAGATCTTCTCATAGAAGATCTGGAGGTCTTGTTCTAGAAGACCAAGAAGTCTTTTCTACGAGAAGATCTCCTGGTCTCCTCTGAGAAGACCTCCTGGTTTTATAGAAGAAGACCTTCAGATCTTCTACGAGATAATCTCCTGGTCTTTTAGAAGAAAACTTCCAGATCTTATCATAGAAGACCTTGAGATCTTCTCATAGGAGGTCAGTAGGACTTCTCATAAGAGAACAGGATGCCTTCTTGTAGATAACCCACAGTTCTTCTCCATTAAGACAAGAGGTCGTAAAGGCCGGGAGATTACAGAAGAACCGATGTTTTTCTGCATTTTTTGTGAAGGCAAAAGAAGGTCTTTGCTATCATCCATCACTCTTTTGGCTATTAAAATCCTATGTAAACGCTTTGTATGTCTTAGCATTCCACCAATATTCAAGCCATCTCATTCATCGCACATCGGCGACATTCCGTAATGACTTGCCACATTAAATCAGGCATATCATTAAAATGAAATTTGAAAAAGTGAAAACAAAATGCAAACTTGAACTGATTTTTCATTGTTTCGGTGATTAATGTTTTTTGTTCGCCGTTCACTCTCTCACCCTGGCACACACACACACTTCTGCACCAAGAAAAAAAGTGAAAGTACGATTTATTGAAGAAGTTTTTGTGAGTGCCGTTTTTTAACTCCTTGCCTTAGAGCAAAAAAAAAAAAAAACAGAACAGGAATGCAAAAAACTTTGGCCGACTTTTTTGCTGATTTTGCACGGAGAAATTATTTTGCTACCGTTACTGCCGGTCGTCGTTACGTTTTTTTTTTTGCGCACTTTCCTTTCTCCTTCTTTTTAAAACAAAGTTCAAAATAGTAATTTATTTTCAATTTTCATTAAGGCAAAGGATCCACTTCCGCCGCACACACACACTTGCCGAGCAAATTGTGTGTAAGTGTTACCTTATGGATGCCTCATTTCAGCTCCGACCTCCAAACACCTCCCGAGCTACTAACATTTGCACTTAATTACCTTAATCTAGGAATTACAAACACCATTTACAACAACATCGAGACGAAAAAGAACAAATAAAGAATCCAGAAGCAAACAGCTCTAGTCAGCTGGCATGCATAAGCAGAAGGAAATCCAACAACAACAGCAAAAATAGAGCACAACCAAGAAAATACACATTTAGACAACAAATTATAGAGAATGCTGTTTGGTGTTGTTGTTATTGTTGTTTCATATTGCAAGAAATCACTAAGCATGACCAACAGGAATGGTAATAGGCGAGACGTTCGGACCGGCGTGCGTCGTAAATAACTTGGCATATACACGTGGTTGGCACTGGGGTGGTGGTGCAAGAAGTAATACCATTAAATCCATGTAAGAGACCCATGGTGGCCTGTAAGAGGTTTAAAGGCACAGTCTTCTGGCAATAAAATCTGAGATACAGTAATTAAACTAGAAATAAGTAGCTGGGATCTTAAAAGTCGAATATTTGCAAATAAATATTCTAAAAGTCGAATTTTTCTTGGAATAAAAATCAATCGACTTTTTCGAATAAATTTTCGATTTCGTTTCGATGATTGTCATACTAGCCTAGAAGTATGCAAAAACCAGAACCAAAGTCAGGCGGGGCCAACTATATGATACCCTACACCACTATGCATACCTAGTAGAGATCGCGTAACTAAAGAATTTATTTCAAGTAGATCATCCCATCTATCAACATTTGACTTAGAGCAGTTATAGTTTGGTTTCAGAGGGAAGAGGCATATTCAATTCTGAATCGATTTTCACTAAGTTTGACGGATATATTTATACCCTCAGCCATATAGCTAGAGAGGGTATATATACGGCAAAAACGTGCCTCATCGAAATAACGGTTTAAGACCTAATGTCTCTTTGGGCCAAATCAGTTTCGGGGCATTTGGAGTCGATATAGCGATGCCCGTCCGTACGTCCGTCTGTCTGTCTTTCTGCTGGCTGGTGCGCACGATAACTCTCGAAGGGAGTATCCGATTTGATCCAAATTTGGTACATCGTAATATTATTAACAAATTAGATTAAGTTCGGAAATGGGCAATATCGGTCCACTCCCCCACAAAATGTCAACATTTTTAAAGAAAACATTTTACTGCACAAAAAGAAAAAGGATAATCCGATTTTGCTCGCACTTATTTGCATCAGTGCTAGTTCAGATGAGAAAATGGACAATATCGGTCCACTCCATCAAGTACCTCCCCTACAAAGGGTCAACATTTTTAATAACTTAAACTCTTATAAATTGTGATGTAAGAGTCCGATTATCTTTTTTGTCAAATTTCACACATCTCATGTTTTTTGCTAACACAAGATCTGCTCTGAAGTTGGGATGTATCGGTCCACTCCTTCTGGTACCTCCCCCACAAAGTATCAAAATTGTGAATATTCATGAAGCTCATAAAACGCGAAATTTACATCCGATTCAGACTTGGCAAATCTCATTATTTCTATCAACACCATATCTGTTATAAAGAAAGTAGAGATCGGAATATTTCTTCTGGTACCTCCCCCCACAATGAGTCAAAGTTTTGAATAACCAAAACCATTATAAAATCCGAAATAAACATCCGGTTCCCTTCATATTTCACACATCCCATTGTTTCTACTAACCAAATACAGGCTGCTGTCATTTCTAAGCCACTCGTCCGACAGCTGTTAAAATTATTCCAGTGACAGCTCATTATATTGTTTACAAGCTTACAAAAGCATTTGGGTGAGCATTTTCCAGAAGAAACAGTTATTCGTGATGGAATTCAAGCGTGATAGTGTGACTTCTTTATATTTGGCTGGAGAACCACAAGTGGCTATCGTTAGAGCACTCCAGCATCATTATTTACCGTGATACTGGTAGCGTAGCCCGACGTCAAGGAAGTGGACGGAAGAAACCAGCAACATAACCAGAAATGGTTCGAAAAGTAAAGAAGCGACTTGATTGAAACCCACGTCGCAGTGGCCGAAAAATGGCTCGTGAGCTGAACATATCGCAATATTCCATTCGGCAAATATTGAAAAATGAGCTCCGGGTAAAGCCATTGAATTCCAAAAAGTGCAAGATCTTAAACCGCAACATAAAGAAAATAGACTCAAAAGAGCTAAAGAGTTGCTTCGCGTGGCCGAAGTGGGTGAACTGCGGAATTTGGTTTTCACCGATGAGTTTTGGCAACCAAAACTCAAGCGTAACAACAGAACGAAAATTTGGAAATTAATGCCCAATTTTCTAAGGTCAAGAGCAAACATTTGGTACCCTTTCTACAAAATATGACGTTTTAAAAAATCATTACTCTCATAAAATCAGAGCACTTGTATTTTTCGTTCTCTTCAAAAATCGCTCAATTCAATATTTGTACTAATTGGTTTAATTGCCACCTTACACATTTCCTCCCTCCAAAACACTGTGCTTTTCTTAATTGAAACACACAATATGTTTATTAAAACAACAGACCACCTTAATAATTTAACCTGAACACACCTCAGAACAAACTCGAAGCGACAAGGAATGGCGGGTATTTCCTGTTGTTTCCTTTTTTTCTTCAATTCCTTAACTTTTTTAATGAAGACATACACTTGAAGTTACCACAGCCAACCTGAACAAATGGTCTTCAAGTTCAGATAGTGAGTAAATATTGTAAACACTATGGCAACAATGTGGCAATTTACATTGCACCGGAAACGAAGGTAATTCTCATGTCTTAGAATATTATCGTCCATGACCAGCAGTTGAGGAAGGGTTAGAGGGAAATATACATAAAATTTGTTGGCTTCGTCTAAACGACTGAATCCGGATACAATGACAATTTGTAACAACTGTGGCCAAATTTGAGTTACTAAAATTCGAAATCTATGGACTTCTCTACCTTTTGGGTGGGTTAAGTATCGTAGGAAATTTTAAGTTTAAAAGTCATGGTAAAAAAACAAAATATGAAGAAGAAGAACAACAAAAAATAGTTCCACTCACCATGACTACTTGACAGCTCGCACAACAATCTGCAAAAGATATAAGGGCGTAATATTAGTATTTAAATATTAAGAAAAATAATTGAAAAATCATAATTTTATATCCTTTCAAAAAAATCCTCATCTATGGGACCTGATGGTTCCTTAATGAAATATTCTTGAAAATCGTTAGTGCTTTAATTATCTCAAAAATGTACGCGCTTGAAAGATTTAAAAAATATTTTTTAAAAATCCACATTTCTGTTGGTCCTTGAAAAAATATTTTTTAAAAATCCACACTTCTTTTGGTTCTTGAAAAAATATTTTTTAAAAATCTACACTTCTGTTGGTCCTTGAAAAGTATTTTTTTAAAAATCCACGTTCCTGTTGGTCCTTGAAAAAATATTTTTTAAAAATCCACGTTTCTGTTGGTCCTTGAAAAAATATTTTTTAAAAATCCACACTTCTTTTGGTCCTTGAAAAAATATTTTTTAAAAATCCACGTTTCTGTTGGTCCTTGAAAAAATATTTTTTAAAAATCCACACTTCTTTTGGTCCTTGAAAAAATATTTTTTAAAAATCTACACTTCTGTTGGTCCTTGAAAAAATATTTTTTAAAAATCCACGTTACTGTTGGTTCTTGAAAAAATATTTTTTAAAAATCCACGTTTCTGTTGGTCCTTGAAAAAATATTTTTTAAAAATCCACACTTCTTTTGGTCCTTGAAAAAATATTTTTTAAAAATCTACACTTCTGTTGGTCCTTGAAAAAATATTTTTTAAAAATCCACGTTACTGTTGGTTCTTGAAAAAATATTTTTTAAAAATCCACGTTTCTGTTGGTCCTTGAAAAAATATTTTTTAAAAATCTACACTTCTGTTGGTCCTTGAAAAAATATTTTTTTAAAAATCTACACTTCTGTTGGTCCTTGAAAAAATATTTTTTAAAAAATCCACGTTTCTGTTGATCCTTGAAAAAATATTCTTTAAAAAATCCACGTTTCTGTTGGTCCCTGAGAAAATATTTTTAAAAAAATCCACGTTTCTGTTGGTCCCTGAGAAAATATTTTTAAAAAAATTCACGTTTCGTTTCTGTTGTTAATATTTTTAAAAAAATCCACGTTTCGTTTCTGTTGGTCCTTGAAAAAATATTTTTAAAAAAATCCACGTTTCGTTTCTGTTGGTCCTTGAAAAAATATTTTAAAAAAAATCCACGTTTCCTTTGGTCCTTGCAAAAATATTTTTTAAAAAATCCACGTTTCCTTTGGTCCTTTTCAAAAATATTTTTTTAAAATTCCATGTTTCTGTTGGTCCTTGAAAAAATATTTTCAAAAAATCCACGATTATGGAGCGGTTGGTCCTTGAAAAAATATTTTAAGAGAAATCCACGCTTCTGTTGGTCTTTTTCAAAAATATTTTAAGAGAAATCCACGCTTCTGTTGGTACTTGAAAAAATATTCTTTAAAAAATCCACGTTTCTGTTGGTCCTTGAAAAAATATTCTTTAAAAATCCACGTTTCCGCTGGTCCTTGAAAAAATATTTTTTAAAAAATCCACGTTTTTGATGGTCCTTGAAAAAAATATTCTTTACAAAATCCAAGTTTCTGTTGGTCCCTGAAAAAATATTCTTTAAAAAAAACCCGTTTCTCTTGGTCCTTGAAAACATATTTTTAAAAAAAAATCCACTTTTCTGTTGGTCCTTGAAAAAATATTCTTTAAAAAATCTCCGTTTCTGTTGGTCCCTGAAAAAATATTTTTAAAAGATCCTGTTGGTCACTGAAAAAAAGTTTTTAAAAAATACATATTTATGGAGCTTTTGGTACTTTAAAATATACTTTTAAATATTTTTAATCCACTGCTGGTCCTTAAAAATTTCTTTAAAAAGAGGTAGCGGCTCCTAAAATATGTTTCGAAAAAAATCACATTCTGTTGTTAAAGTTAACCCAAAATGTTCCCTTTTCCACTGCAATAGTTCTGAATTAATTGCCACGCTTTTGCATCGGTGTGTGTCATATCTTCACTCCATGGGAAAAACTTTTTAGAACAAAACTCTTGTGTGTGTGGCTTTTCTATGTTCGTCTTTGTCATAGTAATTCTCTGAAATTCAAAGAACGCACGATTTTAAGTAATTCACGTACTTGTAGTTTGCAGCAGTAACCAGAAAAAACGCATTATTTTAAAAGAAATTTGATTTTTCAAATACCAAACGGATATTAACTTACGGATGAGCAAAGTGAGAACTATCTTTGAGATATTTGTGTTTGGGAATAAAGTTAAAATATGGGAAGACAATGATGGCATGCATTTCCAATTGATATGAAAATGCAAGTTTGGAAGATATTTATGAAACAAACGTGATATATTCGAAAGCGAAGGGAATTTACATTTATTTTCAGAAATCCATCAAAATATTTAGTTTTGGTTTCTGTATAACGAAAGAAAATCACCCAATCCTTGAATGTTTTTCAAATTTTTGATTTTAATTTGATTTGAGAACCACACATATTTTCACACGAATTTACTGTCGTTCTGCCATATAGAAACAGGTCCTCATTGTACTTAATTTTGTGGCAAATATTAACAGGTTTCATTCTTTTTGTGGCGTGTTTCCATTTTTTAATGATGTAGGATTAGAATCTACGCTTTTCGTAGTACAAATTTTATCAAACAACCTGCAAAGTGCTTTTAATTTTCGCAATACAGGGTGTTTCTTTGTTTTTCAATGAAGTAAGTTAGGTTCTAGTCCTTGCCTTTCGTCCTAGACAAGCTTTGAGAAAGCTTGCAGGCAATCACATTTCTAGCCATGTAAAAATAGTATTAAATTCTGTTAAATTCAGGCATAAAAATCTACGTTGGCGCAGTTCTTTAAAGTTGTGATTGGTTGAGGCCCAAAACCAGTATTTAGTAGCTAAAGTTCTTAAAAATATTTTTAAAAAAATGCATGTTGCCGGAGTTCTTAAAAATATTTTTAAAAAAATGCATGTTGCCGGAGTTCTTAAAAATATTTTTAAAAAAATGCATGTTGCCGGAGTTCTTAAAAATATTTTTAAAAAAATCCTCATTGCTGGAGTTTTTAAATATATATTTTAAAAAATCCACATTCCTGGATCCTTTAAAAATATTTTAAAAAATCCACGTATTAAATATTTAAAAATGTTTAAAATATTTAAAAAACACGTTGCTAGAGTCGTTAAAAGTATTGTTAAAAATCCACGATGCCTTACAAATATTGTTAAAAATCCACGTTGCTTTAAAAATATTGTTAAAAATCCACGTTGCCTTAAAAATATTGTTAAAAAATCCACGTGTGCTGGAGTCCTTAAAAATACAGGTTGCTGAAATCCTTAAAAGTAGTTAAAAAAATTCATGTTAATATAGTCTTCGAAATAATTCTTTAAAACTAACATAAGTGGAGTCCGTAAGGCAAAATTAACAAGTTAAAAAGCAGTAAGTTCGGCCAGGCCGAACTTTTAATACCCTCCACCATTTGCAACGAATTTGGAAATTTTTAAAAAATAAAATCCTTAAAAAATGCTTTTAAAATTTTAAAAATACCGAATATAGCCGTTATATTGGGGTCTATACGACGTGGACATACATAGGCATTGTTTGTCATAATCCATTACCATATTCAAATTCGAAACTTGAAATAAACAGTGAATAATGTAGCTAAAATCATGAAAATATCGTATACAAGGTTGTAACAGGCTGTAGCATCCATTACGAACTTCAAATACCACATCTCAAACAATTTCGGTGGGTATTGTACCTAAAATCGTCAAAATACCGAATATAGGGAGGTACTGATATATGGGGCCTATACGAAGACCTGGACCCGCACAGACAATTTTCTGTCACAGACTGTAGTTCCCATAACGAACTTCAAATACCAATTTTGAAACAATTCCTGTGAATAATGTTGCTAAAATCATCAAAATACCGAATATAGGGAGGTACTGTTATATGGGGGCTATACGAAGACGTGGACCTGCCCAGACAATTTTCCGTCTTATGGTGTAGTATCCATTTTGAACTTCAAATGCCAAATTTGAAACAATTCCGGTGAATAATGTCGCTAAAATCATCAAAATACCGAATATCGATAGGTACCGTTATATGGGGGCTATATGAAAACTTGGACCTACATGACCCATTTACGAACTTAACCTGCCTACTGGCAAAATATACATGTGTGCAAAATTTTAGCCATCTATCTCAATTCATTCGAAAGATAGCGTGATTACAACAGACAGACGGACAGACAGACAGACAGACAGACATACAGACGGACATCGCTAAATCGACTTAGAATTTTAAGCTGATCAAGAATATATATACCTTGTTGGGTCTGATATGAGTATTTCGAGGAGTTACAAACGGAATGACAAAGTTAATATACCCTCCATAGTATGGTGGAGGGTATAAAAATCGTTTATGGATCTGTTGGTACATAAAAATATTATTAAAAAAAATATAATCGAAATAACATTTGATACCATTACTGTAATTAATTGCCTTCCATAGCAAATGTACATCGTTTGGAAAATGCATCCGAAGTTTTAGACATACTTAAAATCTATAGGTTCCATTAAATGAAGGCTGATGAGATGGATTCATTATATTATAATAAGTAGTGGAATGCGGTTTGTCGCGAGGTTATTCCCAAGTTTTTATTTTCATACTTCATACATTGTACTAAATTTTCAGAATTTCATGGTTTTATTATACCCTCCACCATACTATGGAGGGTATATTAATTTTGTCATTCCGTTTGTAACTCCTCGAAATACTCACGTCAGACCCAACAAAGTATATATATTCTTGATCAGCGTAAAATTCTAAGACGATTTAGCCATGTCCGTCTGTCTGTCTCTCCGTCTGTCTGTCTGTCTGTTGTAATCACGCTATCTTTCGAACAAATTGAGATAGAAGGCTAAAATTTTGCACACATGTATATTTTGCCAGTAGGCAGGTTAAGTTCTTAAATGGGTCATGTAGGTCCAAGTTTTCATATAGCCCCCATATAACGGTACCTATCGATATTCGGTATTTTGATGATTTTAGCGACATTATTCACCGGAATTGTTTCAAATTTGGCATTTGAAGTTCGTAATGGATACTACAGCCTAAGATAGAAAATTATCTGTGCAGGCCGTACCCGCCGATATTCGGTATTTTGATGATCTTAGCGACATTATTTAACGGAACCGTTCCAAATTTGGTATTTGACGTTCGTAATAGATACTGAAGCAGAAAACAGAAAATGGACCATGTAGGTCCACGTCTTCGTATAGCCCCCATATACCGTACCCCCCGATATTCGGTATTTTGATGATTTTAGCGACATTATTTACCGGGATTGTTTTAAATTTCGCATTTGAAGTTCGTAATGGATACTTCAGCCCATGCCAGAAAATTGTCTGTGCAGGTCCACGTCTTCGTATAGCCCCCATATAACGGTACCCCCTATATTCGGTATTTTGATGATTTTAGCTACATTATAAACAAATTTTTCTTCAAGTTTCGCATTTAAATGTTGTAATAACTTATGACAAAAGTTGCCTATGCAGGTATACGTCGTCGTATAGACATTCGTCATTTTTAAGATTTTAACAGAATTTTTAAAGGATTTTTTTATTTTATTTTTTTGGAAATTGCCAAATTTGTACCAAATGGTGGAGGGTATTAAAAGTTCGGCCCGGCCGAGCTTACAGCTTTTTTACTTGTATATTATTCAAGTTTTTCGAAAATTTTTCATTTTGAAGTTTACCGAGGAGATAATTTGTAAAACCATTGCACGACGGATCCTCATCCAATTTTTCTATCCTAAGTATTTCAACGTCTCCACAGTACTTTCTCTTTAGTACTTTTCGTATTTTTAGTACGTATTTTCCTGTGCGTGGCCCTATCACTACATTTCAGATATCAATCCTACACTGAAACACTATCCGTTCACCCAATACCAAATGTCCCAAACTTAATTCTTATACCAAATGTGAAGATTTAAGCTCTATCCCCCCATACTACCAAATGGTACCTAATGCATATGTGTGTTGAACATACAGTTCGAGTTTCAGAAAGACCTTTGGTAAATCTATCGTTATCTATTTTCAACATAGAACTTTTAATATTAATATATTTAAAATATCTACTTTAAAAATCCATGATTATATGTCCGAAGGTCTTACAAAACAATTCTTAAAATCCATGATTATAGGACCCATGATCCTTCAAGTAATCTATTTAGAACTCCTCGATTGTTGAACTGAAAATCCCTCAAAGATATACTTATAATCTACCTAAAAAAATCCACGATTTTATAACACTTGGTTCTTCAAAACACCTCACGAAAAAAATAATGATAGATAAAACCAATTATCCTTCAAAACATCTACTAAGGCTTCTAAGATTTTAGACCCATGATGCTTCAATCTAATAAAAACTCCCCAGATTTTAGGACCAATTATCATTAAAAAGTCTACGTAAAAATCCACATTTATAGGACAAACTGTCGTTCTACAAATCCAGTTCAAAATCCATTGTTATAATACCAGGAGTCAATAATGTAAGCCAACTGGCATTGAACATAAAAAATGCCAAATTCAAAATGGAATAAAAATGTGGCCCATTATTTTGGTTCTCAACTTTCAATATATATTTTTAACAGATGGCAAGTATGTTATGTCTATATTTTGTTTGTACAGTTTAATGTTACTTATTGTTGACAAAAACCCTAATTCCAAAAGCTCATAATTTCCTTCTGCACAGTTGATTTATACCGCCTTAAAATATGCTACAACATTTAACCAAAAGAAAAACAAAGATTAACCATTTCCACACAGTTGCTCCGGATGAGTAGTGTCACTTGTAATGTGTACATTTATTGAGTGCAAAAATTGATTGTGCGTTTTCCTGCAACGCAAATTAATAAAATTAGCAAATAAAATCAATAAATTATTAAATAAAAGTGAGGGAAATCATTGAAAATAGTTTACGTCTATTGGAAAATCGTTAAACAATTTATAAAAAGTTAATTTGAGGGCAGAAAACACTGTCCCAAGGCATGACCATTGTGTCGTTGAGACCTCATCATGTCTCGTGGAATGAAGAAAAGCTTTTTTAATTTGTTGTAAATTTTCCGGCATAACAGACGTAAATTTGTCCTCTGTAAACGTGCAAAGCGACAGAAAACAAAAAAATAGTCACAGCTCTTGAGACAAATGAGAAGAAAATGAAAGAACAATCACAAAAACAAAACAAATAATTAAAGTCGGAAAAAGGAAAACGCAAACAGAAAAAGGAAGTGAGTTTTCTTCATTGGAAAAAAGTGTGTGAAATAATAATTAATAAAATAAAAGTTAAAGTTGTGAATAATTTAATATTTCGACAACCTTATAAAATTTAGTGCTTCGGAGATTAAATTATAAAAAAATCATTCGATTTTTCCAATATCCAATCCAGCAAAATTTACATTGTGAAGGTATACAGCTTTTATTTTTCCTCCATTGCCACCATCAATATTACATTGACTAGCTACTCCGGTTGTTGTGTCCCCCATCATTCTCGTCCCATCTAGTCAGTATCATCCAGCACCAACACGGTTACTGTCATCCACTCACCAGCCCTCCAAGAAACACATCCCAACTAATATCTATCTATCTACGCTACCTCTACCATGTCGTAAGGGGGAAGGAAGATTATGGATTTTCTTTTTCCAGAGATACATACGATTTAACTAACAACCGAGTGTTATTTTTCTATTTTCCTGCAAAACCCTTGCACCCGGCCAGGAGCCCCGTTGACGTTCCATGAAATGCCATAAATCTACTAGATAAATGACAACAACAGCAACACAAACATTTCTGTAGATTTAAATCAATTTACGAATCCACTTCGTAAGTGAATGTATTGGACCACGAATTTACGAGCAGATACCGGAGCTATAAATGGCGGGACAGACTGGTGCTGCTGCATATTTCTATTTGACGAGTAGTATTCTGGGTGGATTTGTGTTAGTGTGTGTATGCCAGCCTATGTTTATTTGATTTGTTTTTGCCTACCGGCATTTTTGCTTCATTTCTGTGCATGGTTAACTGACAACAAATTGTATTTGCTTCGCAGAGGTTTTGCTAAGTTTTTGCTTCAAGAATTTTGGGTGGGAAAAATTTTTGTCGTTCCTATAACTTGGAAAACCTGAGAAGGTTTCGGTGACCATTTGCTTATGGTAGGTTATGCGGGCGTAGCAAAAGTTCGGACCTATATATCCAACTTTACATAAGATCTCATGTTAGCACAAAAATTGCAATGTGTAAAATCTAAAGTTTTCCGTTTGGAATATGACGTGTTTGAAGAAAACTTGAAACTGATTTCAATGGTTTTAAAAATTTTAACCTTTTGAGAAGAGGTACAAGAAGCATTGCGGCAATATATTCCATTATCGCTCCTAAAATAATGTTGATAAAAACATTTTTATGGACCAAGTTCGGACTATATCTTGAAATTTCGCATGTGTGTCAATGGTGGTGTGATTCAATGTTAGTCTGTCTCTCCGTCTGTGAAAATCACTCTAGCGACTGATCGAATTGGATTAGGTTGATAAAATTTTACTCAAATGTGTGTTTGGTCTGCAGGACTTTTGGCATAGAAAATGGGCTATATAAATCCAGGTTTTGGTATTTCGTATTTTCTATTCACTGTTGGTACTAATGTCTATGACTGTTCAGAAAACATAGATAAAAGATTAAGAAACATTCTCATGTGATCGCTTGACTTAATTTTTGAACGGTCTAAAAATAATAATATTAGAAAAAGAAACAATATGTATGCAATTCAGCGGCCTTGTAGCTCTGCGACAGCGCAGATAGTAATCAATTTTTAACGATTAGAAATTCCAAGCGTCCATAAAAACTATTTGTGTGCACTGATAATAAAGGATCAATAAAGTCCACACATATAGATAGAGATGCATTCATTAGGTAGCACGCACTTAAGTGTTGGGACACAAGATCCCTCCTAGCGTGCCATTAGAATAGATAAGAAAGATTGTGTGTCTATGATTAGGTTAAGTCAGAATAGTTTAGTTTAGTTTAGCACTTAAGTAAGAAAAATTCTTTAATAAAATCAGAATTGAAATAGCACCCTAACGAAGCGGTCGTATTCTTTTCTCGCCCTATTAGATTGATCCGGCTCGAAGGACCAATGTTAGCGGAGATTTAAAAATACATTATAACCGGCCGGTTGTGTGTTTTTATTTCTCTGCTAACAATGACAGACAAATAACTATGCGGGTCCACGACTTGGTACAGTCACCATATAACAGTACCTCCCATTATTCGATATTTTAGCCTGTAACATGAAATTGTCTATGCAGGTCCAGATCTTCGTATAGCCCCATATATCGACACCTCCCTATTTTCGGTATATTGATGCTTTTACGACATTATTCACCGGAATTTTTCAAGTTTCCTTGTTGAATATTTTAATGGCTTATGACACAACTTGCTTGTGCATGTCACTCTTTATGTTCGGTATTTTTATGTTTTTATCAGTATTTTCCAACGTTTTTTTAATATCTAAATTCCTTTCAAATGGTGGAGGGTATTCAAAGTTCGGCCCGGGCGAACTTACTGCTTTTTTACTTGTCATACTTCATTCAATACAGATAAAAATATTGGTAAAATTACAAGAAAATCCAACATTTATATCCAATTCTCTGCACAATCAAAAATTCCGTACTCATCTCAGGATTCTGGTTGAGAGAAATGTTTAGATATAGCTAGTTGTAAAGAATCGTTGACATGTTTCGCAAGTTATGACAGATAACAGTGTTGAAAATTGTGACCCTTTGCGGGTGAGGTACCAGAAGGGTTTCGCAGATATATAGTGTTCCGATTTTTATAACAGATCTTGTGTTGATGGAAGCAAATATTTGGATTTGCAAAGTTGAAGCAAAATCGGATTATCTTTCCACTTACTGTGCAATAAAATATTTTTCGATCTTTTCGGGGGGAGGTACCAGATATTGCTCATCTCCGAACTCGATCTATGTTTGATAATACATTCCAATGTACCAAGTTTTGACCGAATTGGATACTCCCTTCGAGCGTTATAGTGCGCACCAGCCAGACAGATAGACGGACGGACAGACATCGCTAGATCAACTTCAAATGTTTTGAAACGGATTTGGTCCGAAGAGACAAGGAGGGTTTAAAACCCTTATTTCAATAATGCACAATTTGTCCCTATCAAATATTATATACGCTCTCCAACTTTATGGCTAAAGGATTGTGCAATGTTTAAAAAAACCGGACAATTTTTTTGAATACTTGTCAATGGAAATGTTGGATATACGTTGGGGAGGTACAGATGGTTAGATAAGATCCATATTCACACTTATTTGAATGTAGGTGCGACTGTTACGCAGTGCGAAGTCAAAGAAACTTGCACGAGGGTCACTCTAAAGCTGGGGTTTTGGAAATTGAATACTTTCTATTGGAAACAAGTAGAAAAAATGTTCGACCGAGCCGAACTTATAATACCCTCCACCTTAGGGTAAAGGAAACATTAGAACCCATTATGACCCACAAATACCAATTTTTAGACATATTCGTGGGAAAATGTGGCAAAAAATATAAAACCACAAAATATTGAGAGTTATCGCTATATGGCTATACAAAAAAGTGGACCTATACATACAATGTTTTGCCAACGGAGCTAGAGCCCATTAGGACCCACAAATACCAATTTTTAGACAAATCCGCGAAGAAATGTGGCATAAGTCATCAAAATACTGAATATTGGAAGGTACCGCTATATGAGAACTATACCAAAACGTTGACCTATACATACAATGTATATGGGAGCTATACCAAAACGTGGACCTATACGTACAATGTTCCGCCATAGAACCCATTATGACCAAAAAATACCAATTTTTAGACAATTCCATTAGAAAATGTGGCAAAAATCATCAAAATACCAAATATCGGTAGGTACCGTTATATGAGTGCTATACCAAAACGAGGACCGATATATAAAATGTCCAATACCAACTATCCTAGAAACAATACAAGTTGTTCTGCTAAATTTTGACGCTCTACTTCAAATGTTGTGGGCTGTATCGTGATTTCAACAGACGGACATTGTAAAATCTACTTTTATGCCGATTATGAATGACAAAGTTAATATACCTTCCTTTCCAAGGTGGTGGGTATAAAAAGCAATGAGCTGGAATTTTGAATTGAATTTTGGAATGAGAGTCACTGATAGAGTACAGTAAATTTGATGTTCATATTGCTGATGAGATCTGTATTTGTAACTTGACTTTTGTTTGAAAATGCATCCCATATTTGTACGAAAAGGCATTTGTAAGGCTAAAATTCTGAAATTTTATATTGAAGTCACTGTTGATTTCTAAGGTTTACATATAGAAAAGTTTTGGACAGAACATTTGGATGTATGAGGTTTTGATTAAAAAATTTTGTCAAATTAAACAAATTGTGCATTTTGGATACTCAAAAGTCCTAACACAAACTGACGGACGGAATCTGGTATTTTAAGATGGACTCTCCGCTGACAAAGTAGCGGACACATGCTCGTAGCCTATATTCATATAAACACAAATTATTGTAAAGTGTCTACTCTTTGTCTCGTTTGATTTACAATTTTACATAATTATAAAGTCTCACCCTCACTTTCTGTTTTCATTAAAATGCCATTCCATGCTTTGAGTTATTGCATCTGCATATGGTTATCTGCATTCCCTACAAATGCACAGCGTCAGCGATGACAAACCCACCATTTGCTACGCATTCTCTTCCGTCGTTTATCTCAAACGGTATTTACACAGACCTGACAATCTCTTCTTTCATTCAAGCTCCATGAATGCCTTCTGATTTAATGACTGGCTGAGAAAATTATTTATTGATTTTATGGGATTTTTCGCGCGAAATTAATATTCCAAATGTGTGTCGCTTGCTTGCTGTGCGACGACAGTGACGGACGGAGCGAATGAGCTAAATCAATCAGTTAGTCAGGCAGTCAGTCAGTCAGTTATTTTTAGTTGTGATTCTAAATGCATCCTAGAAATTCTTGGCCAATGAATTACGTTGAGAGATGGTGGTTTTCTTCCAAATTGGAATGCGGGTTTTTGATGTTGTGAGTTTGCTACTGATGCTACTCGGATTGGTAGTTTTATTTTGTCACACCGTCACCACCACCAGGCATGACATGTATGGGCGCGCAAGTGATGTCAGTTCCAACAATGTATTGCGTTTTGGCACGTTGGAACGGCCAACCCATTTCAGGTGGATTTATTAGCTTGATTTATATGTAAAGCATTAATTGACATATATTTTGTGAGAGAATCCCGGAACTGTTTGGGTCTTTTGGTATTAAGTTGAATGAATGGTAAGAAGTAAATTTTTAATTATAATAAATGTTTTATTAATTCAGAAAGACCTATGTAAAAGTATGATTAGATTTTATTTTTGAGCAATCGAGGATTTCGATTTAATTTATTATGTCTTAATTAGAATAAATTGAGTTTAAATTAAAAAATATTAAAATAAATATTATTAAGTACCTTAATATTTTTGTCAAGCAAAATTACCAAAAAGTGTAATATTTTCACAAGTGGCACTTTTATACACTTTCTATACAGGGTGAGATAAAAAAATTGCAACAAAGTAATTTATTATATTTATACCCTACAACACTATGTGTTGGGGGTATTTTAAGTTTGATTGGGCCACAAAAATTATGTAACACCTCGAAATATTGGTTTCCCACATAGGAAAGTATATATGGATCTTCCTATCTCGCCGAGCTGAGTCAATCTAGATATGTATCAATTTTTCCATTAAACCGCGAATATATTTAATCCCGACGAAATCACAAATAGGACAAACAGGTCAATTCTGAACGTTACGTAGATGCCGATAGTAAATATATAAGATATATATAGCGAAATATATACAAAGGAAGGGGATGTTAGCTAGATTGCTTATATCTCAAGAATGGCTGGACCAATTTTTGCCAAATTTTGTCAATTCAGAGTGCCCTCTAGGCATAAAAGAATAAAATCGCATAAAAAGATGACAATAATGATGTTGATATAGATTTTGCAGTATCTTGTGACATTTTTTATTTTTTAATATTTTTTATCCGATCGTCACGATCTTTGGGGTTGAAATGGACCAACAACCGTTACAAAGGTCACAAATAGAAACCAAAAAAAAACGAAATCTCGCATGAAGTTAGAGTTTAAGACAGCGGGTTGAAGGACTACTACTTTTGTGTGAAAAAAATACCAACACTTCCATTCTACCGAAACGATGAAAATAAGTTACAGGCGATATCCAAAATACACAACAAGTCGAACTTCTGTCTTTTTTTGCTGATTTCGTTGACGAATATAGCCAAATATCGTATACATGAAAAATCATATAGATGAGTCCAAATTTAGAGATGCAGAGGCGCTTCTTGCTTTTAGAGATGATCAAAAAAAAATTAACGCAAAAAATGTCGGAAACAGCATCCACTTTTAGAATAAGTTTAGATTTGTTCGAATTGGTCACTTTTGACACGAATTATGGCCTTCAAACGGCCAATGAAACCGTCACACGCAGCCCGAATGTTGCTCTACCGTATTTTCGCCCATTCCCGACGAAGCGCTTACCTGAGGTGATCGACACTTTGGCATTTTTTAGTGCCATCCTTGCTTTCCAAAATACTCCAGACACAATAGTCCAACGGATTTGTATACGGAGATTTTGGTGACCATTGTGCGCTGAAAATAAATCGAGGAACCTGTTGGAATGTCCTAGGTCCGCGGCCAAAACGTTTGCGTGCCCAAGGTTTTAATACACCCTCCAGAATATATTCGGCATTTATTCTGATGCCACGGTTGATTAATACGGGCGGAAAGCGACCATCGGCTGTTATGGCGGCCCACACCATCACCATGGTCGGCGCTTGAGTTCTAGTGGCCAACCGAAGGTGCACATTTTCACTGACCTCTTTGGCAAGTAAACACGATCATTTTGTTTATTTATAAACTACTGGACAACGAATGTTTTCTCATCGGAGAAAACCGAATTCGGCAATTACCCACTTTCAACCAAGCGAAGCAACTCTTTAGCTCTTTCGGTGTAAGTTCTTTCACTTTTTGGAATTTCAATGGCTTTACCCCAAGCTTATTTTTCAATATTTGCCGAATGGAATATTGCGATATGTTCAACTCACGAGCCATTTTTCGGCCAATGCGACGCTTGTTTCGATCAAGTCGCTTCTTTACTTTTCGAACCTTTTCTGCAAATGTTGCTGTTTTCTTCCGTCCACTTCATTGACGTCGGGCTATGCTACCAGTATCACGGTAACGAGCGAAGGTACGAGACACAAAAGATTTATTCACATTTAAATGCTGGAGTGCTCTAACGATAGCCACTTGTGGCCAAATATAAAGAAGCCAAATATAAAGAAATCACATTATCACGCTGGAATTCCATCACTAATAACTTTCGTTCTGGAAAATTCTCACCAAAATGTTTTTGTACGCTTGTAAGCAATATAATGAGCTGTCACTGGAATAATTTTAACAACCGTCGGGCGAGTGGCTTGGAAATGACAGCAGTCTGAAGTCGGTTGCAGTTTTTCCATCTCACCCTGTATATCCTCTGCGGCCTTAAAGCTTTTGAGGTTTAAAGCAGAAACTTTGAATGCCCTCCCTATATGGAGGGAATTTTCAAAAAAAAAAGTCCTTTGAAAAATATTGAAAATTGGGATTACCATAATCTTAAGGTCTTTAGGCAGACTTGGACCTATATATGCAATTTTGGTCATAGCCCATTACGAATCTTAAAGCAATTCCGCTAAATAATGTCGCTAAAATCATAAACAGTTATATTGGGGCCGTACCAAAATTTAGACCTATATTGACAGGATGGATGTTTTCTTACATATTAGAAACCCATTTGCAGGAAATTTATGTTACATTTGTGACCAAAATACAAAAAAAATTAAATCTGTCGGTACAGTTACATGGGGGCTATAGCTAAATGTAGACCAATATAGCCCTTTTTGAAAACCAAGAGTCATGTAGACCTAACACACATCTGAGTAAAATTTTATCAACCTACTTAATTTCGTTCGGAAGCTAGAGTGATTTCCACAGGCAGACGGACATCGCTTAACCGTGATAGAATTTTCAGCTGATCAAAAATATGTACATTATGTGGGGCCTACAATTTTTATTTCGAGGTGTTACAAACGGAATGGCAAACTTAATATGCCATTCCGTGATGGAGGGTATAAAAAATAGTAAAATTATAATTTTACGATCAGTTGACAACACTCTTCATACACTGACAGGCAAAATTTAAGTCTGCTGCATTTAGATATGTACCAGCACCGTGTACCCCCAAGCAAAACAATCAGACAGTTATAAAAACCGAATAAACACAAACATAAAATTCAAAATATCCATCGTCCATCGTCAACATTGCCGCCTTCGACACCAAAACAGAAGAAAATCGCAATCATCATCATCATCGGCAACAGAATCAGCAGCACCAACACCATTGCTATCGTCGTCGTCATCATCATCGCCTCCATCACCATCACTACTACTACAACTACTATCCCAACAGCACACCGCACCAACAGTACTCAGTGCTGTAGTTGTGGTGGCCAATTACCACCGGACAGGAGTTTGCAACACAATTCGTAATTTTATTTCAGTACGAAACGGGAATTCAACGAGAGCGGTTGTTCAATACGGCTGACGACAGCGACAAGCCAAGTGCCAAGTAGTTCAGCGCGACACAACAAATCAAGAAGTCATAAAAATAATAATAACAACAACAACAACAACAAAAATAAACTAAAATAATTCGGTAAATTGAGTAGCGAACAAAAAAAAAGAAATCAGAGAAAAAAACACCAACTAAAGAATTGAAAATTTTTTTTTGTGAAAAGAAAGAAACCGAAAAAAGAAAAATTCACAACTAAATTGAAAAGAATAAAAGTGACACAAGAAGCGAGCAAAAGCGAATGAACACAGAAGACGCTCGCTCAGTCCAAGCGACAAATCCCAGTAACTGATGAAGAAAGAAATCACTTCCATTCTTTCGTTTGGTATCTTCTCTTGCTATCTCCCTGCGTGTGTGTGTATGGCTGTGTGCGTGTGTTGCAATTTTAAATCAAGATAAATTAAAGTCATTCAATTGTAATTGGTGCTGATGCGGCTGTTGCCACAGCCAGTCAGCCAGCCAGCCAGCCACAGTAGTACCAGCAGCAGCACCTCCACACCAGCTGTTCCCCTCCGGCCGGCCGTTGTTACAACTACTACGAATGAACTACTGCTGCTGTTGGTGCTGTTCATAACGATAATGGTGATGGCGATGGTGATGATGATGACGACCAAAATGATTATTGCTATAATGGCTTATGGCCACCAAAGCAAGCGACGAATAAACGAACGAACATACCAATCTAAACTGAATTGAACTTGTGCAAAAACAGCAACACATTTTCGGAAATTGACTATGAACGACAGCTGAAAGAAATCATTGATGCTAAAATGACATTTTATTGCTACCAAACAAGAAAATAATAACTCAGGGTAAAGAAGAGTAAAGTTTTGGTTTGAGTGAACACAGGTTTCCTTCAGAGCTTTCTGTATTGGTGTCAATAGCCTCAAAATGTCACACAGGTTGCATTCAACTCTACGCGTGTGGCCCATAAAAAAGTTGACATTCCGAAAAAATTTTCTATAGACTTCTTCATATCTCTTATTGAAATTTTTTGCTTCGTAAAAGAAGATTTCTCAAAAATAATATGTAAGGCATAGAAGCTGTGTGAAAGATTTATAAAATCTCCCCAATGAGATCTCTTTTAATATATACATATTACGCGGACATAAACCCTCTACGGCATAATTTTCTGAAAATCCTTAATATATTTTCAGTGGATAACGCCGGTTACTTATATGAACAAAATTTTTTTAAATTTAGTATTTTTTGACCCTGGGTATTTTCTCAGTACCAAGTATTTTTTTGTTCGTTCTAGGTAGGAATCAACCACGTTGAGGCGTTTACACATCCGTAACCTGCGTGACCAATAAGTTCTAGCATCGTACGGAAATAGTACAATTTTCGAAATTATTTACGCCTTTTGTTTGGTATAATACAAAACAGCGTCCGCGATCCGAAAACACTTACTCTTCGCTAATTTAAATTCTAAAGCCTCCACATCATTTTAATTTTCGCAAAGGAAATCAGTTGTTATTACTTTTAAGAATTAGGTGAATTTTGGTAAACATATCAATACTCTCTCCCTTTTAACAAATGCCAAACTTCCGAAATGTAGATTTACTCTATCAATATAGTACTTTTGGTACTATTTTAAACAAAATAGTACAAAATTGTGCACTTTTAGAACAACCTACAGTCACATTAAGTTCGACTTGTGAAATATCATTTCCGCGGAATGTTGTTGTGTTTCGTTAGACAAAACTACCTACCAATATTCTCCTCCGAGAAGGTTTTTATACCCTCTGTCATATGGCTACAGAGGGTATATATCATTTGATACGGTCAAAACGTGCCTAGTCGAAATAACGGTTTTAGACCCTAGGTCTCTTTGGACCAAATCCGTTTCAGAACATTTGGAATCGATCTAGCGATGTCCGCCCGTCCGACCGTCTGTCTGTCTGGCTGGTGCGCACGATAACTCTCGAAGGGAGCATCCGATTTAGTCCAAACTTGGTACTTCGTAACATTTTTATCAAACTTAGATCGAGTTCGGAAATGGGCAATATCGGTCAACTCCTAATGGTATCTCCCCCACAAATTGTCGAAATTTTCAAAAAATTTATTTTCTCCGCAGAAAGAGAAATTATAAGCCGATTTTGCTTCAACTTTGCAAATACTAATATTTGCATTAAATCTAGGTCAGGTGTGAAAATGGACAATGTCAGTTCACTCCACTCCATGTGATATAAGAGTCCGATTGTCTTCAAATTTCACACATGTCAATATTTATGTTAACCCAAGGTCTGATGTTAAGATGGAATATTTCGGTCCATTCCTTCTGGTACATCACCCACAAATGGTCGAAATTTAAAAAAAAATATATTTTTTTTTGCACAGAAAGAGAAACGATAATCCGATTTTGCTCAAACTTTGCAAATCTTAATATTTGCGTTAAAGCTAGGTCAGGTGTGAAAATGGACAATATCGGTCCACTCCATCAAGTACCTCCCCCACAAAGGGTCAAAATTTGGAATAATTACAACTCCTATAAAATGTGATGTATGAGTCCAATTGTCTTTAAATTTCACACATCCCAATATTTTTATGAACCCAAGATCTGTTGTTAAGATGGTACCTTCTTCTTCTGGTACCTCCCCCACAAATGGTCGAAATTTTAAAAAATATATATTTTTTCCACGGAAAGAGAAATGATAAGCCGATTTTGCTTCAACTTTGCAAATACTAATATTTGCTTTAAAGCTCGGTCAGGTGTGAAAATAAACAATATCGGTCCACTCCACCAAGTACCTCCCCCACAAAGGGTCAAAATTTGGAATAATTACAACTCCTATAAAATGTGATGTATGAGTCCGTTTGTCTTTAAATTTCACACATCCCAATATTTTTATGAACCCAAGATCTGTTGCTAAGATGGAATATATCGGTCCACTTCTTCTGTTACCTCCCCCACAAATTGTCGAAAATTTTCAAAAAATTATATTTTCTGCACAGAAGGAGAAACGATAATCCGATTTTGCCCCAAATCCTAATATTTGCGTCAGTGCTAGGTCAGGCGTGAAAATGGACAATATCGGTCCACTCCACCAGGTACCTCCCCCACAAAGGTTCAAAATTTGGAATAATTACAAATCTAAAAAAATAATCCGATTGTCTTGAAATTTCACACATTTCAATATTTTTTAAACCCACGATCTGGCGTTAGGATGGAACATATTGGACCACTCCTTCTGGTACCTCCCCCACAAAAGGTTGAAATTTTGAATTTCCATTAAGCTCATAAAACGCGAAATTGAATATTTCTGCCGACACAGGATCTGTTAAAAAAAACGTAGAGATCAGACCATTCTTTCTGGTACCTCCCCAAAAAAGTGTCAAAGCTTTGAATAACCAAAACGTTTATAAAATCCGAAATAAGCATCAGGTTCTCTTTATATATCACACATCCCATTATTTCCACTAACAAAAGATCCCTTGTGATTATTTTGAATATCCATGAAGCTCATAAAAAGCGAAATTGGCATCCAATTCCATTCGAGACTTGGTACATCCCAATGTTTCCGTCAACACAACACAGTCCAAACCTGGCACGTCGCAATATTTATATCACATTTATTTAGGTCCGATACGAAATGGTCAATATTGGACCATTCCTTCGGAACCCACTACATAAGGGGTTAAACCTTTGAATAATTTTGACAGAAGTAAAAATATTTTTAAATAATCTAGCATTGGCTGAGGGTATATATCTGTCGGCAAAACCGACCGATACTTTTTTACTTGTTCTATACATAAAATAAGCTTTATCACCAATGAAGGTGCTTTCCATACCTTCAAGTCATCATATATTCAGACGGGTAGACGAATAAACTTGACAATATCAACTGTAAATTTTCTAAAATATTTTTATGTATGTACGTATATATAAAAATGTTTTGTTAATGAGTAGCATTCTTTGCCGTTTCAAATTACTTATTGCTCTTAAAGTTACAATGTTAAATTTATAAATGTTTTTTTTTTTTTTTTGAAAATGTGTTTTGTGCTTAAAAATTGGCTAATTTTGTGACCACAAATGGTCATACATTGCCATTTCAATTTCTGGAAAAGTGATCATACGTATCTGAGAACAGTATAGCATTGCGTATGATTAATCAGATTTTGTTATTTATAAAATATATAATTAATTCATAGAAGGGTATTACGAACAACTATTTTCAGCTGAGGTTCTAAAATAAACAACACATGTCAGAAGCTAGATGGAGCATTTATCACCCATACTCATTATTATAATACTAATGAAAGATGTTCTCTTCTTCATCAATTATAAATAAATAAAATTTTCCAAAAAAAAATTATTATTAAATTCGAATTAAAGAAGTACATTTTCACTAAAACCAATTACTCAAAGAAATCTATTTTTATCATTCCCCCTCGCTCTCCCTCTCTTTGTACTTATTCCGGATATAAAATGCAAAAGATTCACTTTATTCTTGCGTACTGAGAGAACTTTCACCCAAAAACCAAACATCGCAATAAAATTCTGCGGTGGTCGTAATAAAAATATCGTAAATTTCATTGAATGACTGGCTGACTGACTGGGGAGGGTCAAAAATGACTGAATAACCACATCATGATGTCCACATATATGTATGTTTGTACATATCGTCCGTCCGTCTGTTTGACATACAACAGATTAATTGAAAACTAGACTTAGTTGTCATACCCATACACGTCTGTGTGTGACATACGCAGCAGGGCGACTGTTGGAGGGGTTAATTGACCCCTGCACTTAAATCTGATCGCATACAAGGCTGTTTCGGGGTCTTTTGCTTTATTGTCAACGTGTGCGTGTGTGTGTGTATGTGTGACCAAAAAGATATATCTGCAGAGAAAAATAAACCTCGTTTTTAGGAAAGAGAATGCAAAAGAAAGACTAGAATAGGTATAAACAAACAAACAGATAAGAAATAAACAAGAGTGACCGCAGTTGCTCGTGTTTTTCACACATCCACTAACCAGCGTTAGACAAATTAATTTCAATTAAATGCGCTGAGACGACAACGTCTAAAAGTGAATACCTTTTAAGTAGGGTGTTTAAGTGCGGATTTATAAATACACATTACAATGAGTTTTTTTTTATTCCGAACTGTAAACAATATTTGTGAAGTACTTTGTGGAAAGATTGCACTAAGGTAGATAGTAGGAATGATGAAATATTCAAAATTGGACATTTGAAATAGAAATTCAATGATAGCCACACTTCCCGAAGGAATATCATAAATTAAAGTATCAGAAAGAAATTCATTTTTTTTTTGAAAAACGTATGAGAAAATGGTCTCCTTTTTTACGGTAAATCAGAGATCATGTTTGTGTGGTATTGCAGTTATAGAAGTATCCAAAAGACCAGCTATCATTACAAACCTATGAAACGGTACGAAATTTAAAATCTTTATAAAATCTCCCATTAATAGAATATATCGTCATTTGTCTGCAGACGGGTTATTATTCCTTTTGTAACATCCCTGAATATCGTAGACCCCAAATCAGCATAAAATTCTAAGTCGATTTGTCGATGACCGTCTGTCTGTTGAAATCAGAACACAGCCAACATTATTTGACGTAGAGCTTTAATAATTTGTATCTAGGATGGTTGGTATTGAAAATGAGATATATCAGTCCCACATATAACGGTACCCACCGATATTCGGTATTTTGCCACATTTTACACCGGATTTGTCCGCAGAACATTGAATGTGTAGGTCCATGTTCTCCTGTAGCGCACATATAACGGTACCCACCGATATTCGTTATTTGGATAATCCTAGTCACAATTACTTACATTTTTTTTTTTTCAAATTTGGCATTTTATCCAAACGGTCTTATTTGTATACGCACATGCTTGAATTCAGATACTTTTATATAAAAATATTTTCTTTACCCAATGGTGTAGGGTATTAAAAGTTCGGCCCGGCCTAACTTAACATTTTTTTTTACTTGTTTAAATTAAGTGTCATAAAATACTGAATTCTACCGCCAAGCTACTCCAGACACTTTATATGTCCTGTTAATTCTTTTTATACCCTCCACCAAAGTATGGAGGTTATATTAAGTTCGTCATTCCGTTTGTAACACCTCGAAATATACATTTTAAAACCCATATACCTATATACTATATATTCATGATCAGGATAAAATTCTATGTCGATTTAGCGATGACCGTCTTTCTCACTCTGGCTTCCGAATGAATTGAAGAAGGTTGATAAAATTTTACTCAAATGTGAGTTTCATCTGCAGACCTTTTGGTATTGGAAATGGGTCAAGTAGATCCACGTTTTGGTATAGCCCCCATAAAATGGTACCTCCCTTTTTCGGTATTTTGGTTATTTAAGCGACATTATTCACCAGAAATGTTTTAAATTTGGTATTTGATGTTCGTAATGGATACTACGGCCTAAGACAGAAAATTGTCTGTGCTAGTCCAAGTCTTCGTATAGCCCCCCATATAACGATACCTCCCGATATTCGGTACTTTGTTGATTTAAGCGATATTTCTCACCGGAATTGTTTCAAATTTGGTATTTGAAGTTCGTAATGGATAGTATAGCCTAAGACAGAAAATTGTCTGTACAGGTCCACGTCTTGGTATAGCCCCCATATAACCCTATATTCGGTACTTTGATGATTTTAGTGACATTATTCACCGGAATTGTATCAAATTCCATATTTACAGTTCGTAATGGGCACTACAGCCTATGATGATTTTAGCGACATTATTCACCCCAATTATTTAAAATTTCGTGTTCAAATTTCCGAAACAGATCCAGGTCTTCGTATAGCCCCCATATAAAGGATACCTCCCTATATTCGTTATTTTGAGGATTTCAGTGACATTATTTACCGAAATTGTTTTAAATTTCGTATTTGAAGTTCATAATGGGTACTACTCGTACAGAATTTGATAGGAAATTCCTCTGCAGGTCCAGGTCTTCGTATAGCTCCAATAATAACGTACCTCCCTATATTCGGTATTTTGATTATTTTATTTACATTATTCAACGGAATTATTTCAAATTTTGTATTTGCACTTCGTAATGGGTCCTTCTGCCTGTGACATAAAATTGCAGGTCCACGTCTCCGTATGGACTCCAAAAAAGTTAGCTCCCCATATTTCGTATTTTTAAGGTTTTAACATAATTTTTAACAGATTCTATTTTTATTTATTATTATTATTATTATTATTATTATTATTATTATTATTATTATTATTATTATTATTATTATTATTATTATTATTATTATTGTTATTATTATTATTATTATTATTATTATTGTTATTATTATTATTATTATTATTATTATTATTATTATTATTATTATTATTATTATTATTATTATTATTATTATTATTATTATTATTATTATTATTATTATTATTATTATTATTATTATTATTATTATTATTATTATTATTATTATTATTATTATTGTTATTATTATTATTGTTATTATTATTATTATTATTATTATTATTATTATTATTATTATTATTATTATTATTATTATTATTATTATTATTATTATTATTATTATTATTATTATTATTATTATTATTATTATTATTATTATTATCATTATTATTATTATTATTATTATTATTATTATTATTATTATTATTATTATTATTTATTTTTTTATTTTTATTTATTTTTTTCGAAAATTTCCAAACATAGATCAGGTTAAGGATGCGTGTTAGTTTGAACTACCACTCCACTCGATGAGAAGGAGATGGAGGAAAATAGAGAAGAAGGATGGAGTTAGAAGATAGAGAGAAGCAATTTATAAGAGTATATCTACGTTGTGATCAGAACCATTACTGTAGTATGTTTTCTAAAATTTAGTGTCAAAACCATTTTTTTATATCCTCTCACATAATTGTGCAGGGTGGAAACAATGGATACCTCTAATCTCTTTATTATTTCATTTTTTGTCTGTCTAAGCATTATTCAATTATTGTTATTATTTTTTAATCAATAATCACTAACAAATATTAATTTCAAAGCTAAAGGGAAGCAATTACTTGCGTTTTGTTATTAATTAATTTTAAGTCTCAAGGGAGTTGTAATTTCAATTAAAGTAAGCACTTTCATTAATTTTATTGCCCCATTTGAATTTATCTCAATTATCAGTAGATCAATTTCTTTCTGACCGAGTTTAAATTACATTTTTTAAATTTTGTCAACTTTTTAGCCTACTAACCCACTATTTCATATAAGCAAACTAGTACACGGTACTGTTTTTCAAGGTACCGATTTTGGCCCCTGGAAAGCTGATTAAAAAATCCTATCAAAATTTTGATTGAGGAAAAGTTATTATGCGTTACGTGTTTATGATGTTTTTCAATTCACATTCCTAGCTAAGCAGTTTTTCCTATATTAATTTTTACATTGTTTTTCCGATTGTTATTCGTTATGCAGTTGATTTTTTTTTTTTATTTTGGAATTCCGATTGCACAACATTAGCTGTTGCATCACGTCAACATTGTCATAACCACAGTTGTCACTTTGAAAACCAAAAACGTTTTATAGTAAAAACAAACAAAAAAATACATTGCTAAACATTTATGGTTAAAACAAGCCTAAAAACATAGTTTTGAATGGGAGCATTCAACCCGCTGCTTTCTGGCGTTGGTTGTCAGCTATAATTAGAAGCAAAAAAAAACTTGTTTTTTTTTACCGACATAACAATATTTTTACATTTTCTGGAAATTACAAAAATGCAGTTTACAATATCAAATGAGGATGGAGGAAAGGGGGAGAGGGTTCGGGTGTTATTTGAAAATTGTGTAATTAGATAAAATGTTAGGAAAATTTGAGAGGGGGGATATGAAGTCCAAATGTGTAATTCCTAGTGACCCAATTGTTGTTTATAAAATACAATGTAATACACCTGCTAAGAGCTCGATTTGATTTCCTTTGTTACAAGCTCAAGGTGTGGGGTATGTTATGACTCCAACCACAAGCTTTCTCCCTCTCTACTGGTTTTTCATAAAATTCCATAACGAAGTGAATTTTCCAATCACGGATATAACACAAGCCATTGCACCACACACTCACACAGGGAGATCAAGATAACCAGGTGAAATTGCCAATCGATCAGTGGGTTATTTAATCACAGAAATATTTATTGATATTTTATAATTACAGCTTGCAGTTAACAAACAATTCGTGGCAATATAGAAAAAGTGTAAAACTCCAACAACAACAACAAAATATAATGTAAATACTTGAAGACAACCACAACAACAACAACAACAACAACAACAACAACAGAAAAGATAATCAGCCAATTTAACAAACAAAAGCAATCTACTAAACGATCTCCGTCTTTAAAACAAAAGCAAAACTGACAAGTGAAACAATTAAATAAAAAAAATACTAAACAATGTTTATTAACAAATAATCGACATAATTATACAACAATTACAATAATAACAAAAAAATATTTAAAGAAAAGTCGTGCCATCAAAATTGCATTTTTAAAATTGAGATTCGTTTTCGTGTAGCTTGATAAACTTATCGCAATCTATTGCAAAAGGGTTAGAAACGCCCTAAGAGATTTTTAAAAAATTTTTAGAAATAAATTCCCAGACTTTCAAAAACAAAATGTGGCTCCAGTGGTCTTTGCTTGTGATCTCGGTGGCTTCGGCCTCAGTTCTACAAATCGATCAGAATCTCAAAAATATCAAATTAATTGAAAGCAAATTCATACCGGATGTCAATGTTCTGCCAGCAGATCAGTCTATAAATATAAATGATGAAAATTGGCAACAGGTTCGACGTTTCATGGAGGATGGCTTGCCAGTGTTGGAGATTTATGGGTATAAGCCGCAGAGAGGTAAGACAAAAATTATTGCAATACAATTATTTTAAGATAATTTTTTGGAGGGACATTAGGGCGGATTTTTTAAGAATCTATTCTTCATGGGTTAGTTTTTAACAAAAAAAAAGTGTTTTTCAAGGAGAAACAATTTTTTTTTAAAATAATATTTTTAAAAAATATTTTGTTAAGGACCAATGGATTTTTAATAAGGCATACATTTTTTTAATTTTTAAAAACACATTTTGATTACCAAAAAAAAAAAAAATTAAAAAATTACATAAATTTTGGACGACCAAAAAGTGGATTTTTTTAAATATATTTTTATTTATTTAAAAAAAAATATTTTTTTAAATATTTTAAAATATTTTTTTGTATTTTATATATATTAATAAAAGAATAAAAGTAACGATTCACCAACGCTCAGACTAAACGGCTAAGGCTAAGAATCTTGAGATTTTGGGTGAGGGTCACTCTTGGTCCGAAGGGATCAGATAAGGCTGGATTTTCAGAAATTCGTACTAGAACGAAATGAAAAGCATAAAAAGGTACAACATATGGTACCCTTTGTATTTGAGGAAGCAGTAGAGCTAGAACTCTTATATTTGGATAGAGGGTCTCTGATGGTGTATGACGGATGTATGAAATGGTTTTTGGAAGTTTGCACTCTAAGTGTACGAAAAATCCTAAAATGTATTACATTTGGTACCATTTCGTATCATGTGAACGGTTAGAGCTAAAAACTTGAAATTTGGAATGGGAATCAAGGTTGAAATTTTGGGTGATGGACACTATTGGTCCGAAGGGGTCAGATAATGCTGGTTTTTTCGGAAATTCGTACTAGAAGAGTACGAAAAGTATTAAACAGTACAAAATATGGAAACTTAAGAGCTAGAACTGTTAAGTTTGGAGTGAGGGACACTGATTGAGTGCATGATGGATGTGCCAAAGGGTTTTTGAAAATTCGCATTATAAATGAACGAAAAGTACTAAAATGTACTAAATTTGGTACCAAAAAAACGTGAAATTTGGAATGGGAATCAAGGTTGAGGAGTAGAGTAGATGTAAAGACGTAGGTTTGGAAGTGTTGACTCGCGTATACGACTAGTACTAAACGGTACTAAATTTGGGGCAATTTGAATTTGGAGAAACGGGTGGAGCTGAAATCCTGAAATTTGAAATAAACATAATTGGCGGAGTGTAGAATTGATATATAGGAAGTTTTCAATATTTGTACATGTGTGCTCGAAAAGTACAATAAAAAGTAAAATAGTAAATTTGGTACAATTTCGATTTGGGTGAACCGATAGAGCTAAAAAGCTGAAATTTGGAAAAACAGTTACTATTGGAATGTAGGACTGAGATACGGAGATAATTTTAGAAATTCGTACTTATGTGTACTAAATGGTACCAAATTTGGAACAATGTAAATTTTAGAATCCTGAAATTTGGAAAAAAAATAACTATTACATTGTAGAATTGGATTATGTAGGAAATTTTGGAAATTCGTACTTATGTGTACGTAGTGGTACTAAATTTGGTACAATTTCCCATTGAGTGAACCGATAGAGTTGAAATTCTGACAATTGAAAATAAAGTTGCTATTGAAATGTAGGACGGAGGTATGTAGGTAATTTTGGATTTGGATTTGGATTGTGTACTAAATGGTACAACGGTAGAGTTGAAATCCTGAAATTTGGAAATCATATTTTTATTGGATTCCATAACTACATACATCCTAGTTATAGAAATTTGTATTTATGTGTGCTAAATGGTACTAAAATAGAGCTGGTATCCTGAAATTTTGAAAGAAGAATACTCTCGGAGTGTTGGATTGCGATATGGAAATTAATACTTATAAGAACTAAAACGTACTAAATTTGTTCACTTGAGATTTGGGTGCACCAATAGAGCTGGCATCTGAAAATTTGCACATGGGCACACATAATTACGAATTGCCAATTTGGATTCGGGTAAACCGATCCTTGGTAAATAAAATTTCTATTGGATTGTATGGAAATTTGTACTTATGCGTATTAAAATATTAAAAATTCGAATAGAACCAATGGAGGTGGGGATCTGTAGTTAAGATATGAAATGTGTAATATAATTGTTCGGAAAATACTATGTGGTACTAAATTTGGTGAAGCCATAGATCTGGAATCCCGAAATTTTATATTGAGGAACTGTAGGTATTTGGGATTAAGATATGCAGATGGTTTTGGAAATGTGTACTATAATTGTTCGGGAAATAGTAAGTGGTACTAATTTGGTTGTTGAGTGAAGGGATAGAGCTGAAATTCGATATGTATGTCACTGTAGGTCTCTGGTATTGAGATATGGACGTGGTTTTAGAAATGTGTACTATAGGTCCTTTTGAATATCTTCATATAATCACATTCTGAGTCGATTTATGCAATAACGCCTTTCCGCCTGTTGGTCTATGTAGACAAAGTACAGTTGGCATTTATTATCCGATAGAGGTGAAATTTTCCATTTATTTGGCCCAAAGACGGGCCCTATTGAAATTCATGAGAATCGGTCTAAATTCAGATATAGCTCCCATATACATATTCGTCCTATTTCAATTGTATTGTGCGCCATGTGTATAATATTCATTCAAATAGGATGTATTTCGGCACGTACTACCGAATTCAGCCTAGAAACAGGTACTTCATATTTTGTAAAAATCTGCTATAGCTCCCATACATATATTTCATCCAATTTGGTGTTTAAGTTCCTCCCATTTATAATGAGCGCTCCAAAACAATAATATTTGGTAACAGATACCTCATACGGCTCAGAAATACTTCTGGCAAATTTTATAGAAGATCGGTTCAGTTTAGATATAGCTTCCATATATATTTTTATCTGATTTTACTTTTACTGCGAGCTGAATGTTTAATATCAGGACAAATGGAGTGGAACTTGGCACATCCGACCGAATTCAGCCTAGAAGCAAATACTTCAAATGTGCTGAAAATTGGTTCAAATATAGCTATAGCTCCCATAGATATGTTTCATCCGATTTGTTGTTTATCACTTACTCACTTTCGCAGTATGATATTTGATACCAGATATCAGATACAGATGAGAAATAACTCTGACAAATGTAGTCGAGTTCGGTTGAGATTTAGATATAGCTCCCATATATATCGTTTTCCGAGTTCAGGTTTTTTTTGTGCATCAAAATGTAATGTAAGGCCAAATCGGATGATTTTTTTTACATTCTACTGAATTTTTTTTTGCCGGTTGCAATATATCCATGGCTCCGATAATTTTTTTTAATAGAATCCTTCTCGAATAATATCATGATGCACTCTACAGCAATGTAATTTGGTACGAGAGGTGCAAATGCCTCCGTCAAATTGGGTGGAAAACGATTCGGATATACCTCCGATATATTAGTTCCCTCTGATTCCAGATTATAACTGTTCTATAGCTATAATACGCATTCAAAATAAGGTTCAAGGTTGGTATGATCTACTTCAGATAAATTTCCAACATAAACGTTTATTTGTTACGGGTAGCTTGCATAGCGGTGTAGGGTATCATATTGTCAGACCCACCCTACTTTGGACCTTTTTATTTTGACTACTTTTTCAAGCACCAAACTAGGATTTGTTATGATTATTTTTTCAAGAAACGGGAAGTTTCAAGAACCAATTGTGGACTTTTTTGGTTTATCTTTTTTTCCAAGAATGACCAGCTCAAAAAGACATGAATTTTTAAAATATAAAAATTTTGTGAATTTTTTAAATTTAAAGGACCAATTGGGAATTTTTATGATTAAATGAATTTTTAGGTTTTTAGTGGGATTTTAATAAAATTATTTTTAAGGGACTTCATGTCAAATTTTTAAAATTAAAGGACCAAAAACATTTTTTTATGTGTTTGTTTCTCTTTCGAGACGAGCTTATTGGTCTGAAATTTGCAGTGAAAATTTTGTTTTGATTTTTCCATGGACTTTTAAAATTCATAATTGTTCCTGTTTCTGCTTTTGCCTTTTCACCAATTACAAATTGCCACCTTTTAGTAGCCCTCCTACGAATGCATTTCCATGCCATTTTGGCAATGTTGGCCCTCATGCCAACTCAAGGAAACGTCTATGAATAATGGAGAAAACCTTGGAATCAGATAATGTGCCAGACTAGAAACTATTCATGTCTTGATTCATGACTTTGTGTGTGGACCTCACTCAGAACGACAACAAGAAAGGAAACATAAAAAACCCCACCATAACCTTTCACATTTTACCTTAAAAATGCAATTATTGTGCAATGAATCACATTTGAGAAATCCTCCTACTGTCTTCATTATTCTTCACAAAGAAGAAATGAAAGCGAAGAAGAAGAAGAAAGGATTTGTCTTTGGCATGGTTACAGGAAATGTTCTCAGAGAGAGGGAAGGGGATGAAGACTGCGAAACGAATGCATTCTTTCTTTGCAGGTGAAAGGATGAATGTCAGTTGTTGGCAATTTGATGTTGTTGTTGTAGGCCATGATATTTTCCCGAATGTCTGAATGTCTTTGTTGTCATTCATTTCTAATTAATGGTTAAAATTGGAACACAAATAGGACAAGAGTGACAAAGGCTAAGACTGCAAGGAGGAGAAGAAGGAGAATTGTTGGAAAATTGTAAAATAAATAGGAAATGGTGCGCATAAAGTGGATAATTCTTGGATTTTACTTTGGAAAAATACGAAAGAAAATCATAAAAGAAAGGTCAAAAGTCAAGAAGACCGAATATGTGGTACCCTACACCACTAAAATAAAGGCTAAGACTACAAAGAGAAGAAGAAGGAGAATTGTTGGAAAATTGTAAAATAAATAAGAAATGATGCGTATAAAGTGGATAATTCTTGGATTTTACTTTAGAAAAATACGAATGAAAATCAGAAAAGAAAGGTCAAATGTCAAGCGCACCGACTACATAGTACACTACACCACTAAATAAATCAATGTTTATATTGGCAATTTATTTAAAGTAGATTATACCAGCTATGAAGTGCCGTTATACTGGCAGCGTAGCTGTATGTCAAGGAAGTGGACGGAAGAAAACAGCAACGTCAGTAGAAAGTAAAGAAGCGACTTGATCAAAATCCGCGTCACAGGGTCCGAAAAATGGCTCGTGAGATGAACATATCGCAATATTCCATTCGGCAAATATTGAAAAATGAACTCGGAGTAAAGCCATTGAAATTCAAAAATGTACAAGAACTTACACAGCAACAGAATTCAACTCAAAGACTCAAAAGAGCTAAAGAGTTGCTTCGCTTGTCCGAAAGTGGTAAACTGCCGAATTTGGGTTTCGCCGATGTGAAAACATTCGTTGTCCGGCAGTTTGTAAACAAACAAAATGATCGTGTTTACTTGCCAAAGAGGTCAGCTGAAAATGTGCACTTTCGGTTGGCCACCAGAACTCAAGCGGCGGCCATGGTGATGGTGTAGGCCGCCATAACAGCCGATGGTCGCTATATCGAATAAATGCCCAATATTATCGCGAAAATATTCTGGAGGGTATATTAAAGCCTTGGGCACGCAAACATTTTGGCCGCAGACCTTGCACATTCGAACAGGACTCAGGACCATCGCACTCAGCACGCGCCGCCCAAGAATGGTTGCAAAATAATCTTCCTCGCTTAATTTCCAGCGTACAATGGCCACCAAAATCTCCGGATACCAATCCGTTGTGGCTGGAATATTTTGGAAACCAAAGTTGCCACTAAAAATACCAAAGTGTAGATCACCTCAAGCAAGCGCTTCGCATGGAATGGGCCAAAATACCACAGAGCAACATTCAGGCAGCGACTGACGGTTTCATTGGCCTTTTGAAGTCCATAATTCGTGCCAAAGGTGACCAATTCGAACAAATTTAAAGTTATTCTCATTTAATTCGGCAAAGATATTTCTGAGTACTTGCTTCTAGGCAAAATTTTTGTCGGAAGTGCCAAAATTGACTCCATTTGAACTGATATTAATCATTTGGTGCACGATAAACCTGAAATCGATCAAAGATATATACGAGAGCTATATATAAATCTTAACCGATCTTAAAAAAAAAATGAAACAGGTATTGCTGGGCTGTATTTGATAAATTGTGCCAAATATCATTTATGTGGAGTACGTGTTGTGAATGCGAAGGACTTAGACACCAAATCGGATGAAATATATATGTGGAAGCTTTATCTATATCTGAACCGAATTTTTACCAAATTTGAAGTATTTGTTACTAGGTTAAATTCGATCGGATTTACCGAAATACATCCTATTTGGACGCATATTACACATATAGCGCACAATACAATTTAAATCGGACGAAGGTATATATGGGTGCTATATGTAAATTTTGACCGATTCTTACACATTTCCAAAAGAGTTCGTCCTTGGACCAAACAAATGATTCGTGGAAAATTATTTCTCAATCGGACAATAAATGTGACCTATACTTTGTTTACAAAAATACAATAGTCAGAATGTGATTCTATGAAGATCGTCAAGAGGAAATATGGCTCATTTTGGTTTCCTTCTACATCTCACAAACAAATACACAAAGGCATAATACCCCGAACCACAGTGTGGCGTAGGGATACAATGGAAAGATCGTTTAGGTTTTCAGAATTTACGTTTTTAGAATTTGTTGCAGTTCTATTTGTTGCGTCTTGGATTTCTTGACTGACGGACTAGAACTTGGAAATTTGGCAACTAGTGACAGATCACTGTCTTACGTTTGTGGAAATTCAAACTAAAGGTGTACTAAATAGTACTTATTCAGATGACATGGTATAAAGCGAATAAGAATTACTGGAATTAGGAATATGGATCACCCTTTTTTGTCAGATACAATCGCATTTTTTTAAATCCCCTCCCTCTTCTCATTTTACAAAAAAACTTTACATGAGAAAATTTCCACAAAATGTGAAGAGAGAGAAGTAAAATTTACCTCTACCTCGAAAGTTACAGGTTAAAAAGTGTACATTGTAAATAAGGAGGACGGACATCGCTAGATCGACTCCAAATGTCCTGAAACGGATTTGGTCCAAAGATACCTAGGGTCCAAAATCGTTATTCGATGAAGCAAATTTTGGCCGTATCAATGATATATACCAGCTTTAGCCATATGGCTGGGGTATAATAACGACTTATAACGGGAGGAAGAGGAAGTTTTGGCAATATATGTTTGTGGTTTTTGGCCGGAGAGATTTGATAAATATGCAAATATTAAAAAATTAATTTTTGGCAGGGAAATTCTTGAAATATATTAAAAAATATAAAAAAATAAAAAGCTGTAAGTTCCGCCATTTGGCATGCACCATGCAGCCGTTATTTTAGGATCTAAACGACGATGTGGACCTGCAGACGCATCTTGGGTCATAAGCCATTAAAATATACAAATGCAAAACTTGAAAAAAATCGGCGAATAATGTAGCTAAAATCATTAAGATACCGATTATCGGGAGGTACCGTTATATGGGGGCTATACGAAAACGTGGACCTGCACATACAATTTTTTGTCACAGGCTGTAATATACAATACAAACTTCAAATAACAAATTTGAAAAATTTCCGGTGAATAATGTCGCTAAAATCATCAAAATACCGAATATCCGGAGGTACCAGAATATGGTTCCATATGAAGACATGGACCGGTACATACCATTTTCTTTCTTAGGCTGCAGTATCCATCTTCAAATATCAAATTTGAAACATTTCCGGTAAATGATGTAGCTTAAATCACCAAAATACCGAAAATAGGAAAGTACTACTATATGAGGGATATACCAAAACGTGGACCTACATGGCCCATTTTCAATACCAAAAGTCCTGCACACATAATATATATTTGAGTTAAATTTTATCAACCTGCTTCATTTCGTTCGGAAGCTACACACACAGACAGACGGTCGGACATCGCTAAATCGACATATAATCTAATGCTGATCAAGTATATTTCGAGGTGTTACAAACGGAATGACAAACTTAATATACCCTCCATACTATGGTGGAGGGCATAAAAAGATTTTTGGTCATGGAATCCTTGACTAATATTTAAAAGGATTCATAGATTCGGGGTCTCCTTCTTAAAAAACACAAAAGAAAATCCACGATACCTGTCAATTGAGTTCTCACAAATATTTCCACGATTCTCAGAGAAGAGAGATACGGAAGAACATCCATAAATCGACATAGAAATGTTGCAAATGAGAAAACAGCATATTTTGTACCCCAGTGTGGTCTACCTTAAATATTGGCAAACTCAAGTTTTTTTAAATGATGTCCTTTTTTCTAATAAAGTGGACTTTTCGCTATCGAGGTCGTCTGCACTTAAAAGGGTATCCACTTATACAAAAAATTTGATTTTTGTTCAAAGTTCTGTTTTTTTTTTTTTTTTTTTTTGGCAAAAAAAAATTATTCAACTATGCTCGCATAGCCCGCATGTGATATGAATTTCAATTTCAAACAATCTTCAACAAACGACAGGTACTACCACCCATCCAAACGAAAAACAATTGAAAGCGAACATAAATGTTTTGCGAATTTTGGTTTGTTCTTATTGTTAATGCCAATTCTTTTTTTTATAATTTTTTTGGATCATAGCCGAATGATATAACCAAAAAATTTAATAGAGAATGGAATGTTTATGGAAAAGCCCAAACCACAGCTCCATACAGACACACACTCCCACACACACACATAGTTGTTAGAGAAAGAATGTATTTTATATTAGAACACACCTGAAATGTGTGGTGTGAATTATAATTAATTAAAGTTCTGAAAAGACTGAGAAGCAGCCAGCAAAGACCATCGCAGCAGTGCCTCCTCCAACCGCAATTAAATTGGCCTAATCCTCATGTGGCACGTACTTCTATTATGAATGGGGTGTGAGTTTGGGCAGCTAATAGTTGTTGTTGACCGTAAGGCAATCAGACATTATGTTATCATTTAAATGTAATGTTGGCGGACGACGGTCTTATGCGATCATAATCATAATGATGATGATGATAATAATGTGTGTTGTTATGAAGAATTAAATGTTGGGCCAGTTGAATATTAAATTGCCCAACCATGCAATTGTGCAAGGGTGTGACAGCAAAAAGAGACCACAACCATTGAAAATTCTTTAAAAAATATAAGGGTTGGGTGTATTTATACGAAATATAATGAATGAATTTCAATAATTGATTTGAATAAACATTTATTTTTATCACGTATTTATTGTAACACTGTCTCAAAGTATTTGTTTTTGAAGAATTAAATCAAGCAACCGGATTTTTTGCATGATTTGGCAAATGGTAGCATTCGAGTCATAAAAGTGGTATTTTTACAACCCCATCATTTAAAATTCCAAATTTTCATTACCACACATATGTTTGCGGTTTCGTACAGGGGTATGAGTAATTTTAAAATGCCTAACCCAATTTGAGATTTAATATGATTCAGCTTTTAATTTCAAAAGCACTAATAAGTAGCCTGACTTATACTTTTGAGAGATCAATTATTTTTATAGAGAAACAAGTAAAAAAGCCGAACTTTGAATACCCTCCACCATTTGGTATAAATTTAACATTTTTCAAAAATAACATCCGTTAAAAATTCTGTTAAAATCTTAAAATTACCGAATGTAGCCATATATTAGGGTCTATACGACGTCGTGGACCTGCATAGGCAAATTTTGTAACAACCTATTACAATATTCAAAAATATTTTAAAAAATCTGTTTATAATGTAGCTAAAATCATCAAAATACCGAATCTAGGGAGGTACCATGGGGGTTATAAAACGTGGACCTGCACAGACAATTTTCTGTCATAGGCTGTAGTATCCATAATTTCAAATGCGAAATTTGAAACAAATCTGGTAAATAATGTCGCTAAAATCATCAAAATACCGAATATCGGGAGGTACCGTTATATGTGGGCTATACGAAGACGTGGACTTTATTATGAACTTCAAATACGAAACTTGAAATAATTCCGGTAAATAATGTCGCTAAATTCATGAATATTCCTAATATCGGGAGTTACCGTTACATGGGTGCTATACGAAAACGTGGGCCGACGTGGCCCATTTACGAACTTATCCTGCCTTTTAGCCTTCTATCTCAATTCGTTCGAAAGATAGCGTGATTACAACAGACGGACAGACAGACAGACAGACGGACATCGCTAGATCGTCTTAGAATTGCACTCTGATCCAGAATATATATACTTTGTAGGTTTTATTATGAATATTTCGAGGATTTACAAACGGAATGATAAAGTTAATATACCCTCAATAGAATGGTGGAAGGTACTAGAAAAAAGAATACTTTAAATAATTTTTTTTTTTAAATTCACAAAATTAAAAATTCAAATTTAAAAAAGCCGCTTTTCTTGGTTGGATAGTCACCAGCAGCAGCTCAGCTCAGCAAAATCGCGGATTCCTAAAATAATATTTGCCAGTGACTCTCTGGCCAAGAAAAACAACCAAAAGGTGTGAAGCAATAGAATATAAACTTTAATGGGGAAGGAAACGCAAAATTCTAAGTCGAGTTTGGAAAACAACGCTCCAGCTACATAGACTGACGTCGCTTAATTGCCTCCAAATGCCCTGAAATGGGGGGATTAACTCTAATTTTTTCCCCTCGGTGGGTATTTTTACTCAGATTTCGGAAACGTATGGTACTTTGATGTTTGAGCCAAAAGTTCAGGTTCAGGGCTTAGCAAAATAACCTAATTTTACGACTCGGATTTTTTTACAAAATTCTCTGAGGTATGTCTTCCATTGGGTACGCACACCAACGTTTTTTCTTAGTTATATCATATTTTAAGTAGGACGGCTACTTTAGCTGCAGCTTGAAATTTTCTATTCTGAAGATGTCCGACACCAACTAAGCAAATATTTTTTAATTTTATACTTATTTTAAATTCAAATTTTTCTCTTTTTGAAATATATTCAACGTCGATTGGGCGAACCAAATTTTTATATATTTATCAATCTCAATAAATTTAACATAATTGAATATTACTGGTTTTAAGACTGGATTCAGGAAAGATATTGAAACATACGTCACCAGCACAGCCAACCCGGTTTAAATAACCCCATAATGTGACCACTTATTGGATAAGTATCTTCTATCAAATAATATATCGATTAGGTAGAATCGAGTAAAACCGGGGCTTCGGACCAGAAATTTCGTATCAAATATACCCGGATATATCCGTGTCCATCCTAAAATATAAATAAAAATACTTCTCCTATTTCTAAGAAACTTTACAAAATTTAAAAAAAAAAACTACAATTAGACTGAAAAGATCCTTGCAAGGACTGGATAGAGCTGTACAGCTCTGTACAGGTCCTTCTTCAGGTCTACTATACAACGAAGACCTTATTCAGGTCTTATATGAACAGAAGACCTTATTCAGGTCTTCTATAGGCAGAAGACCTTATTTAGGTTTTCTATAAACAGAATACCTTCTTTAGGTATTTCTTCAGCGTTTCTTTAGATAGAAGACCATCTTCAGGTCTTCTATAGATAGAAGACTTCTTGAGATATTCTTCAAAATAAAAGCCTTGATCAATTCACTCGTAGACAGTAGACTTACTTCAGATCCTAAAGAAAAATAATACCTTCTTCAGGTATTATAGATGGAAGATCTTCTATAGATGGAAGACATTTTGTGTCCTCATGGGGTAGGGACCGTCCTTATAAATGTCTTCAAGGGTCTTCTAAAGACAGAAAACCTTTCCCGCGTCTTCCGAAGACCAGCAGACAGTAAACAGGTTCCATAGAAAGAATGCCTTCTTCAGGCCTTATATAGACAGAAGACCTGTTTCAGGTCTTCTTAAGACAAAAGACATTGTACAGTTCTGCCAGAAAACTTTTTTAAAGTCTTTCACAGATGGAGCACCTTCTTCAGGTCTCCTATAGACAGAAGACATTCTTCAGGTCTTCTACAGACAGAAGATCATCATTATGTCTTCTAGAGATAAACTATTTTTTCCAGGTATTCTATAAGCGGAAAGTTTTCTACAGGTTCTATAGACAGAAGACCTTCTTCAGGTCTTCTAGGGATAAAATATATTTTCCAGGTCTTCTATAATCGGTAAATCTTCTACAAGTTCTATGGACAGAAGACCTTCTTCAGGTCTTCTAGAGATAACATATATTTTCCAGGTATTCTATAGACGCAAAATCTTCTACGGGTTCTATAGACAGAATACCTTCCAAAACAATACATTTATAAGGACAGTCCCTAGTCCTTATAAATGTATTGTTTTATTTTGAAGCCTGAAATAGGCTATCCTTGAAATCTTTAAAAATCTATGAAACATACAAGAAGCCCCCCAAAGATCTGTAGAAAATCAGCTGATTGAGCTGATCAAAAATCTCAGTTAGTTACAAGCAACCCTTACAAGCCGTAAGGGTTTAATAAGTCTTTATTGTTTTTCCATATGCCTTCCGTTGAATCTCTAGACAATCAAGAGACATCCAGTATGGTTGAGTAAACAAGTCTTATTTAAGCTTCGTAAGTTTCGAAAATCTTTTAGATAATAATCCTGTGAACAAATTCTTGGTCTAAGTCGTGCTTGGAGGACTTCATTCTTAAGAGTCTTTAGTTAAACAAATTCCTACGCAAATTCCTGAACACATCTGAGTGAATATATTTTTTTTTTAATTGGTATTTAATAAAATGGCCTTAAAACTTTTATAATATAAAAAAAGAAATTACAATAAATATTTTACAAATTAATATGTAGTTCAAAATAAAATCACTCTTGAAGAACGCAATAAAATTTAATAAAAATTGATTATTATTTCCATCATTCATTGAGGGAAAAAGCTCGAAACTCATTTAAGAGCGAAATTAATTTCCAATTAGCCTTTCTTAAGTGCAATTGTCCACTTCATTGTCGAACAATAAGGACGATGACAAGGATAATGAGTAGCATAATGATGTAATTTCCTTTTTCTCTTTCTCCATCTTCTTTCCAGATATACCATTTACTTTAATTATACCAAAAATTGATGTACGCACCATTGAGAAGCCACGTCTCAAAGAGTTCATGCTGGAACATATGGTACCGGGACGGGCATTCGAAAATTATGCCGACGAAGATTCAGCAGCGGCATCATCATCGTCGTCGTCGTCCTCGTCGTCATACGGCAATGGTAATGGCCATAAGATTGTCTTTCGCAAATTGGAAAAATCGCCAAACAATGTGGTCTGGCTGTTGAATGGCTTCCAGATATTGCATCGTGTCCGCATCAATGATAATTTAATTGCATTGGCCATCGATGGGTATTTGGGCGATCGAAAGTCACCGTATTCGAAGCGGAACATCCAGGAGGGCAGTAGTAGGTAAGTGTGGGTGAAATTTATTTGTTGTTTGTTTGTTATGTAGGGGGTTTGAAGAAAAATAAGAAAAAAAACAAAACTTTTTTAGAGAATTGAAGAGAAGTTGTTTTGCAGATTTTTTTTTTTTTTGGATTTGTGGCAGTTTTTTGACCCTATTTGTTGTTATGGCTAGAGGTTTATTTGCTACAGTGCAGTTCGACAAGAAGTGCTCGAAAGCAACACATTTCTCATGAAAGAATTACTGTCTGCCAATAGCTAACCTATTGAGGTTCCTTTTAGAAGACTAGTAAATATTCCTCTAGAAGCCTAACCAACCTTTTTAAAGAAGATCTACAGATGTCCAACCGGCCTTTCAATACCCCTGGAGGTTTCATGATAAGATCAATGTTACCTCCATTAGAAAAGGGGATCTAAGGTATTTTGTAGGTCAGGTCAGACATATGACCTTTTTTCAGCCTTCTATAGATAGAAGACCTTCTTCAAGTCCTCAGGTCTTCTGAATTTCAGTTCTTCTGAAGACATAATATCTTTCCCGGGTCTTCTAAAGAAAAAAAAAAAACCTTCCCTGGGTCTTCAATTATACAATTCTGCCAGAAAACATTCTTCCAGTCTTCCATTGATGGAACACATTCTACAGGTCTCCTATAGACAGAAGACCTTCTTCAAACAGAAGACCTTCTTTAGGTATTCTAGGGATAAAATATCTATCTTCAGGCTTTCTATTTACAGAAGGCATTCTTCAGATCTTCTGTAGATAGTAGAACTTCTTAAGTTAGGTTAATTAGACACAACACGAAGTCCACTTCAGGACCTTTTTCATCCCTTCTATAGATAAAAGATCTTCTTCTGGTCTTCTATAGACAGAAAATGTTCTCAAGGTCTTCTAGAGATAAAATATATTTTCCAGGTATTCTACAGACAGAAAACCTTCTCAGATCTTCTATAAGCGAACAATTTCTACAGGTTCTATAGATGGAATACCTTCGTAAACTCTTCTACAGGTTCTATAGATGAAATACCTTCTTCAAGCCTTCTATAGACAGAATATCTTCTTCAGACCTTCTATAGACAGAATATCTTCTTCAGACCTTCTATAGACAGAAGACCTTCTTCAGCTCTTCTATAGACAAAAGACTTTCTTCAGTTCTTCCATAGACAGAAAACCTTCCTCAGGTCTTCTACAGACAGAAGACCTTTCTCAGGTCTTCTATAGACAGAAAACCTTCCTTAGGTCTCCAAGATATAAAATATAAAAATATCTGTCTTCTATAGACAGAAGACCTTTCTCAGGTCTTCTACAGACAAAAGACCTTCCTCTGGTCTTCTATAGACAGAAGACCTTCCACAGGTCTTCTATAGACAGAAGACCTTCCTCAGGTCTTCTACAGGCAGAAAACCTTCCACAGGTCTTCTATAGACAGAAGACCTTCCTCAGGTCTTCTATAGACAGAAAAACTTCCTCAGGTCTCCTTTAGATGGAACCCCTACTTTAGGTCTTTTATTGTCAAAAGTTCTTCAGGTCTTCTTTTAAACGAAGACTCTCTTCAGGTCCTCTTTAGACAGAAGTCTTTCTTCTAGAGATAAAAATATCTTTTACAGGTCTTCTAAAGATAGAAGACCTAATTTAGAACTTCTATAGACAGAAGGCATTCTTCAGATCCTCTGGAGATATAAGACCTTCTTCAGGTCTTTGACAAATAGGAGCATTTCGACCGGTCTTCTATAGGTAGAAGACCTTTTTTAGGTCTTCTATAGACAGAAGATCTTCTATAAAAGGAAAATCTTTTACAGTTTGAATAAACAGAATACATTCTTCAGGTCTTCTACAGACAGAAGACCTTCTCTGGTATTCTATAAGCGGAAAATCTTCCACAGGTTCTATAGATGGAATGCCTTCTTCAGGGCTTCTATAAACGGAAAATCTTCTAAAGGTTATATAGATGAAATACCTTCCTCAGGTCTTCTATAGAGAGAAGAAATTCTTCAGGACCTCTATAGACAGAAGACCTTTTTTAGGATTTCTATGGGAGACCTTTTTCAGGTCTTCTATAGATGGAAGACCTTCTATAGGTCTTTTATTGTTAAAAGTTCTTCGGGTGATCTTTAGACAGAAGTCGTTCTTCAGGTGCTCTGCAGGTGGATACCTATTGACAGACAGAAGACCTTCTTCACGTCTTCTTAAACAGAAGTTCAGATTCTTATAATTTCGTCCAATCGAAATTGTCGCCATTTCAACCGAGTTTAAACCTAACCTTTCAACCGAGTTTAAACCTAACACCTCGATTTGTAATCTTTCAGAAGGGTTAAACATTTCGTTCTGCCCTAAAAAGTTTAATCACTGCGGTCTTTTAAGTTTCCCAGAAAACTGCAAAACTGAAAAACAAAACAAATACTCGAACCATAAATAAACTGTCTTCTCCTCAGGCAACTACTTTAAACTTCCGTATTTTTATCTAGAATAAGTTTCTCAACTCAATTCCTTTAAAGTAGCTGCCGGGTGGGTGGCGAAAGTCACCGACTTGGATACCTATTGTGCACTAAAATGTCAAAGTTCTTTCGTTTTCTCTTTGCTTTACAGCCGCTACAATGAACCACAACGTTTGGAGATGCGCAACTCCACCGGCAACATTGCCCACACCAAAAACGAACCGATCCTTAAGGAGTCAAAGGCCAGCCCACTAATGTCATTTCTTGGCAGCATGAAAAGTGGCACAAAAGTTTTCCAGCATTTCCTTTCGAAAAGTAATCTCACCCAAATAATGGACGATGGCTCGTTCACCATTCTCATACCCACCGACAATGCCTTTCAACGTTGGCACCCCATCGATTGGGGCTTCTATCCGTTCAGTGTGCAGGAGTTTACGGAGAGTGTGCTGCGCAATCATTTCCTACCGATGCAGAAACCGTTGCGTATGGCCGATGTAAAGAATATGGATCAAATGGCGGTGCGCACCATGGGCGGAGAGAGTGTGGTGTTTAGGGGACAACGTAAGTATTTTAAAGTGGAGGTGGAGGGAAAAGTTTTAACATAGAAGTGCGGAGAAATGTGAATCTGTGCACAGTGGTTCAAGATCTTACAAAAGAAATGGTTTTATATGAAGCAAGAAATAACTTAAACAATTTGCTGCCAAAGAAGAGGAAAATTTTCAAATTTTAATACTGGTAGACATTTTACTACTGGTAGAGTCTTTATATTTCTCAGAAAGGGTGCCTCGATGTGAGGCGTCAATGAAACGTGGGTCGACAGTTGAACCTGGGGCATTATTTTTTTTGGCGAAATATGTGGGCATATACTGACAATTTGTTACAAGGTAGTGCCCTTAGAAAAGTTGAATTTATATTGTAATTTTAAAGGTAAAAGCCCGGGTCTGTTTTAGCAACACTTTTCCAGTATGCTGCACTCACGGGGGGCTACAGCAAAACGTGAACCCAAATCAACAATATTTCTGAAGAAGTGTACTATTTTATATAAGAGCTACGGTAAAATATGGGCAAATTGGAGTATTTTTCACCAGAAGACAAACCGTAAACCAATATCAACAATTTTTCTTAAGGAGATTTTTTCATCTGCTTTTGAAGGATACTATCTTCATATTGAGATATTTTGAAAGATAGTGCCTTAAATGGTACTACAGCGAAACGTGGACCTATACTGACAATTTTTTTTTAAACGAGACTTCCTTCAGCTGCAACAAAACGTAGACTTGTATAGAAAATATTTCTGAAGGAGAATGTCTTCTAATCGGGCTACATAAGACTGCCTACACATGGGGACCACCAAAACGTTGACCTATATTGACAGTTGTTTTGGATAAGATATACGGCACTACAGCAAGATACGGCGCTACAATAAAATATTGACTTATGTAGACAATTTTGCTGAAGGATACTTCCTTCCTATGGGACCTGTGAAAAACATGTTCCTTTATTAATTTTTTCTGAAGGAGACTGCTTTCTTTTGAGGCAACAGCAAAACGTGGACTTATATTGTTAATTTTTTTGAAGGATACTGTCTTCATATGCTGTTGCCGCAAAACATGGTGTACGACATTTTTCATGAGACTTCCTTCACAAACAAATTTTCTCAAAAAGGTTGTATTTGCGTAGAGCTATAGCGAGACGAAAACCTAATTAAAGAAACTTGGGCCTGTACAGCTAAAAGATCTATATCAAATATTTTCATCAAATTGGGGGCTTAAGTGCGTATTCGTAATTCTTAGTAAAAATTGACCTATGCATCTAAAAGATGTATATTGAAATTTTTTCTGCATATGGGACCTTTTGGACCTTTGGGAAATTTTCATAATTTTGGTGGCCTGCAGCAAATCATGGACCTGTGCTCCCATAGAATCTTTATAAAAAAATAAAAAATAGAATCCGTCATAAGAAGACCTGGAAGTGCATAGACAACTTTCTGTCGTAGGCTGTAGTATCCATTAGACATTTCAAATACGACATTTGAAACAATTCCGGTGAATAATGTTTCTGAAATCAGCAAAATATCGAATATGAAGAGGTACCGATATTTAGGGACTATCTGAAGACCTGGACCTGCATAAGCAATTTTCTATCGTAGGTTGTAGTACTCATTACGAACTTAAAATACGAAATTTTAAACAATTCCGGTTAATAATGTCGCCAATATTATCAAAATACCGAATATAAAGAGGTACCGATATTTAAGGGATATCCGAAGACCTGGACCTTCATAGGCAATTTTTCTATCGTAGGCTGAAGAACCCATTAAGAACTTAAAATACGAAATTTGTAAGAATTCTGTTGATTAATGTGTATAAAATCATCAAAATACCGAATAGAGGGAGGTACAGTTATATGGGGGCCATACGAAGACCTGGACCTGCGTAGCCAATTTTCTGTCACAGGCTGTAGTTCCCATTACGAACTACCATTACGAAATTTGAAACAATTCCGGTGAAAAATGTCGCTAAAATAATCAAAATACCGAATATAGGGAGTTACAGTATTATGGGGGCGTTACGAAGATCTGGACCAGCATAGACAATTTTCTATCATAGGCTGAAGAAACCATTAGGAACTTAAAATACGAAATTTGAAAAAAATTCCGTTGAATAATGTGTATAAAATTACCAAAAAAAACCGAATATGGGGAGTTACAGTCATATGGGGGCCATACGAAGACCTGGACCTGCATTGCCAATTTTCTGTCACAGGCTGTAGTACCGATTAAGAACTTCAATTACGAAATTTGAAACAATTCCGGTGAAAAATGTCACTAAAATCATCAAAGTACCGAATATAGGGAGGTACTCTTATGTGGGGGCTATAACTAAACGTGGACCGGTATAGCCCATTTTCAATACCAAAAATCCTGCAATCTACTTCAATTAGTGCGGAATCTAGAGTGATTTCCACTGAAGGATAGAAAGACGTACGGACGATCATCGTTGAACTTTGAGGGTTCTAAAATGTATATTTCGAGGTGTTACAATTGGAATGACAAACTTAATATACTCTCCATACTATGGTTGTGGGTATGAGTATGGGGGCAGTTATATGGGGCTTCAACAGTATGTTAACCTGCACTGTTAATGGATCGTGGATAAATATTTGTAATATTTCCTTAAAACTTCGAACTTAATATAGGCTTATAGCAAAACCAGGACCTGTACTTCAAATGGATTTATTTTGACAATTTTTCCTAAAAATATACGCCTATAGCCTATTGCAAAAAGGGTAGCAGAACGGCAATGAAACTATATGTGTAATTTATACCAAAAACTAGAATGCATATATGAGAGGCTTTATATGGACCTATGGAAAAACAATATTGACAATTTTTCTCAGAGGTCATAGGTCAAACTCAGATCAAATTTTCTCGTTTTAACAATTTTTTTTATTTTTTTTCTTGTTTTGAAACCACTGTGCAAAACTTTCAATCTCCACCTTGTACACAATTTTCTTCTCTCATTATTTACTTAAAAAACAAAAATAGTAACCCTAATCCTTAATTTATTACCCCCATCCCATTTTCAGCTGCACCGAATGTCAACAATGTTTCCATAATGTCCGATTACACATTGTCCAATGGCAATCAAGTGTTTATCATAACCGAAGTTTTGTTTGTCTCCGAAGCGGTAGTCTCCAAACTACATCAGGTAAATGGTGTGTGAGCATTACAAATGGTGTGGCAAAGATTAATGCTGTAAATGTATTTGTTTCGTTTTTATTTCTGTTCGCTCTACACAGATGCACAAGGACAAAGAGACACCACCGCTGTTGGCTTTCCCCTGGTTTGGGGCACAATTTTTGTCACATTCCTTCCTGGCGCTGGAACGAGACCCCAGATTTACACAAATTACAAGGTAGGCATTTGTTTGGTTGGTTATTTTGCTATGCCTATCGGTTTTGTACTTTGCTTTAATTTATGACATTCTGCTCTGTTTGTTTACAGGTTTTTAAACAATGCTGAAATTGCACCACATGTATCCGGAGCCAATTACACGTTCTTTGTCCCAGACGATAAAGCCTTTGAGAGATTGGGCTTCGATAAGCTGAGTGATGATGTTATGGTAAGATAAATGTCTCAATTTCAAAATGTAGAACAGATTGTAGTATGTATAAGTTGGTCCTTGAAAAAATATTCTTTAAAAAATCCACGTTTCTGTTGGTTCTTGAAATATATTCTTTAAAAAATCCATTTTTCTGGTGTTCCTTGAAAAATATTCCTTAAAAAATCCACATTTCTGGTGGTCCTTGAAAAACAATTTTTAAAAAATCCATTTTTCTATTTGTCCTTGAAAAATATTCTCTAAAATATCTACATTTCCGTTGGTCCTTAAAAAAGTATTCTCTAAAATATCTACGTTTCTGTTGGTCCTTAAAAAAGTATTCATCAAAAAATCCATCATTCTATAGGTCTTGAAAAATATTCTCTAAACAATCCACCTTTTTGTTGGTCCTTGAAAAAATATTGTTCAAAAGATCCATTATTCTATTGGTCCTTAAAAAAATATTCTTTAAAAAATCCACGTTTCTGGGGGTCCTTGAAAAATATTCTTTAAAAAATCCACGTTTCTGTTGGTCCTTGAAAAAATATTCACTAAAAAATCTTTCTGTTGGTCCTTGAAAAAAATTCTCTAAAAAATCCATGTTTCTGTTGGTCCTTGAAAAATTATCCTTTAAAAAATCTACGTTTCTGTTGATCGTTGAAAAAATATTCTTTAAAAATCCACGTTTCTGGTGGTCCTTGAAAAGTATTCTTTAAAAAATCCACGTTTCTGGTGGTCCCTGAAAAAATATTTTTCTTTAAAAATCCACGTTTTTTGGTCCTTAAAAAAATATTTTTTAAAAAATCCACGTTTTTTGGTCCTTGAAAAAATATTCTTTAAAAAATCCACGTTGAAAAAATATTCTTTAAAAAAATCCACGTTGAAAAAATATTCTTTAAAAAATCCACGTTGAAAAAATATTCTTTAAAAAAAATCCACGTTGAAAAAATATTCTTTAAAAAATCCACGTTTCTGTTGGTCCTTGAAAAAACATTCTTTAAAAAAATACGCGTTGAAAAAATATTCTTTAAAAAAATCCCCGTTGAAAAATTTTTCTTCAAAAAAATCCACGTGGAAAAATTATTCTTTAAAAAAATCCACGTTGAAAAATATTTTTTAAAAAAATCCACGTTGAAAAATATTCTTAAAAAACCCACGCTTCTTTTGGTCCTTGAAAAAAAAATCTTTAAAGAATCCACGTTTCTGTTAGTCCTTGAAAAATATCCTTTAAAGAATCCACGTTTCTGTTAGTCCTTGAAAAATATCCTTTAAAAGTCCACGTTTCTGTTGGCCCTTGAAAAAATATTTTTGTTTTTAAATCCACGTTTTTTGGTCCTTAAACAAATATTCTTTAAAAACATCCACGTTTCTGTTGGTCCTTGAAAAAATATTCTTTAAAAATATCCACGTTTCTGTTGGTCCTTGAAAAAATATTCTTTAAAAAATCCACGTTTCCGTTGATCCTTGAAAACATATTCTTTAAAAGATCGACGTTTTTGTTGGTCCTTGAAAAAAAAAATTCTTTAAAAAATCAACGTTTCAGTTAGTCCTTGAAAAAATATTTTTTAAAACTCCAAGTTTCGATTGGTCCTTGAAAAAATATACACGTTTCTGTTTGTTCTTGAAAAAATATTCTTAAAAAAATACACGTTTCTGTTGGTCCTTGAAGAAATATTCTTTAAAAAATCCACGATCCTTTTGGCCCTTGAAAAAATACTCTTTAAAAAATCCACCATTCTTAAGGCTCTTGAAAAAATGCTATTTAAAAAATCCATGTACTTTTTGGTCCTTGAGAAATATTCTTAAAAATCCACGTTTGTTGGTCCTAGAAAAATATTCTTAAAAAAATCACAATTTTTTTCTTTTCTTTTTTGGTTCTTAAAAATAAAGTAAGATTCCCTTAAAAAAATATCGCTAACAATCCTCTATCTTGTGTTTACAGGCCTCCCAACGAGGTGTTAAAATGCTGCTGAATCATTTCGTCAAGGGACGTCTGTACAATCGTGATCTGAAGGATAATGAAGTCTTCGAGACGATAGGTGGTGGCCATATTAAAATAACACGAAATCCTGGAAGTAATGCGACCAGTGTTAACAATGCCAAAATAATCGAAAGTGAGGTATTCGTTTATAATTTGGGCACAATGTTCTATATCGACGATATACTCTACTCGCATTTGCTGCGCGAATATGTCATCAAACATAAGTCACGGACAAATTATGCCGGTGGCAATAACAATGGACGTTCATCGACATTGGGCACACCCACCGATGTTGAAATTGTACCCAATGAATTCGAACAGAGCGGTGGTACCAATAACGGTGGCGGAGGAGGTGGTGGCGATTATTCCATACATGATGAAGACTTCGATGATGAAATTATCACACCCAAAGCGCTTCCCGTCCAATTTTATGAACTACCCAAGTAAGCGAGTGAACACTGAAACACCAGACAGCCAGCCAAGTGAATGTGAATGTGTGAGGAGTATGAAGTCCAAGTTTGAAATTTGGAGACAGAACAAAACAAAAACATTGGAAATTAAAAAGCAACATTTTTGATAAAATATCAAAAGAAAAAAACAAACAAATCGTAAACCCAAACAAATTAGAGTGAAAATTTTGAAAAGAAAAATCTGAGAAAAAAATACTTTTTTTATTCGAGACGGCGATGATGATCTACATGCATAAATAAAGAAAAATACATACAATATAATTTGATTATATTTTTTTAAGAATAACCGAATTCCCAATAAAGGAAAATAAAATCGAAAGAGTCCCCCTCCCCCAATATGGAGAAAAACAAAAACCCAAAACATAAATGGAGAGATTGTTAGAAGGCTTCAAGCTTTTTTTGTGTATAGTTTAGAGATTATTTTAATAATTGTATGCATTTTTAAGTAAACAATACAAAAACAAAAAACAAACAAACGAAACCAATACGTATACATACATAAAATATTATTATACATATATATATATATTATATATAAATATATTTAATGTTAATTTTTTGTGTAGATTTAACAAGAAGAATGTGAAAACATCAATTAGGTTTATTATTATTTTCAATAATTTTTAGATTTAGAGAAACAAAACAAAAGAGAAACCAACAACAAATATTCCGAAATAAAAACAAAACCAAAACCTAAAATATATGTATATCAATCCAGTCTCTTGTAGGTGGTTTACAGAAAAAGAATTGGTCCCAAAAATGAGTTTGGAATTTCCTAAAAATTTTGTATATTATGTTCACTAAAAACTCATTGAACTGAAAAAACAGCAGCAACATATATACTACGTCCATATTATTCCAAATCTGTAGCCTTTGTTGAATTCACACAACTAATAAAATAGATATTTCTTTATCTGTGCCGTGTGCTCAAGTTTACAGCACTTCTTTACTCAAATTACTGATAGGTCATCTCGTATTCAAAACTTCTATATATAATTTTTGTTGAAAACTAAAAAAATGGTTACTTTATGTATTTATAACGACAGATTAAACAATTGATTCATTCTAATTTTAATAAAAGGACATTTTTGTGCAAAGACGTACTAAATGTTTCTTTTAAAATAGATCGATCCACAATTACTTTTACTGGGCAAAAGTTTAAGTTGGACTATCCCCAACAAATTTTGAAAGGACATTTTATAATTGAAGTCTCTAAAGTCTTTAGGTAACTATAAGCTTAATCATCTATTTGAAATCCTACTTCTTTTTGGGACCAATTTAATTTAATGTAAACCAGCATTGTGTGTATTGGCACATATCTTTAAAAAAAAACTACTAGCAATTGGAAAAAGAATTGTATCTAATCGAGCCATAATTTAAAGGAAACAAAAGATAAAATGATGAAAGGAATCAGCTTTTGTCGCAGCATTATTAACATGATATATGTTTGCGAGGTGATCAAAAATTAAACGGGACTTGAAACTTATATAAGTTGGACCCAGACATTGCAACAATTGTGTCAATGATTCTACGACCCCATAAAGCATATTGATGGCATTGGTCTCAAACCTAAAGTCTTTATAAAGAAACTCATTGAAGAAATAAAAACAAGTAAATTAATAATATTACCTTAAAGGTCGTACGGAAAGCAAGAAAATACGCGAACTAATTAAGAATTTTTGTATCCACAACTGAAGAATTGAAGAGAGAGAAATTATAGTAAGCAAAGATCAGAAAACAAAAATAAAAATAAAAAATTCCACATTCCAAAAATTTGTTAAATGAACTAAAGTAACAAAAACCACAACAACAACAATAAACTAGTGAAATAAAATCATGTACGCTGTGTTTTTAATCCAAGGATATTTAGGTTTGTGCGTATGTTAAAAATAGCAAATTGTCCTGGGAAAATATTTAAACATACACATATAATTCCTAATAGTATTCGCAAATTTGAGAGCCTATGAGATTGCACGCAAATATAAGCAAAAATATGTCTTACCTGTTTTAAATCCTGTAAAGAAAGATAAAAATAAGAAATTTAATTGGTATGATTGTAATTTATAAATTTACGCACTTACCTGTCTTTTCTCATTCATACATCCGAAATGCAACGTAGTCCAATTTCGAAGGCAGAAAATTTTTCATTTACTCTTACTATGAGAACTCCTTTTGCTATTTTCTTATTTAAAATTTAAAATGGAACTTTTCTCTTATCCCTCGGCATCATAAGGATCCAATTGAAACAAAAATGTATGGATCGATAAGAAGGTTTCTGTTTCATCGAGCTCCATTGTTTATATACCCGAAAAATTTAGCTTTTGTTTTCCAACATAGTACTACATATTCATGAGAGAAATCCAAACATTTTCCGATTCGGAAATAGACTCATTCTTGATCCATTCTTAGGAGGAGGATTGTCAAAAATTATTCTGATGATTCGCTGTACAGAATCCAATTGAAATCAGCTTCATTTTCAGAATGGACGTTAAACAATTATGATGCGCAAGAAAATTGTATTTTCGACCAATTCGAAAATAATCCAATTGGAATTCATGTCGATGAGGAGTTTTCAGTTATAACTCGCCATAATTTATATTCCCGAAAAAGTTATGCTTTTGATTTCCAACACAATTGTACATATACACGACGAAAGATCACGATATATTCTTATACGGAGCTTGTAAATTTTCATAGTGAAGTTTTTTTTTGTGGCGTCATTAATGTTTCTGAGCAGCAAGGCCTTGTGAGCAGCCTTCAATTTGTAATTCTTTACATTGTTGAAATTCATATATAAATTCGATTTTGCTGGGATTTTTTCGATTAGAAAATATACTTAACGATTATGGTTCATTCTTATGAGGAGATTTTAATTTTGTTTAAGGTTTCATGTGACGTCATTAGAAGTTTTGATGGGATTCAAATATACAATGTCTATCTTGTTAAAATTCATTTTTTCCATTTTGATGGGAACTTAATCTGATGATTCGGCTTACAGGCAAAAAGTTTAAATTATGACTTGACACCAACTCATCGAAACCTTTTCCATGCAGAAGGAAATTACTCTTTAACGATATTTGCAAGAATTTACTTTGTGAAATCGTCCATTGTAGCTCGGCCCCTAACCAAGGAAAAAAAGCAAAATTAGTTCTTTAAGCGAACTTAACAAACTAGGTTAGATTAATAAACTTACCTTTTTATTTGGTTTTTTTGTCCGATGAGAACACGAAATGAACGCGAAACCTCGAAAATAACCGAACGCGAAATAGGCACACACACTTAACGTTTCGAAGCGAACGTAAAGGAATATCGTGAGTATTTTAAGATTTGTTATCATTTTGCAAAGATTAAGATCAGTTCTATTACGATCATTATTAGTACATTTGCTTCCAATAAGGTGAACTTATTCCTACAGTATAAGTACGTCTTCTCGTTCATCTAGGTACTTCCTTCCATAACTTATTGTTAGTATATTAAGGACATTCAAAATTAAAATCCATTTTGCTCAGAATTAGATTCAGTTTCTTCATTGTTTTAAAATGTTGACTTAACACCAATCCACCGAAGCCTTTTTGATGCACAATTGATGCAATTTCCTGCTCATGAAGGATAACTATTGGAATTTACTTCATAGCTCTTATTTATCCAAGACTGGCTGACTGTTGGTTTCAACCATTGTAGCCTTGCCCCTAAACGAAAAGAGAAAAAAAATTAGATCTCCAAACCAACTGAAAAAATTAGATTAGGTTAATGATCATACCTTCCTCTTTGATTTTCATCCAGATTTGATCAATTTCTTCTTTCAGTCTAATACCAAGCAACGTCGAACGAAACCGACACCACGGAAATAACTTAACACAAAACAGATACAAACTCAATATTTCGACACGATCATAAAGGAATTTCGCCAAATATCCAATTGGATTCAGATTCATCTTCTTCATGGACTTTATACGAAGACTTGACACAAGGCAATTGGAATTTAGTTCATAGTTCTTATTTTTTAGAGACTGTTATTGACAAATGTAGTCCAGCTCCTAAACCATATCAGAAACAAAATTAGTTTTTCAAGTCAACTGAACAAATTTAGGTTAGGTGTATAAAATTACCTTCTTACTTGGTTTTAGTGCAAATTTGATCACTCATCACTTTGTTGCACTTTTTGAGGCACCCGCACGCGACCTCGAACAACAACGATATAAACGCGACACCGTGGAAATAACCGAACGCAATATAGGCACACATTTAATATTTCGACACGACCCTGATGTAATCTCTGTTTGAGAACATTTTTGCAGAGCATTGGGCTTAGAACTTTTTATGGCCAACGTCAGTTAGTTTGCTGCCATAAGGTTAACGTATTCCTTCTGTACAAGGATGTCTTTTCCTTAATCCACTCACTTTCTTAACCGAGTCCACATTAATTTGTAGGATTTTGTGGCCATTCTATTGTGATATTCCATCCAAAACCCATTGTGGCTAATGACAATTCTACCATGGCTAATCCGTTTTCCTATTTTTCTTCTCTGCAACCGATTTTTTGTGCCTTTTCCGGTAAATATTAAAATTCACTTTTTTCTTAACAGACCGTTTCCGTTTTTTCACATTTAAACCCGCCAAAATTTCACAATCAACTAACGAACAGAAGCCAAAATCAGCTGTTTTCATTTCCAATTGTCATACATTTGCGTTACCGCCGCTACTAATCGATAATAACAATTCACAATAGTGAACAAAATTAGCGCCGTCGTTAATTTTGACCGGCCTTGTGACAAATATGTTGTTGGTTTTCTTCGTGTCTCTTTCGTAAACAGAAGATCTTATAGTTTTCTTTAAATTCCTAAACAAATAGCTGGTAATTTTGCTTTTTTGAACGTCGAAGTCATTTCTTCGAAATGTATTGTCCAATTATCATTATAGCTTTCTTATAATATGTTTACATTAGAGTATTTGCCGGGTTAACCTCCTTTATGAGGAACTGAAACGGTAAAATTCTTTAAATTTGGCATAAATATTTGTAACGTAAAGGCAAAACTTAAAAGTACCATTCAACGGCCCGTTCAACGTTACATACCGTTTGGAAATATTTTTTAGGGTTCCGGTCCATTTTCAACAAATCAGTAGTAATTTGATATTCTAGGTTTCTAATCGGCATTATTGTCTAATATTAAGTATTTCGAAGAGATGAGGCACAGTTTTTTATCAGAATTTGTTCATTTTTGCCTAAGTTCTTATTAGGTAAATTTGTACGTAGCTGGTCCTAGGTATATTCCAGAGAAAAAAGTCGGAGCGCTAAAATCCTGTCGTCGTTATCCATTATAACTTGACATTAATATGCCTAGCCTTGACTTCAAGCCTTTTATGTACTTGCACCCTTAAGTTCGCGTAGCTAGCCTAGCCCCACAGGAAGATATCTCAAGAACCATCCGGTAACTATTAAATTATAAAATTTAGAAACACTTTGGTATGCGTAGCCGGCGTTGGCCATACTGTAGTCAAGGCAGAAGCCGGCTACTTAAAAAAGTATCATTCGACTCATATTACTGAATTCGGGAAACATATTGACGCAATAATTTAACATATATTTTGTAAAATCCGATAATGGGTCCATATTGATTTCATAAGAAATGTGACCAACAGTTAGAGAAGTACTTTTATAAGCTTTAATAAACATATATACATTTATATTCCTGCAGATACGGTATAAATATATTCGGTTCAAATATCCTCTTTCCATAACCTTAAAAGTAATCTAATGAAAAGTATCCATGCCTGGCAGAAATATACCAAATGAGTGAAACAACAAGAACTAGTTCTTACAGACTCTTTAGGTGAATAGTTCAATTGAACTTGTTCTTTCTGGAAAGACTCAAAACAACTCAAAATGTCCGGTCATTCTCATAACCACGGCCATGGATGTGGCCACGAAGCCACCGATGTCGATCATGCCCTTGAAATGGGTATCGAATATAGTCTATATCAAAAAATTGATATGGAAAATTTGGAATGCTTAAATGAGGAGAGTGATGGTGATGGCAAAAAAGTTTTCAAACCCTACGAGGAACGGTTGGATGTGACAAAGGTAAACATAGCAATTGCAATTTTGAATTTTGTATTCAAAAATAATAGAAATATTTTTTTAATATTTGTAGTTTGTCAAAAGTGATTGTGATGAGGAGCTGCTGTTCAACATACCCTTTACCGGCAACATTAAGCTGAAGGGTATTATTGTGGCTGGAGCCAATGATGATTCACATCCCAATAAGATGAGGCTGTAAGTAAGGACGATCAATTGTTTTGCAATCTATTGTTATAAAACTTTAATACTTGTGTTGCCATTTAATATGAGTTTGATAAATAGAGTATTTATATTTCTTCTGTTCTATCTATTCTAGTTTCAAAAATCGTGAAAAAATGACATTTGATGATGCCCAAGCTAAAGCGGATCAGGAATTCGAATTGACACGAGATTGCCGGGGTGAAGTTGAGTATTCCCCAAAGTAAGTACCCAGCAAAATGTTTAATGCAAAAGAAGTATTTGAATCATGTGTTTATGTTATTTCGAACTATTTCGAAATTTGAATTAAAAAAAAAACAATGGTGAAAAAGTCGCATCCTTATCTTAATTTTGCAAGGCTCCTTGAAAATCTATTGAATTTTGAAGTTGCAGAAATGGGATTCCTTTGGACATTTTATGAACTTGCTATAATTCAAACTTGATATCTTTTTCTTACAGAGTTGTAACATTTTCCTCAGTACACCACCTATCCATACATTTCCCTTCCAATTTTGGTGATGATAATACAAAAATCTATTATATTGGTAAGTTTTATATTTATTTCTAATATGAAAAAATAATTCAATATATTTTTTCCATAGGCCTTCGTGGTGAATTTAGTGAGGCGCATCATCATGGTGTAACTATATGCAGTTATGAAGCAAGACCCAATGTCAGCGATCATAAAAATGAAGCTTTTGATTCTGTTACACGAACTATACAATAATCGATTTGATATGAGACGAAAGTCAATAAATTATTCCAGCCGGAACGGATGTCGAAATTATTTCCTAATTATGTGAACTCTTAAAAAGTGGAATGAATAACTTATATACTATTTAAATAAAAGTAAATTATTTTTTGTATTGTATTTTTCGAAAATGTTTTGGCAGTGACTGATCATTCCATGTAAAAAAAAGGTGCAGGTGGAAATAAAATGAAGAAGAAATAGGTGAGTAGTTAAATTTGTGGAATCTGCCTATTCATTAACCAATATTTTCGGAAAATTCTCCTATATGGCATATTTTCAGAAGCGGGATTTTTTCAAAATTTTTATATATGGATTAAAAATTGATTAGAAAATTAAATTTATTAGCCAAAAAGGGAGAAAGAGGAAATCTTAAAATTTGTGTTGTTTGAAGTTGAATGAAAGCAAAAAATTGCGGAAATAGCATCAAATTTTAGAATAAGTTTAGATTTATTCGAATTGGTCACCTTTGGCACGAATTATGGGCTTCAAACGATCAATGAAACCGTCACACTCTGCCCGAATGTTACTCTGCGGTATTTTGACCCATTCCCGGCGAAGAGCTTACTTGAGGTGAGACACCTTGTTATTTTTTAGTGCCAACCTTGATTTCCAAAATACTCCAGACATAATAGCCGAATGGATTGATATCCGGAGATTTTGGTGGCCATTGGGCGCTGGAAATGAAGCCAGGAACCTCATTTTGTAACCATTCTTGGAGGCGCGTGCTGAGAGCGATGGTGTGTCCCATAGAAATAATGGTTTCGTCGATATAACTATGTGTTCCATCAGTCTTTCCGATAACCCTTGTACAGATTAGCCGATTTAGTCAAAACTGCACATGCAGCCATTTTTACCCAAAATAACATCGAAGTTTCAACCGAGGAGGTTAAATCGGCAAATACTCTAATGTAAACATATTATAAGAAAGCTCTAATGATAATTGGACAATACATTTCACAGAAATGCCGTGCCTGACCTATCGACGTTTAAAAAAACTAAATGGCCAGCTAGACACTAAGCTTATTTTGTTTACATATTTTAGTGGCCGTATCTTCTGTTTACGAAAGAGACACGAAGAAAACCAACAACATATTTGTCACAAAGCCGGTCAAAATTAACGACGGCGCCAATTTTGTTCACTATTGTGAATTGTTATTATCGATTAGTAGCGGCGGTAACGCAAATGTATGGCAATTGGAAATGAAAACAGCTGATGTTGGCTTCTGTTCGTTAGTTGATTGTGAAATTTTGGCGGGTTTAAATGTGAAAAAACGGAAACGGTCGATTAAGAAATGAAGTGAATTTTTATATTTACCGGAGAAGGCACAAAAAAATCAGTTGTAAAGAAGAAAAAAAGAAAACGGATTGACTATGAATGAACTGCAATTAGCCACAATGGGTTGTGGATTGAATATCACAATATAATGGCCAAAAAATCCTACAAATTCATGTGGACTCGGTTAAGAAAACGAGTAGGTGAAAGAAAAGGCGTTCTTATACAGAAGAAATACGTTAACTTATGGCAGCAAACTAACTGATGTTGCTCATAAAAAGTTCTAAGCTTAATCTCTGCAAAAACGTTTTCAAATTGAAATTCCTTCACGGTTGTGTCGAAGTATTAAATGTGCGCCTATTTTGAGTTAGGTTATTTCCGTCGTGTCGCGTTTATTTCTCTGTCGTTGAATGTCGCATACGGGTCCCTGGAAAAGTGCAGCAGTAAAAGTGATCAAATTTAGACAAAAACCAAGTAAGAAGGTAATTTTATACACCTAACCTAAATTTGTCCAGTTGAATTGAAAAACTAATTTTGTTTCTTATTTGCTTTAGGAGCTGGACTACAATGGTTGAAACCAACAAATAATCAGTAACAGTCTCTAATAAATATGAAATAAATCGCAATTTCCTTGTCCATAAAAAAGGCTCCAGTGGATTGGTGGCAAGTCATCGTTTAAAGTCCATGAATAAGATGAATCCGAATCCAATTGGATATTTCGAGATATTCCTTTATGGTCGTGTCGTGTTTTGTGTTCGGTTATTTTCGTGGTGTCGCGTTGCTTCGTATTATACTATTAGACTAAAAATATGCAATATGATGTGGAGAAACTGATCAAATCTGGATGAAAATCAAAGAGGAAGGTAAGTTCATTAGACTAACCTTATTTGTTCGGTTTGCATGAAGAACTAATTTGGTTTCTGCTTTGATTTAGGAGCAGGACTACAATGGTTGAAACCAACAAACGGCCATTAAACACTCCTGATAAATACAAACAATGATGTGAATTCCAGTCATTATCTTTCAAGAGCTATCTCCTAGTGCATGAAAAAGCCTGCGGGGAATATAGGTGTCTAGTCATCTTTTAAAGTCCACGCAAAAATTAATCAGAATCCAATTGGATCGATCAACATAGAATTCATGGTTGAACTTTTGCAAAAACAACAAATATTGGAGCCATCTCAAAAGCATATAATAAGAAAAAAAAAAAAAACAAACAAAACGTTCACAAATCTCAAAACATTCGCGAACTTTACGGTCGGGTCGAAAAAATGTATTTGTGTCTATTTTATGTTCGGTTATTTCGGTGTTGTCGCATTTATTTCGTGTTTTCGCCGGTTCGTTCGATGTCGCTTGGTATTAGACTTACACGGATGTCTCTAAAAAAAGTGGAGACAAAAAATAGGCAATTTCAAACTGATCAAATCTGGGTGAAAATCAAAGAAGGTAAGTTCATTAATCTAATCTTATTTTTTTAGTTCTCATGAAGAACTAATTTTGTTTCTCTTTTGCTTTAGAGTTAAGGCTACAATGATTGAAACCGACAAACAGCCAGTAAAAACTATGATGTGAATTCCAGTCACTATATTTCAAGATCAATTACCTTGTGCATGACAAAGGCTTCGGTGAAAAGGTGTCATCTTGTTATTTAAAATCCACGAAGAAATTGAATCTGAATCCAATTGGATTCGATATACAGTATCATAAGATTAAAATTCTACCAAAATTGAATTTAAGTTTAAACTTTAAAAGAACATTAATAACACCTCAACAATCTTCAACACAAAAAATTAAAAGCCTTGCAAAAGTATGGATTATGATCTTAAAGCCTATAGTTCTAATCGGTTAATGTTTGGACTTCTGTTCGTGAAAATGCATAAATGTGTTCAAAAAGAAAAAAAATAAACAGTTAACTATTTCAAGAGTATAAACAATGACTCTCATTAGAACTGAAACCTTTGCAATTTGGATTCTTTTTGGTGTCGCTGGAAAAACGAAAAAAAAAATCCAACATAAAATTAAATAAATTCGGACAAGAATATTAAATGAGAAGGTAGTTGAAAGAATGATTTCATATTTCGTGTTCGATTGGATAAGGAAACCATCTGTAGTTTAATGTATCATCATAAGCATTCAATTTTTTAAATTGTGAAAGAAAGGTAAGCACTTGTAATTATAAATAGAAATCATTCCAACTGAATGTTCTTGTTTTTCTTTTTCTTTACAGGATTTAAAAGAGGTAAGTGCCTTACTAGTTGTCAACAAATATTCAAAATTGCTACTGTAAATAAGGTGATGTGATGATATTATTTTAGTATTTAGAGTGACCTCTTGTGACAAACTGTTATCTATTTAGGTCTACGTTTTATTATAGCACCTATTAAACGTTAATGTCTCATATTAAAAGTTTTTACGAATTAAGTCACATTTTCTAAAGGATTTGTTTAGAATTCTATATTTGTAGCTTCTGTGGTGGAACGTAGTACACAGTGTGAGATAAAAAAAACTGCAACAAAGTCAAACGCCATAATTTTTACATTTTTTTTAATTTTATTGAATGAAAGCAGAAAATGTCCGAAATAGCATCAAATTTTAGAATAAGTTAAGATTTGTACGAATTGGTCACCTTTGGCACGAATTATTGCCTTCAAACGGCCAATGAAACCATCACACGCTGCCGGAATGCTGCTCAGCGTTATTTTGGCCCATTCCCGGCGAAGCGCTTGTTTGAGGTGATCGACACTTTGGTATTTTTTAGTGCCAACCTTGGTATCCAGAGATTTTGGTGGCCATTGTGCACTGGAAATGAAGCGAGGAACCTCATTTTGTAACCATTCTTGGGTGGCGAGTGCTGAGTGTGATGGTGTTGAGTCCTGCTGGAATGTCCAAGGTCTGCGGCCAAGATGTTAGCGTGCCCAAGGCTTTAATACACCCTCCAGAATATTTTCGCAATAATATTCGGCATTTATTTTGATGAAACGGTCGATTAATACGAGCGGAGAGCGACCATCGGTTGTTATGGCGGCCCACACCATCACCATGGCCGGCGCTTGAGTTCTTGTGGCCAACCGAGGGTGCACATTTTCAGCTAACCTCTTTGGTAAGAAAATACGACCAAACTGCTGGACTCATCGGAGAAAAACAAATTCGGCAGTTCACCCCTTTCGGCCAAGCGAAGCAACTCTTTAGCTCTTTTGAGTCTATTTTCTTTCTGTTGCACTTTTTGGAATTTCAATGGCTTTACCCCGAGCTCATTTTTCAATATTTGTCGAATGGAATATTGCGATATGTTCAGCTCTCGAGCCATTTTTCGGCCACTGCGATGAAGTCGCTTCTTTACTTTTCAAACCATTTCTGCTGATGTTGCTATTTTCTTCCGTCCACTTCGTTGACGTCGGGCTACGCTAGCAGTATCACGGTAACGAGCGATGGTACGAGACACAAAAGATATATTCACATTTAAATGCTGGAGTGCTCTAACGATAGCAACTTCTGGTTTTCCAGAAATCACACTATTACGCTTGAATTTCATCACGAAATTTTTTTTATTTTTTTTTGGAAAATTCTCACCAAAATGCTTTTGTACGCTTGTAAACAATATAATGAGCTGTCGCTGGAGTAATTTTAACAGTTGTCGGACGAGTGGCTTAGAAATGACAGCAGTCTGAAGTTGGTTGCATTTTTTTCATCTCACCCTTTATATGGATTGCATTTTTTTTAAATTAACTTAAAAGGGGAAAAGAGTATAGATACCAACATGGAATATTTAATTATTGAAAGCTCTAAAATAGGTGCTGCGGATTTTTTAGAAGGACCTCAAAGGTAAAATAGAACCAAATAAAAAGGGTATAGATTCCAGCATGGAATATTTAATTATTGAAAGCTCTATAAAGTTAAAAAAATGTCTAAAAGTATCTGTTTGGGATGGCGGGATCGGCTTATAGAGAGAACTGGTTGTTGAAAAGCGTTTCGAAAAGCCATAATACCCCTGGATACTTCGGCATTTCTAGTTATCTAAAAATAAAACACCATGCTAAATTTTTAATATTTTTTTTGTAATATTTTTAAATTTTTATTGTGTTTTTCGTCTTGTTATTATTTTATTTCTTCATATGAAATATCATCATCATTATTTATTTTATTTATTTTTTTTCTTGGTTTATTTGGTAACGTTTTTTTCTCATTTGGGTTTTTGTTGTTGTTGTGGTGTTGGGTTTGGTTTTCTTTGTAGTAAATTTTTGGGAATAGTTTTTTGTTAGGTTTTCTTTTCGGGGTTGTTTTATAAGAAAATTGTGAGATTTGTTCATTTTTTTTGTTTTGTTTTAGTTTGGTTTTTTGGTAAAAGGGGAAATAGGTTTGTTAAGGTATTGGTTTTCGTTTTCACCTTCTTCGGGTTGTTTGTTGTTGCTTGCTGCTGATAAAAAGATAATTTCTTTTTTCATATAGTTTTTGGTTTCTGGTTTGTTTAAGAATAATAATAAATTTGTTTATAACAAAATTGACAAGAGTGTGTAGAAAAAATGTGTTTGTGTTCGTGTGTGTCGCAATGTGATAGTATCTAATGTCGTATATAAATTTATTTTCGAGTGTTTTTTGTTCTTGTTGTGTTATTTTATGAAAGTTATGTGAATGCATGGGACAATGGTGTGGTATAATGTTGGAATTTGTGATGATATTGTGTTGAAAATTATGAAAACGAAAAATAAAATGGCAAGTTATAGAAGATTTGAAAATTTTTCCAAAGGAATTTGTAGGTTGATTTGATATTTATATTAGAAAAATATTAATGAGCCAGGAGAATCAAATTTTAAACATTATTTTTTTCCCGAAAAAAAAATCAATATAATAACCAATAATTAGGAATATCACTAAAGAGCAATCCCAGCGTTAGAATACTTTGAATTTCTTTCCTGAAACTATTATTTGTACCCAAAATTAATCCAAGTAAATAAAAAATTAAATCCTTTATCCAAATGTTCCTACATCAAGCTTATAAACAGTGAGTTAAATAATAAAAAAACAAAAGCGTGATTTATATTTTTGTTTTCTTTAAGTTATTATTTTTTTTTTTGTAATAAAAATGATGTTATTTTGTGTTAATTATTATTATTTTTTCTTTTCGATTTTTGTTAATGATGATAATGCTGTAACAAGTTTCTTGCGTCTTCTTCTTCCATATCTGTTCTATATGAGTTTAATTAATAAAATTTAATTTAAACAAATTATTTGTTTTTTGGGTTTTTATTGATTCTTTATTTGTTTGTTTTGGTTTATTTATGCATAATGTATTGTGAGATTTTTTTTATTAATTTTATTTTTAGTACAAACTTAACAATGTTTTTTTTTTCATTTATTTTTATTTTAGTTAAATGATTTTGTTTTAATTTATCTATATTTTGTTTTTTTTCTTTGAATTTCTGCAAATGGTGATGGTAGCTTCGGCATCGGTTATATATAACTGATTTTATTTTTGTTATTTTTAATGAAGGAAATATTCTGGGAGGTGGAGGAGATGGAGAGGGGGCGATGTTAAAATTTAATGCATTTATGCAGTGTTTAAGAGGAAGGAAGGTGATGACTTTAATTTTTCGTTTTTATTATTAAATCAGTTTAGAATTGTCTTTATGATAATTTCCACACAATAACACTGTGCTAAAGATAACTTTCCATTTTTGTGGTGGGATAAAATGGAAATAAGAAATTTCTTTATTGGCAAACAAAATTAAATAGTTTTTATTAAAATAAGGTAATTGAAGATAAAGGCTCAAATATAATGCCTAGTAAAGGAAGTGGCAAAAAATTAATGCATAAAAAATCCCAAAAAGTGGGTGGCCTCTTTTAGGGGAAGAGATGCAAAAATACTAGGAAGGAGGTGGCAAACTCAAAATCATTTAATTGGGTGTGTCAAAATGGATTGTGGTTCCTTTTAGAGACAAAGTCACAGAAGTTACTTGAATAAAAATATAATTAGTTTTCATCCCATAATATCAGATTCTTAAGTCCTGCTGCCTGCTTGTCGTTGTAGAAAGCTTGATTCATTGCTTTGTGAATTTTCATCCAGTCTGTAGGATTTAGTGAGTCGTCATAGAGATCCTAGACATGGTCTATTGAAGAAGTCCTCTGAAAAGGCTTAAAAGTCTACCAAGGAGTGTGAAAAATTATAGCTGGAGATTGGAGTGTTACCAAAAGCGCTACACAGACAGACATGATGTTAGATTTCGCCCTCAAATGTGGGAGAAAAGTTTCAAAACACACCTTGCTGCCAAAGACTGTGAAAGCACATCTGTGGAACCTCAAAGAATTTGGCATCTTATTAGGCATCTTTTATAGTCGTACGTTTTTTCGATGAGGGAAATTGTTGGTGGCAGCACATACTGCTGCGTTCGTACTAATTTTCTATAACCTGGCTTTGGCTCCTAACTCCAAATTCAAAAAGGATAGGGAGAGAGGGGTTATGTGAGTACGTTTAGCTGGGCAGTTAAAAAGGTACAGAGTGTTATGTGGGCCTATTCCATATGCTGGCCAGGTATCTGCTCACTGTTTTCAATTAGAGCCCAATATGAGTTGAGAATCTCGATTGTGCCAAAACTACTCGTGTTTGTCGAGGCAGCTCCCTAAGGTGTTTCTATGCATGCCTTGACGAAGGTTGCCTATCCACCATATGATGATTATAATGGATTTGTTTATAACACCGAAACAAGTATTGCATCGACGGCATTTCTTTCACTTTCGCCATTCCATATAAATGAGAAAATTGGCGATAGTCATTTGTGCTGTATCAAGGATAATTTTATTTACCTATCAGCTCAAGCAAGGCTCGGGTGATGGCACCCGTTGAATAAAGCCCCTATAGTTTCTACAACTATTGCTTATCCAGAAATTGTGGAAAACTGAATACAAAAGGCCGACAAGGCTATATTTGGCGCGCCAAATTAACCAGACGCAGGTATCGGTCCTTAACTAAATTAGCTCGTGCTCATCGTTGCTGCAGATATGCGGTATGTATTCTATACGACTTAGATATCAAACCCTTGATCTAGTACGGGGCCTGTTCTATGGTCAGTATTTTCCCCTTCACCGACTCTGTGAGATCTGGAGATTGATACAATTAAAATCACATAGTGAATAGAACCTTCGATTGGTGCTGATATAAAGGGATATAAGCATGAAAAATGACCATTGTTATATTTCTTCTGCTATGAGAAGGAATTCAACTACCCAGACCTAAGTTTCGAGAGGGTCAGGTGTCCTAACACTGAAAATAGCATAGGGAAGATTAAAAACACAAAGTCACTCCTCTTGTATCCTATTGAGATGATATGAGGCTGAACCAGGGGAGCATTCTAATTTATATCTGGGTATGATAGAAAGAGGGTATTCTAACTTCTTTAAACCCTGATATTCCACAGTTTCAATTTCGATCAAATTCATCAAACCCTTTTTACGGCAGTAGAAGCTTTATGGACAGATATAGAGAGATAATGTGGTTCTTCTGCTAGGAGTAGAAACTCAACCACCCAGACCGAAATGTCGGGAGAGACTGAAGTCCTAACACTGAAATAAGCAAAGAAGAGAACGTTAAGAAATAGTGAGGTCTTTTGGATCCTATTTGAGGATATAGAAAGCAAAACCAGAGATAATTCTTGTTCGTGTCTGGGATGACTTTTCCTTTACTGGTTAGAAACAGCGTATTGACACCACTGGAGTGTCATCTTCCTTTTCAAGGAGAGTCATCTATATTGTTAAATAATTTTTCTACGGCAGTAGGTGTTTCTCGAACAAAAAGAAAGAGAGAGAAAGTGGAAGTTACGTCCTTAGAAAAGGAAAATGCATGATAAGATATAGTCAGCTACTCTGGAATCTTATTTAGGAAATTGATGGCTGAAACAGGGAAGAATTCTAATAGGTACCTGGGATGACTTTCCTTTACAGTTAGAGAGCAAGATATGGACAGCTCTGGGACTCAAACCTCGCGATGACAGATAGAGAATATTGTCACTTATTAAATCTCGGATGTTCCACAGTTTCAATGTCGGTCAAACCAGCCGGACCCTTGCGGGTGGTCCTTGACGAGATATAAAACTAAATGAAGCTATATAGAGATATTGATCTTCCTAGGATCATCGATAATGCAGAACAGTTTGTCCTATCCTATTATGCACCTAAAGTTTGATCGGATGTATTTTTAGAAAATTCGAAAAGAACTAATTTACCGCGTCTTCGAAGCAGTATTCCCAATTAAAAGCAATTTGGTGGCACATTTTCACCATTTGGATATGCACAGGCCGTATAAGATGCAGAACTAAAATATGTGAAAAAATCCTAATGTTGCCTCGTTAAGTACAAAAATATCCGGAAGCCACATACACATACTACAGGTCATTGATCTCCGATTTCAAAAAAATATGAATAAGGTAGAAGTTCTTTTATATTCTGAATATTAACAACTTTTGTAGCAACTTGAACTTTATGCCAATAATATTGGTGTGTGCAATAGAGGATCTGAACCTCTAGACCGTGTTTTAGGTGGATAATGAAGTCTAATGTATAAACCCGACCGACCCGATCTCTCGCATAAAAGGATAAGTTCTTTGAAGACTAGTAAAACTTTCTACCATCTCTTACTTCACTAAGAAGTTCTATGGAGATACGTTATATCAACAACGATTATTCAAACCCATGTAGATCCCACCGCAGAAACAAAATATTTTCAGAAACACAGTATTATTGCCTTTTTATATTATATGTATGTATGTTGTTGTTGTTGTTTTTTTGTATTGCGGGATAATATGTAACAATTGCAATGTATTTATTATTATTTTGTTTTATTTTATATTTAATATAAATTGTTCGTTTTGTGTTTGTTTTTCTTTTGGTTGTTGTCATTCATTTATCAATAATAGGTTGCTGTCGCTTGTTTGTTTTCTTTTTGGGAGATTTTTTATTTGTTTGCGATTTTGTGTTTTTTTATTGATATTTTATTTTTTATGTAAGTTATGGTATTTGCCTTTTCTGTTTACAATTTTAGTTGGGTTTTTTTCGGTATTAATAATAATAAAAATTATTTTTATTTAGTTTTTTTTTGTTCTTTTGTTTTATTTAGCATTCGTATTTATTATCATCTATTACTCTAGTGTTGTTTTGTTTTGGATTTATTTATGCATAGTTTTGTTGTTGGTTTTTTGTTTTTTTTTATTATTATTATTATTTAATAAATTAGCTTATAAATTATTTTAGCATTTTGTCTAATAATATTATTTATTTAGTTATTTAAACTTACTATACAAGCTCTCTAATAAAGTTTTTTTCGTCTTAAATAATTATGCATTCTTTTTGTGGATCATTGTTTCTTCTTCTTTGTTCTAATGTAGGGACTGGAACGTTCGAGGAAGAAAATAAATAATACGAATTTTTGTCATTTCTAAGAATTGTATATATAATATATTAATACTCAAAATATAGAAAATAAAAATTATCATTTTAAAGATTTGATTATTTACAAAATACTGTAGAACAAATAATTTAAAATTAAAACATAAAAGTTAAATTAAAAAAAATTATTTTCTCAATCAAGTTTAAGGAGTTGGAGAATGAAAAGTAAAATCAATCTTCAATGGAAAATAAAAACAAGTAAGCAAAGGCTATAGTCGTGCGGGGCGGACCATGTGATACCCTACAACACTACAATATGTTAGAAGCCTCCTTATGTCCAAATCCATTTTGGAAGATTTCGCTTAGCTTAGCTTCAAATTTAGACTCATATATATGATTTGCTTGTCTACGATATTTGGCTATATTCGTCAACGAAATCAGCAGAAACAAGTAGGCAAAGGCTATAGTCGTGCGGGCCGACCATGTGATACTCTACAACACTACAATATGTTAAAAGTCCCCTTATGTCCAAATCCACTATGGAAAATTTCGCTTTTGAAATTATGTCACGGAGCACTGCCAGATATTACCCTTTGCATTTTGACAAGGAAAACTTGCCTAATATTTACGGACTCCGTCATGCTGTTAGTTGTTGCGGTCCATTTTACAGCTAAATGTCATCCAAAATGCTAGACTTCTTCGCTGTCCTTAACTCTCTTCTCAGGCAAAATTCGGTGTCGATTGGTTTCAATTGTGTGATCAGGAAAATTAAGCGAAAGTTCGACTTTTGTGTATTTCGGATATCGCCTAGAGGTGCATTCTACCCTTTGCCGACATTTCGTGTCCTTTGATTTCTACAAAATCAGGAACATTTTTAGTTGTTGGTTCATTTCAACATCTAAATATTATGCGATAATCTCCAACAGCAATAGGCTTCTATTCTGGCTCTAGCCCCACCGCCATTCTAAATTTCGTGAAGATCGGGACATAGTTGCGACCTGTAGAGTGATTACAAATTAACATGGACAGACCGACATACATAGCTCGATATGAAGATTCATATTTACTTTCCTATGTGGGAAACCAATATTTCGAGGTGTTACATAATTGTTGGCCTAATCAAACTTATAATACTCCCAACACAAAGTGTTGTAGGGTATAAAAAGTAATTTATAAAATTGCTAAAGTTTTTTTTCAAAACATTTTTAAAAAGTTAGGAGGTAAGAGAAAAATCGGTCAAAATCAAAAATCAACGAAAAAAAAAATAAAAAAATATTTTTTGGTACGATATTTTTATTTTTTTTAACAAAAATATTCAAATGGAAAAAATCTCGTAGAATTTTTCTTCAAGACCTGGAACATTTCCAGCCCAAACATTATTACATGCCAATATTATTTTTTGTAAGATTTTATATTTTTTTATTAGAATTTAAATTATGTTAAATATTTTGTTTTTCTGTAATTATTATCATTATACTTAAAAAATAAATTTCTTCATTTTTCGGTTTTTCTTGTAGCGTCATAATCATATGCCTTGTTTTAACAAATTATTTATTTTTTTATTTTCTTTTTTTTTGTCATAATTGCAGCAATTTTTTTATATAATTTTTTTTTTGTTAATATTTATAGGTTTTTGTTGTTGTCTTAATTTCATTTATTGCTAGTTTTGTTTTTCTAAAAATTATTTTCTTCCGTTTATTTTTGTTTTCTTTTATTTTTTTTTTAATATTAAAAATGTTACTTATTTTTTCAATTTCGTTATAAGTTTATCTTTTTCTTTCATATTTTATTTATATAAATTTTTGTTTTTTTATTCTTATTAGGCTCTTAGAGTTTTATTCTAAACAGAGTTTATTTATTATTATTATTACTTTTTGCAATGCATATGTGTCGGTTGGTTGGGTGATGCATGTATGGGCGAGTGTGTGTGTGTGTGTTTTACATAATTTAGTTATAATGTGGTTTTCATAATGATTGGTTTATAGTTCGCTGTGTAGTTTTAAGGAAACCTAGGTAGGGAAAAAATTCCCAACACCCCTTGGATCTTCTTCGAAGAAATAATCAGAAATATTAAAATGACACACTAGTGCGCATAAAAAGTCTCGAAGGAAGTATCTGTTTTCGTCCAAACTTGGTAGAAACATCCGTGCTATGAATAAGAATGTGTGATATTGAATATTGAATATTTCATAATACTTTAAACTGAAAAAGTATACCACAACGTAATCTTGTCCGTTTTCAAAACATATATAACAGTTCATTCATTAAGGTTTGGTGCAGGATATTACATGTTATAAATTAAGGATTGTTTTTTATTCTATGAGACGATCACAAAAATCGTAGAATTCCATAAAAATGATTACATCATTTCAGTTTTGGGTCATATTTGGTAACTCTTCTAATTTTCAAAAGATTCAGCAAATTTAAAGTACAAAATCGAATGACATGTGGCTTCTTCGGCCATACAAGTCAGGGTGTAAAAAGGAATTTCAGAGAAGAAAGTTATTTCGATAAGGAATAACGCCTCATTTTATATTCAGCCGTATAACCATGGTTCTGGTGGTCTTAACATACAATGGCAGGCATTTATTTCAATAACACTGTACTTTTTACGGCTTTGGAATGAGTTGGATTCTCCTGACTTGCCATGTTTATCAATAACACTTAGTATGTATACCCTCTGATTTATGGCTATTGCGGCTATAAAGGGTGAGATGAAAAAACTGCAACCAATTTCAGACTGCTGGCATTTTTAAGCCACTCGTCCGACAGCTGTTAAAATTATTCCAGTGACAGCTCATTATATTGCTTACAAGCGTACAAAAGCATTTTGGTGAGAATTTTCCACAAAAAAAGTTATTCGTGATGGAATTCAAGCGTGACAGTGTGATTTCTTTAAATATTTTGCTGGAAAATCACAAGTGGCTATCGTTAGAGCACTCCAACATTTAAATGTGTATGAATATTATACATATTATATAGGAAGTGGACGGAAGAAAACAGCAACATCAGCAGAAATTGTTCGAAAAGTAAAGAAGCGACTTTATCGAGACCCGCGTCGCAGTGGCCGAAAAATGGCGTGTGAGCTGAATAAATCGCAATATTCCATTCGGCAAATATTGAAAAATGAGCTCGGGGTAAAGCCATTGAAATGGCAAGAAGTTTCAACGCAACAGAAAGAAAATAGACTCAAAAGAGCTAAAGAATTGCTTTGCTTAGCCGAAAGTGGTGAACTGCGGAATTTGGTTTTCTCCGATGACAAAAACATTCGTTGTCCAGCAGTTTGTAAACAAACAAAATATTAATCGTATTGATCGACCGTGGCATCAGAATATTATAGCGAAAATATTCTGGAGGGTGTATTAAAGCCTTGGGCACGCAAACATTGTGGCCGCAGACCTTGGACATTCCAACAGGATTCAGCACGCGCCACCCAAGAATGGTTACAGAATGAGGTTCCTCGCTTCATTTCCAGCGCACAATGGCCACTGAAATCTGCGGATACCAATCTGTTGGACTATTGTGTCTGGAGTATTTTGGAGAGCAAGGTTGTCACTTTAGTGATACCAAAGTGTTGATCACCTCAAGCAAGAGCTTTGCACGGAATGAGCCAAAATAACGCAGAGCAAAATTCGGGCAGCGTGTGACGGTTTCATTGTCCGTTTGAAGGTCATAATTGGTGCCGAAGATGAACAATTCGAACAAATCTAAACTTATTCTAAAATTTGATCCCATTTCCGACATTTTTTGCTTTCATTCAATAAAATTGAAAAAAAAAAACAAGCAAGCAAAGGCTATAGTCGTGCTGGGCCGATCATGTGATACCCTACAACACTACAACATATTATAAGCCCTCTTATGTACAAATACATTTCGGAAGGTTTCACTTTTGAAATTATTTCACGGTGCACTGCTCAGATATTACCCTTAGCATTTTGACCGGGGGCATTTGACCAATATTTACGCACTCCGTCGTGCTGTTATGTTGTGGTTCATTTTACAGCTAAATACAATCCAATGGTCATCAAAATGCTAGAAACCTTCCCTGTCCTTAACGCTCTTCTCAGACGTGTCGAATGGCTTCGATTGTGTGATCACGATTTTTTCTATTTTTGGTTCATTTGAACCCCTAAACATTTGCGATCATCTTCAAAAGCAAGAGGCCTGTTTCTCCAAATTTAGACTCATCTATGTGATTTCGTGTCCATTGGTTTCTATTTATGACCTTTATAACGGTTGCAAAACCAGGAACATTTTTAGTTGTTGGTCCATTTCAACCCCTAAAAATATTGCGGAGATCTTTGAAAACAATAGGCCTAGCCCTTTGTTTAGATTTTATACTTTTATGCCAAGAGGGCATTCTGAATTGACAAAATTTTTCAAAATCGGTCCAGCGATTCTTGAGATATAACCATTCTAGCTAACATCTCCTCATTTTGTATATACACATTGAATACATTTCGCCATAATTATCCGATATATTTACTATTGGCATGTACGTAACGGTCAGAATTGACCTGTTTGTCTATTAAAAATATTCGCGGTTTAATGGAAAGTTTGACTTTTATTTAAGACAAATGTTATGGTCTATTTCACCCACTAAATATTACCCTATGACCATCCTAATTGGAAGGCTTCTGTCCAGCCCTAAGCTCTAACCCGATACTAACTTCCGCGTCGATTAGTCTATAATTCCGATCTGTAGACCAACTGCAAAATAAGGAAATTTTTCAATTTTTGGTCCATTTCAACCCCTTAATATTATGCGATAGCAATAGGCTTCTATTCTGACTCTAGCCCAATCTCCATTCTAAATTTCGTGAAGATCGGGCCATAATTGCGACCTGTAGAGTGATTATAAGTTAACATGTACAGACGGACGGACATACATAGCTAGATCGACTCTGCTCAGCAAGATAGGAAGATCCATATATATTTTCCTATCAGGGAAACCAATATTTCGAGGTGTTACATAATTTTTGGCCCAATCAAACTTATAATACCCCCAACACATAGTGTTGTAGGCTATAAAAAATGTAAAAATTATGGCTTTTGACTTTGTTGCAGCTTTTTTATCTCACTATATGTAACGTATTCCACAATATTGAAAATCAAAATTACTTTGAAGATAAAAAGAAAAACAATTTATGTTTTTAAATCAAGGAAATAAACAATATATTTATTAATTCACAAAAAATTAAGCCCATAATAATAGTAAAGAGATTAATTAAAAAAAATATTTATATAAAAGAAACCAAAAAATACCCATGGAATAATATTTATAAACAAAACATTTTGAAACTTCAGCATAATATAAAAAAGTATAATATATATAAGGAGAAATAACAATGTGTATTAGTAAATAATATATTTTATATAGAAAAATTAAAGAAAACCATAAGGAGCTTTACACATTTGATATTTTACAATAGTTGTTTGTTTTATTTATTTTTTTAAGAAAAGAGGTCTTTGCTCAGCAATTATTAATATTAATTATATTTTTTATAATAATATAATCATGTATTTTTAATAAACCATTTTTTGTTTATAACAAACTTCTGCTTTATTAATGGAGATAGATGTGTGGGTGTGTTTGTTGCGAAAGAAGAAATATGTTTTGTGAATTTTATTTTTGTCCTTGAAATAGTTTTAATGTTATTGTTATTAAAGATATATATATATATATATATATTTGTTTATTATTGGGTGAATAGTTGTAAGGAGCTGTGTAGATTTCAAAAAACAAAAATAAAAGAAAAATCATTTTTAGGAAGAAAGATGACTGTGATATTTTGTTAGAAGAAATATACCAGATATTGCTTAGCGTGGTGAATTTGATTGATATTTATATGTATATAATGAGTGTACGTTATGCATGTAAGGAAAATTTAATTTTGATTTTTTTTCTTTTCAAAATTAGATTTTGTTTAATTGTGTGTTTTGATGGAGGAGGGGGAGGAAGGGAGGATTTGGAGTTTTTTGTTTACTTTTTTTTTGGTTTTGGTTTTGTGTGTAAAGAGGTTATACAAAATTAGTATTTTTGTTGTTATTATTAATTTATGTTTTTGTTGTTGTTGTTGTTTTCGTTTGTTTAGGAAATAGCAAAAAATTGTTGATATCGCAAAAGAGAAAAAATAGATTTACAAAAATAAGACAGCGGCGGCTTTTTAAATATTTTCTTTTTGTTTTACTTTTTTTTGTTCATTCATTGTGTGTTTTCTTTTTTTGTAATTTTTTCAATATTTTTTTTGTTGTTTAATTTTTTTTTGTATTTAAGTGGGCGGCAAAAATTTCCATTTTTTTTTTATATTTTTACAAAAAGGAAAACTATATAGTGTTTGTTGTTTTTGTATCGTTTAGTATTTTTGTTGTTGTTGTTGTTGTTTGTTAGTTTAAGGTAAGAGTATATATATAAATGGCTAGAAAGCAAGCAACATTTTTCCAAAAACCAAAAAACATGTTGCTTCAAAGGCATTTGTCAAACTGCATAAGGTGCATTTTTTGTTGGTAAAGAATGATGCTGTGAATGGACAACTATGGCTGCGGCGGATGATAATGTTGTGGTGGTGGTGGTGGTTGTGGTTGCATTATGAATACCAGAGGAACCGGAAACACCGGCCATACTACTACCGCCACCGCTTACCGCCATTACACTAACTTTGGTGTTTTTCAAACACGACCGAGTTGTGATGGTGGTAGTGGAGGTGGTGGCAGCAGCCTTACTATCATGGCTGGCATTGGTGTGAGCAGTCAACTGTTGGTGTTCGGCGACAACAGTTTTTGTGCGTTTCTTTAATTCGATTTGTTGTTGCTGTTGTCGTTTTTCCCGCCACCGATCCAGGGGTGTGTAGCAACACTTGAATATTGGCTGTTTACGTTTACGTTGTTCCGTTGATGATGACGATGATGTCGATGAACTAAGGCTAAAACTTTGCGCTAAAGATGAAGCCGTTAAATCAGTCTGTACACCGCTGCTACATAAACGTGTCTCCATTGTATATTGTGGTGGTGTGGCTTGTGGTGCTGTGGGCATTGATGTTATCGGTGCCAAGTGACGCATTGAGGAGCGCATCGGTTGGGGTTGAGCCAGTAATGTGTTGTCGGCGGCCAGCGGTGCCGGGGCCTTGCATATCACTGTGGGCGGCTCACATTCATGCAGCTCAAACGAATGGGCCGATGAATGATCCTCAACGTAACACTCCTCATCGTCGTACTCCTCATTGGAGGTGCGTGTGGTGGTGGTGGTTGACGGCCGAAACTCGTGTGACGAGGACTCGACCATGGCAGTGCAATAGTTGGCGGCAAAATTATTTGTTTCCAAATAATGGCAGGATTGAAATATATAATCATCCACAAATTGTTGTAAGGCCAGCGGATCACAGGCTGCTGCAGCTCGTGCTGCCACAGCAGAGTCCAGTATGGATCCTTCGGAATAATGCTCGTGTGTTAGGCGGGCGCTAGTATGTGTAAACGGGTGATGGTGTGTATGATGGTGGTGGTGATGTTGTGGATGAAAGCATTGATGCTGGCGTTGATGATAGTGATGATGCAGATGACTGTCCTCATCTTCATCCGGTGACTGTTGCTGATTTAGGGAGGCATAACGGCGTATGCCTTTGTGCGATTGTGACGATGGTGAGTATATCACAAGTGAAGTGGCTGTGGGTGAATCTACTAGGGGAGATGTGGAATGTTGCTTGCTTTCCATGTGAGTAACTGCTGCTGCTGCTGCATCGTGCCGTTGCTGCTGTTCAAGCTCATGCTCAGAATCAGCGACTATTCCGCTGCCAGAGTGTTGTGTAAGCTCCGAAATATGTGCTGAATAACTAGAAATATATTGAGGTAAACTGGAAACGGGAGGATGCGTGTGATAGGTGGAGGAGGAGGAAATACTTGGTGTTGTGGTCGTGTAGGCATAACTATGGGATTGGGCTATTATGTTTGAGGAAGCATTAGTAACATATTGTTCAGGTGGTGTGGGTGGCAAGGCCACAGTTAGGTTTTTCGCCTCCAGCAAGTGCGCGGAGGCGGCAATTTCCGTTTGACTCTGAGTCAGCGGTTGAACAACAGCATTTGGCAGATGCAGATGCTGCTGCAGCTGGTGCTCTTGTTCTCTAATAATAAGCTTTTGTTGTTGCTGACGCTGTTTTTGCTTCATATCAACAATTTCTATTTCTTCAATATCACTAAAACTATTTAATTGTTTCAACAAATAATGAACATCATTTCGTTTCCAATCACTACTGGCACCATCCTCATCATACTCATCTTCCATTGATACCTTTTTGGGCATGGTGGTAATGCTTTCCAAAGATATTAATGAAGATGAATCTGTGGTTGTGGCTGTTGTTGTTGTTGCTGTTGTCGTTCTAGATAATGACTGTGGTTGGGATGTAGTAGTGGTTGTGAAGGTGGCGGCGGTGGTAGTGGTTGCTTCCACATTGGTTCTTCTATCTTCGTATGAGAAATTAATTTTTGAATTATTTACAACGAGGTCGGTATAATGATGTGAGGCCAATCTACGTTTTAAACTATCACTTAATATGGGCATCCCTACAATATGCTGTTGTTCCTGGGGATGTTGCTGCTGTGATTTGGTAATGGAATCAGCAACCTGTAATGGCGACGGCTGTTGATAATTATTTATTACCGGCACTGTATTGTCAATAATTCGATTAAATTTAGCTAATGCCGTATTCAATGGTTGTTTTTGTGTTAATGATGTATACGTTGTTGCTGCTGTTGCTGTTGTTGTTGTGGTTGTTGTTGTTCCAGCGGCTGCGGCTGATGATGATAACGACAATGACGTCGAGGTCATGAGAGTGGTAACAGTTACACCGGCAACGGTGGCCGATGCAAAGGATGTTGTCGCTAATGTCACTGCGGCGCCAATGCTTGTTGTCACTGCAGCGGCATCCGTAGTTGTTGCTGTTGTTGTTATTTCATCGGCTATTATATTAAATTTATTAAATTTTTGTTGTAATTGAGGCACTGTTGTGACGGTATCTAATTTATTTTGTCCATTCTCGTTTCCCTGCTCCTCGGCGGCGGCATGCATGGCATTTATGTTGGCATGGCGGGCATTGCGGGCTTTGGCATTGTTGGCTGTGGCATTGTAGGCTTTGCTGGTTGTTGTCACCATCACCTCCCTGTCGGCAGCCACCATGGTAGTACCCCTTCTTCTAGACACAATGATATTGCTATCGTGCTGCTGCTGTTCCTCTTCTTGGACACGAGTTAAACTCAGATTCCGATTCCAATTCAGATCACCATCGTACTGTTGTTGTTGCTGTTGCTTTTGCTGTTTGTTGTTGTAATCATTATCAACGCTACGTCTTAAATTATCCATCATTTCACTAACATTTAAATTTAATTGTAATTTTAATTGCTGCTTTAACAACAATTGTCTACTCTCATTTAATAATGCGCTAGTTGTTGGAGTTGTGGCTGCATCCGAGACTGATGATGCTGTGTTGGTGGTGGCTGCGACGGCGGCGCTATGCTGCTGCTGCGGCAGGCCACGCCTGTTCATCATCATTTTATTAGTTGTATTTAAATTGGTATTAGCTAAATTTCTATTCAAAATTAATTTCCTTGACGACGACGACGACGAAATGCGTTCATTATTGTCGCTCCCCCGCGATTACCGACTATCACGGGTGGAGCGAGGCCTTCCCTAACTGGATGTGGAGGCAATTGGTGACACCGGTGATAGGGGACTGCGTGCCGTTTCTCTCGGACACCCGCTTAATGTTATCACCAATTTTCGTGAACCGGCCTGATCACGATGCTCGCATAGCCAAACACCCTGCCAAGTGCCAAGGGATAATTTACCATCCGTTATGGGGATTGTCAATGAACTGCCGAGAAAGCAGGCTTTCACATGGGCAGGCTGGAATGAGCGAAAACGAATTGTTAATGTATGTATATAACAAATGGGGGGTAGCGACTTACCATATCATCAGGACCTTCACATGAATGCCTATAGGGTAATCCTTCGGGAACTATTTTATTTAACATCATTTCCATGTCGTCTCTGTGGGTAGGAAGAGAGAAAGGGTTATTATGACTTTGGTAACACCAAATGAATTCATACTTTACCTGACATCCGGATCCCAACTTTCATTTAACGCTAAACTCGCTGATGTGTGTAAAACTGTAAAGAGAAATAAAAATGTAGGTCAGAGATAGCAAATAGCAAGAAGTAAGAATTTTTTAAAGAATATTATTTCCAGACTTTTTTAAAGAATATTATTTCAAGGTTCAAGGAACGTGAATTTTATCAAAGAATATTATTTCAAGGACCTGGAATCTTGATTTTTTTTAAAGAATATTATTTCAAGGACCAAGAAATTTGGATTTTTTAAAGAATATTATTTCAAGGACCAAGAAACTTGGAATTTTTAAAAAATATTATTTCAAGGACCAAAAAACTCGGTTTTTTTAAGGAACATTATTTTAATGACCAAAAAAAGGGGACTTTCTAAAGAATATTATTTCAAGGACCAACAAACGTGGCTTTTTTCCAGGACCAACAGACCAACAAAAGTGGATTTTTTCAAGGACCAACAAGCCTGGATTTTTTTCAAGGACCAACAAACGTGGATTTTTTTAAGGACCGACAAACGTGGATTTTTTAGGACCAAAAAACGTGGATTTTAAAAAAAATATATGGTCAAGTACCAGCAAACGTGGATTTTTTTCCAAATATTTTTTTGAAGGACCAACAGAAGGTGCATTGGCAAAAAGAGTGGATTTTTAAAGAATATTATTTCCAGGACCAAGAAATGTCGATTTTTTAAAGAATATTATATCAAAGATCAAGGAACCTGAATTTTTTTAAAGAATATTATTTCAAGGACCAATAAACGTGGATTAAAAAAATATTTCAAGAACCAAGAAACGTGGATTTTTAAAGAAAATTATTTAAAGAACCAAGAAACGTCGATTTTTTTAAAGAATATTATTTGAAGAACCAAGAAACGTCGATTTTTTTTAATATTTATATCTTTTTTAAATATTTATATATATTTATTATTTTTAAATAAACATAAGGACCAATAAGCGTTTCCAACATTTTTTGAAGGAACAACAAACGATTACCAACAAACGTGGGTTTTTTTTCCAAAATATTTTTCAAGGAACAACAAACGGTTATTGTTAAAGGACCAACAAACGTGGATTTTTTCAAAAAAAAATTTTCAAGGACCAACAAACTTGGATTTTTTCAAAATAATTTTTTCAAGGACCAACAAACTTGGATTTTTTCAAAATAATTTTTTCAAGGACAAACAGAAAACGAACGAAGGTTTTTTTTCAAAATATTTTTTTCAAGTTCCAATTTTTTTATATTTGGCTGGAAACCCACAAGTGGCTGTCGTTACAGAACTCCAGCATTTAAATGTGAATAAATCTTTTGTGTCTCGTACCATCGCTCGTTACCGTGATACTGGTAGCGTAGCCCGACGTCAAGGAAGTGGACGGGAGAAAACAGCAACATCAGCAGAAAGGGGTCGAAAAGAATAAGCGACTTGATCGAAACCCGAAAAATGGCTCGTGAGCTGAATATATCGCAATATTCCATTCGACAAATATAGAAAAATGAGCTCGGGGTAAAGATACTAAAATTCCAAAAAGTAAAAGAACTTACACCGGAACAGAAAGAAAATAGACTCAAAAGAGCTGAAGAGTTGCTTTACTTGTGAGAAATTGGTGAGAAAATATTCCTTGTCCAGTAGTTGTAAACAAAAAAATGACCGTGTTATCTTGCCAAAGAGGTCAGTTGAAAATGTGCACTTTCGGTTGGCCACCCGAACTCAAGTGCCGGCCATGGTGATGGTGTGGGCCGCCATAATAGCCGATGGTCTCTCTCCGCTAGTATTAATTGACAGTGGCATCAGAATAAATACCGAATATTATCCGGAAAATATTCTGGAGAGTGTATTGAAGCCTTGGACACGCAAACATTTTGGCCGCAAACCTTGGACATTCTAACAGGACTCAGCACCATCGCACTCAGCACGCGCCACCCAAGATTGGTTACAAAATTAGGTTCCTCGCTTCATTTCCAGCGCACAATGGCTACCAAAGTCACCGGATACCAATCCGTTGGAGTATTGTTTCTGGAGTATTTTGGAAAGTAAGGTTGGCACTAAAAAATACCAAAGTGTCGATCACCTCAAGCAAGCGCTTCGCCGGGAATTGTCCAAAATACCGCAGAGCAACATTCGGGCAGCGTGTGATGGTTTCATTGTCCATTTGATGGCCATAATCCGTGCCAAAGGTGACCAATTCGAACCAATCTAAACTTATTTTAAAATTCTATGCTGTTTCCGACATTTTTTGCTTTCATTCAATAAAATTTAAAAAAACATGTAAAAATTATAGCGTTTGACTTTGTTGCAGTTTTTTTCACACACTGTATATCATTTGATACGCCCAAAAAGTGCGACATCGAAACAACGGATATAGACGCTTATTCTCTTTGGACCAAATCCGTTCCAGGTTATTTTGAGTCAATCAAGGGATGTCCGTCCGTCCGTCCGCCTGCCTGGCTGGGGCACATGATAACTCTCAAAGGAGTATCCGATCCAAACTTGGTACATCGTATTTTTATTATTAAACTGAAATCGAGATCTGGGATGAGAAATATCGGACCACTGGTACATCAAAATATGTCGAAATTTTCACAGGAAGGATTATGCAACTTAGTACAAACCCTAGAAATCCCAATATTTGTATCAGTGCTATGTCAGGTGCAAAAATGAACAATATCGGCTCATTTAATGATCGGCCCCCACAAGGAGTCAATATTTTGAATAATTATTTCTATCGATATTTTGGTACCTTCCCCACAACGGGTTTTTTTTTACAACATAATTTTAACTATCATAAAATGCGAAATAAACATCCGATTCTCTTCAAATTTAACACATTCAAATATTTTTACTAACACAAATCTGGTAAGAAGATGGGATTTGTCGGACCACTCCTTCAGGTACCTCGCCACAAAGAGGATAACAATTGCGAAACAAGCCAGCGATTCCTTTCAAAATTAGTATATATTTCTCTCAACCAGAGATCTGATTGAATATGGAATCGGCCTACTGCTTCTGGTGCCTCCCCCACAACAGGATCAACAATTATGTGTACAAATTTGGAAATAAATGTTCGATCATATTTTTATCAGTATTAGATGAAGTCGAATACTTCGGTCCTCTATATCTGGTACCTTATAAAAATTTCAAAAGTTTTCCAAATAGTTTGAATATTCATAACGCAAGTCAAAATATATATTTATATAAAGAACTTTGGCTGAGGGTATACCTCCGTCAGCAAAATATTTAGGAACTGTAAATGTGATGCCAGCCATGCATAGTCCTCATATAAAAAGAGGATGTCCTACAAGTATTTTATGTTCAGAAGTTTTCCTCAATACTTCGATATTCTCTATGATATCCTTGAGTTCCATAAGTCTTCTATTCTCCTCCCATATAACGTGGATACCTATTAATAAACCAAAGTATAATCCACTTCCTGTTCTTGTACGATTCTCTCTCCTCCCCTCTACAGACATTTGCATGTTGCTATTTTTGCAATTTTTCACTCCATATTCAACTTCAGCTGTCATACATTGGGTAATTAAACCTTCGTCTTCGTCGTCGTCTTTAACAAAAAATAAAAACAACAACAACAAGAAAAATTACAACTGTTTAATCACTTCTTTGTTTTTTTTTGGAATGTTTTTTGTTTTTCTTGGCATTTCCTTTAATACTTTCCTTCGTTCGGTTGTTGGTTGGTATTTCTTTACTGCGCAAATTCTTTTGTAAGTTCCGTCAATTAAGTATTGGCTTGAATAATGTGTCACTTTAGTCGAATGACATTGACCCACATGCATACATTTTTGCTTTTAACCTGCTTGCCAGCCATGGCAGCCCTATACACATAACTGAAATGAGAATAAATACGCTCGGAGAAAAATTAAATGGGTGACCTTCTACAGGACTTTTAGTGAGAGAGGAAATTTTGCAAATACCGTTTAATGGAAAAGCATGTGCGAGAATTTCATGAAAAGGATGCCTCCTTTAGGGGTTTCCTGTTGATAGGAAACTATTTTAAGACCTTTTATTGATCAAACGTTTTTAAAGATCTCGAGCTGCTTTTATTTAAAGGATTGGTCTTTCGACAGACCTTGCTTTGAGAAAATACCTTCCCAATGTCTTCTATTGAAGATACAGATCTCCCATTTAGGAAATATTTTCGGCCTATCTCCACTTATGATGCTCTGTTTCCTGTAAAAGGTCAGGTACCTTCCAACGCGTTCTACCAATGAAGTAACATACAGGGTAAGTTAAAAAAACTGCAACAAAATCGAACGCCATAATTTTTAAATTTTATTGAAGGAAAGCAAAAAATGTCGGAAATAGCATCAAATTTTAGAATAAGTTTAGATTTGTTCGAATTGGTCACCTTTGGCATGAATCATGGCCTTCAAACGGCCAATGATACCGTCACACGCTGCCCGAAAGTTGCTTTGCGGTATTTTGGCTCATTCGCCGCGAAGCGCTTGCTTGAGGTGATCGACACTTTGGTATTTTTTTGTGTAAACCTTGCTTTCCAAAATAGTCCAGACACAATAGTCCAACGGATTGGTAATCGGTGATTTTGGAACGAGGAACCTCATTTTGTAACCATTCTTGGTTACAAGCTTTGAATGTCCAAGGTCCAAAATAGTTGCGAGCCCAAGGCTAAAGCCTAAAAGCTACACCCTCCAGAATATTTTCGCGATAATATTCGGCATTTATTCTGATGCCACGGTCGATTAATACGAGCAACCATCGGCTGTTATGGCGGCCCACACCATTACCATGGCCGGCGCTTGAGTTCTGGTGGCCAGCCGAAGGTGCATATTTTCAGCTGACCTCTTGGCAAGTAAACACGATCATTTTGTTTGTTTACAAACTGCTGGACGACAAATGTTTTCTCATCGGAGAAAACCAAATTCGGCAGTTCACCACTTTCGGCCAAGCGAAGCTCTTTTGAGTCTATTTTCTTCCTCTTGCGGTGTAAGTTCCGAGCTCATTTTTTAATATTTGCCAAATGAAATATTGCGACGTTTTCAGCTCTCGAGCCATTTTTCTTGCGCCTTTAGAAATTTCAATGGCTTTACCCCGAGCTCATTTTTCAATATTTGACAAATGGAATATTGCGATGTGTTCAGCTCTCGAGCCATTTTTGGGCCACTGCGACGCGGGTTTCGATCAAGTCGCTTCTTTTCGAACCATTTCTGCTGCTGTTGCTGTTTTCTTTCGTCCAATTCCACTTCCTTGAAGCCAGTATCACGGTAACGAGAGACGAATAAATTTTCTTCTGGAAAATTCTCACCAAAATGCTTTTGTACGCTTGTAAACAATATAATGAGCTATCACTGGAATAATTTTAACAGCTGTCGGACGAGTGGCTTAGAAATGACAGCAGTCTGAAGTTGGTTGCAGTTTTTCATCTCATCCTGTACAGATAACGATCTCCTATATAGGAAGCAACTTGTGCCTAACTCCAAGATATGATGCCTGTTAGCGATCGAATGCCTTTTATGAATAAAAGAAAACGCAGAAATCTAAATCTTCTATAGATAAAATGTCTTCTTCATATTTCAAGGGATTTGATCTTCCTGCGATATATTTTGTGCTATATAATTTTTTAGAACTCTCAATGTTTTAAACTTTTTTCTCCCTATCAAAAAAAAGTATTTTTGTAACCTTTCAAATTTCATCTGACCACATTTCCTCGAGTGTAAATCATTTATAAAGCTCAAGGTCTTTACCAGTCATACACCTCTTATGCCACACTTTTATATAAAATTGTATATCATTCTGCAATTTACATATGGCTATATACAATACAGCTGTCATCTGTACATGCAATAACCGCACACACACACACAGGCGCACTTCCATATGTTTGTAGTGTGTATGTATGTGTAAGCAGCTACTTATATTTTGAGTTTTGTCGATAGGAAAAAGGCTTTAAAGGTGTAAAAATTTGTGTTCTAATTGAAATGAATTCCTACACGGCATAAGGAATTGTTCAGACACAGGTGAGATTATTTGGCAAATAAAAAAAATATTGAATATTATAATTATTTAGATTATACAAAGAGTGGAAAATTGTAGTTTTAATTGTGAGCCCTTTTATCTTAGATTTTTAAAGGAAATTTTTGAAACCGTTTAAGGGCAATAATTGTGGATTGTAAACAGTATATTTCAAGACCTTTTTTGAAGTCTTTTTATGGAAACAATCTTCAATTTTTGAAGAGTATTTTCAAGTCATTTAAGAGAAATAATGTTGGAATATTAAAGCAATTTTTTAAAGCACTTTCAGGTTGAAATTCTTAGGTTTCAAAAAAATTCAAAAAAATTAGGCCAATATTCGTATTTTTTTAAATGTTTTTTGGTAGAACGCACGACAACTTCTTAATCCATTTCTTTTATCAAAATGTATGAAATTAGTCTCAAACTTTGCGCTATCATATTTTAGTCCCTCACCAATCTCAATATTTGTATTAAAATTTGTTAATGTTCACATTCTCGAACACACCAACACAAGAAGAAAAATTTGAAAAATTCCAAGTGTCTTATATATTGCGAAGTAAATTACTGTAAATTCAACTTTGAAAATCGTAATATTTTTTTATCAAATCTAAGTCTATGTTTATAAGTGCCTTATTTCAAACAATACCTCCCCTAAAAAAGTTATTATAAATTTCTAGAAATACTGTCGAAACCTACGATTTGGCCAATTTTAGATATTGTGATTTTATTGAAGAATTCTTGTTCAAGAATAGTGATTTTTTTTAATATTTTATTAAGATTTTCAGGTTAAGAATTTTCGGACCAAGAATAGTTTTTTTTTATTTTCAAGATTTCTGGGTGAAGAATCCCTATATGTTTTTTTTAACAAATGTTCAAGGACATTAAAAATTGTGATTTTTTAATATTTTCGAAGAAAATCCAGGGCATGAGTAGTGGATGATGTCTGGATAGTGTATATTTTAAAGATATTGTTCAATGATGTCCCGGCTATATGCAAATGGTGGATTTTCTTAATATTTTCTAGAACAAAGATTCTTGGTTTAATAATAATATTTAAAGGCCGATATTAATATATTTGAGGACTTCCGGACTGAAAATTCTGAATATAATAAAAATATATTTAAATATATTTAAAATATTTTTAAAGAGAATCCGGACGTGGAATTGTTTTTTATTTTTACAGGAATTCTGGACAAAAAACGTGGATTTTTTATAAATTATTTTTCAACGACTTCTCTGCTAAGAGTTGTGGTTTTATTTTTAAGACATTTTGACATAAACTTTTTAAGGCCAAGTAATGTTTTTCAATGACCAAGAACCGTGGATTTTTTTTTATCAAATTTACAAGACTTTTGTCGTTACTTTTTTCAAAGACTAAGAATCGTGAATTTCTGAAAATATTTTTCAAAGACTTTTTAACAATTTTTTAAAACAATTTTCAAGGGCTACTTTGATTAAAACTCATGGTTACATTAATTATATCTTGCAACGACAGGGTAAGAAAAAGAGTGCTAAAATGCAAAGAATAAGTTTAGATTTGTTCGAATTGGTCATCTTTGGCACGAATTATGGCCTGCCTGCCCGAATGTTGCTCTGCGGTATTTTGTCCCATTCCCGGCGAAGCGCTTGCATGAGGTGATCGACACTTTGGTATTTTTTAGTGCCAACCTTGCTTTCCAAAATACTCCAGACACAATAGACCAACGGATTGGTACCCGGAGATTTTGGTGGCCATTGTGCGCGATAATATTTGGCATTTATTCTGATGCCACGAGCGGAGAGCCACCATCGGCTGTTATGGCGGCTCACACCATTACCATGGCCGGCGCTTGAGTTCTGGTGGCTAACCGAAGGTGTACATTTTCAGCTGACCTCTTTGGCAAGTAAACACGAATGTTTTCTCATCGGAGAAAACCAAATTGGGCAGTTCAACACTTTTGGCCAAGCGAATCAACTCTTTAGCTCTTTTGAGTCTATTTTCTTTTTTTGCGGTGTAAGTTCTTGCACTTTTTGGAATTTCAATGTTTTAACCCCAAGCTCATTTTTCAATATTTGCCGAATGTGATACTTTCAGTTCACGAGCCATTTTCGAACCATTTTCGGCCAATGATTTATTCACATTTAAATGCTGGAGTGCTCTAACGACAGTCATTTGTGGTTTTCCAGCCAAATATAAAGAAATCACACTATCACGCTTGAATTCCATCACGAATAACTTTTTGTCTCTAAAATTCTCACCAAAATGCTTTTGTACGCTAATAAACAATATAAAGAGCTGTCACTGGAATAATTTTAACAGCTGTCGGACGAGTGAAGGTGGTTGCTGTTTTTTTATCTCACCCTGTATGTTCTTGGCAAAGAATCGTGGTATTAAATTAATAACTTCATGCCAAAATTCGAGAACATTTTACAAAGTTCCTTCTGTAAAAATGTAGATTTTAAATTTATTTAAAAATGTTTTTGCGACTTCCGGGCAAATGATGGATTTAAAAAAAATCAATGTGTGAACAATATCCTTGTAAAGAAATCAGCATTTTTAAAAATATTTTTCTGCTTTTATGTTCAAAATTCGGTAATAAATAACATTTTCTAACGAATCGTAAGTCCTATGATATTCGTAGATTTTTTATAAGAGCGTATTTTTTTTTTTGTTGTACTTTCGCTGCTTCTTTTCAATTTATAAACGTGTAATAAAGTTTAGAGGCATAGGTTTTATATCTCTCGGGAAGCGAGTCATACTTTATAACATTTTCTATACCAATTTTGTCTAATTTCATGTTTGGATCCTCTCGACTCATCGTAATAAGTATGTAATAAAACTATAAATTTTTTCCGAGTAATTTTTTAGTATCGAGTATACATTTACCAACAATTCCCAATTATCTTTACCCCCAAAACGCTAACCCAATTCTCCTATTGTCGTAGCTGCTAATATCCTCATAAAAATCCATTGGAATGAGTTAAAATGCTAATGAAAATTTGTCCCCAGGCATTTGAGGCAATTCCAATTAGTTAAACACTTGTAATTACCACAAATTACTTGACCGCATACATTCACAAGCAGAACATCACCGAGTATGTATGAGTATGTGTGTCGATTACTTATCGCAGCACAGAAGCAAGACCCAAAAGAGGACATTCATTATAACCAACGTTTATTAGTCGGACAATATACAAAAAAAAAAAAGTGGACAAGAAATTGACATTTATGTTCAAAGAAATGAACACATTATGACAATTTGTTTGTTTAATAAACTAGCAACGAGAACAACAGTAACTATTATTATTAAATTAACACACAAAGGAAAGGGATGAAAGAAAAAAAAAACACCAAACAACCAACAACTATTTTAACCAGTAACCCATCCATCCGTACCAACCAACCTTCTGTCATCATTGCACGCCTCCCCCAGGTGATAACTTCAACAACTCCAGAGAGATTAATTAGCTTTGCACATTTCAATACCAAAAAAAAAAAAACGTAAAAGAACGAAAAAAGGAAGGAATGGACAAAAGGTAAGCAATAACAACAGGAGAAGAAAATAAATTACACGCACACAAACCTCCAAACACCCGCCCGACCGCACACACACACCCACAACATACCTTTACAATGCCTCAGGCGAAAAAAGCGAGAACTTATAAAAAAGTCCACTAAAAGAATGAATGAATGAAAATGTTCAAAGTGTGTAAACATTTCACGTTAAAGAATGAACAACAGCAACAGCAATGACATTCAGAATAGCGCGATCAACACCCAAAACAACAACAACAAAGGGTTCCTAGAATTGGTAACAATGACGACAGCGTCGACGATGAGGTTGCACAGCAATTGTTTGTAATTTATGTCATCACTATTCCGAGCCCAATCCAGCAGCTATCCAAACCATCCCGGCAAGCCAACAAACTATCCAACGCAACCCGGCCCGGCCCAGTCCAGGCCAATATAGCCCATCCTACCACTCACACCCCCAAAAGTTGTTGTTAATTACTTTATGACAAAAGGTGTTACACTTTGGAAGTTCAAAGTGTGTAAACATTTCACGTTAAAGAATGAACAACAGCAACAGCAATGACATTCAGAATAGCGCGATCAACACCCAAAACAACAACAACAAAGGGTTCCTAGAATTGGTAACAATGACGACAGCGTCGACGATGAGGTTGCACAGCAATTGTTTGTAATTTATGTCATCACTATTCCGAGCCCAATCCAGCAGCTATCCAAACCATCCCGGCAAGCCAACAAACTATCCAACGCAACCCGGCCCGGCCCAGTCCAGGCCAATATAGCCCATCCTACCACTCACACCCCCAAAAGTTGTTGTTAATTACTTTATGACAAAAGGTGTTACACTTTGGAAGCAATAACAACAAAACTTACAACGGCAACAACAAACAAACAAAAAAAAAACAACAAAATATGGTTGAGGACGAGATGGCGACAATGTTGTTGGTGACAACCAGCACCGGGAGAAAACTCAAAAAAGGAGAATGCTGCACAGTAGATTCCACACTAAAAAAGTTATCAAACGGTAGTTTCAGTGAGGAAAAGAAGGGCTTCTCCGAGAAGAACAGAAAATCTGTTTTGTGGAGAAAAGAAGTAATTCTCGTTGGAAACAGAAATTCTTTTCAAAGAAAAAACGTAAATCTTTCCAACGGAGAGCAGAAGATCCAGGAGGTCTTCTCATAGAAGACCAGGAGGTCGTCTTATACCAGAAGACCAGAAGTAGGTCTTCTCATAGAAGACCAGGAGGTCGTCTTATACCAGAAGACCAGAAGTAGGTCTTCTCATAGGAGAGCTGGAGGTCTTCTCATCGAAGAGCTGGAGGTCTTCTCATCGAAGAGCTGGAGGTCTTCTTATCGAAGAGCTGGAGGTCTTCCCATAGAAGAGCAGGAGGTCTTCCCATAGAAGACCAGGAGGTCTTCTCATAGAAGACCTGGAGGTCTTCTCATAGAAGACCTGGAGGTCTTCTCATAGAAGACCTGGAGGTCTTCTCATAGAAGACCTGGAGGTCTTCTCATAGAAGAGCTGGAGGTCTTCTCATAGAAGAGCTGGAGGTCTTCTCATAGAAGAGCTGGAGGTCTTCTCATAGAAGAGCTGGAGGTCTTCTCATAGAAGAGCTGGAGGTCTTCTCATAGAAGAGCTGGAGGTCTTCTCATAGAAGAGCTGGAGGTCTTCTCATAGAAGACCAGGAGGTCTTCTCATAGAAGGCCAGGAGGTCTTCTCATAGAAGGCCAGGAGGTCTTCTCATAGAAGGCCAGGAGGTCTTCTCATAGAAGGCCAGGAGGTCTTCTCATAGAAGGCCAGGAGGTCTTCTCATAGAAGGCCAGGAGGTCTTCTCATAGAAGGCCAGGAGGTCTTCTCATAGAAGGCCAGGAGGTCTTCTCATAGAAGGCCAGGAGGTCTTCTCATAGAAGAGCTGGAGGTCTTCTTATAGAACATCCGGAGGTCCTCTTATAGAACATCCGGAGGTCCTCTTATAGAACATCCGGAGGTCCTCTTATAGAACATCCGGAGGTCTTCTCATAGAACACCTGGAGATCTTATCATAGAAAACCAGAACGAGGTCTTCTCTTCGAAGACCAGAAGAAAGTCTTCTCATAGAAGAGCCGGAGGACTTCTCATAGAAGACCATGAGGTCTTCTCTTAGAGAATCATGAGGGCTTCTTTTAGAAGACTAAGATATAGATAGAGCACCGGAAAGTCTTCTTTTAAAAGACTGGACGACCAGGTCTTCTTTTACCCACTGTTCTCCACCTCCTCTTTGCAGGCTTATTTTCAGAGAAAAAAAACTAAAGAAATAAAATGACTTAAGCCAAACTGACTCGAATACCTGAGGGTAACAATATTCACGCAGCACATACAACAACGACAACAACAGGCCCTGCAGAATCAACGACAACAACAACAACAGCTACTACAAAAAAATTACCAACAAATGAATGAAAACAACAAGAACAAGAACAGAAAAGGCAAAAGCGTAAAACCTCAACGTCATGCTGTATTAATAATGAAATAAAAAATGGGAACTGCAACCAGCCAAACAACAATGATAGCAACAACTGTTAATTGTTTACGATGGATGTTGTAGTTGTAGTTGTTGTTCTTTGTTTTTATTGTTTGGGAGTTGTCAACTAGCAGGTGGTTCTCCTAGGGAAAGGCAACAAATTCTGGGAAATCATATTATTGTTATGGAGTAATCTTATTGCAATGAGATTATGATGGCCATTGTTTGGGAGGAGTGGGGAATTTCAAGTTGCTGGTACTAGATCAGGGATAATTGTTAGGTTGTCCGTTAAAGTTCTAGTGAATCTAGTTCCTTAAAATTTACGCTAAATATAGATTTTTTTATTAAGGCTTTGAAAATGGCTTAATATTAAATTTAACTCTAAAGCAACAAAGAGAAGTTCTGAGAGAGAATAGAAAGGTTAATAAAGGTAAAAGTTACAAAGATAGTCTACACTATTGGGACACAAGGAGTAAAGAGCCTATTTATCTTAAACATTTTAAATACGGCATTTGATATGTTTTTCCTATTTTTTTCAATAATTAGACAGCGTGAATGATTTAAATATATTAAAAACTAATAATTAGTTATAAAAATAGAACACAATCACAAGGTTCAACAGCGACCGTAAGAGAACGAATGTTCCGCAAATTTTCTGTTTTGTGAGGCAATGGCCTAAAGAGTAAGAGTAACATATTTTTTAATGTGAAAGTATTTGCTAGGTTCTCCCTCTCCAAAGAATAGAAGATATATCAAACAATGTTTTTGAGCAAAATTTGTTTCGCAGCTATTTTTCGCATACAACAAGTGTAATTCAGAACTTTCTTCTCCAAAAAGAAAAAGTGTTTCATGTCCGTTCCGGAATTGTAACAGCGGAACAACGCCAATGAACGTCTGCACTTATGTTTTTTTTTTTCTTCTTTCAAGCGGACAATGTGTGTTGCGGCAGCTTTAACGCATGAAGCAACTCAACGCAGCAGTGGTTTAAAAAATATTTTAAAATTTGACATTTTCGCAGAGTTTTATTAGAAGAACAACAAAATTGAGTATGATTATATAGATTTCCTAATAAATATTTTTTGAAGGACTATTGTGATTTTTATGGATTTTTAAAGAATATTTTTTAAAGAGCAAAGAAATTGGATTTTTTTTTCATAATTTTTCAAGGATGAACGAACTTTTTAGAAAACTTTTTTCAAGGTATTTTAGATCAACAAACGTTGATTTATAAGGTTATTTTTTTAAGGATCAAAATGCCAGCAAGCCTTTTTTAATAAACAAACGTGAAGTGGAGGAGAAACAAGCGAGAATATTCTTAGAAAATGGAACAAACCGAATTTCATAAATATAAACATGGGATTAAAAGACAGTTCGTAGATTTATTTTAATTTATTTAAGAATTAAAGGTCTGAAAGTGTTTTTCTCTAAAAATATTATTTTTCAAGGATTAACAAACGTGGAATTTCTATAAACATTTATTCAAGGACCAACGACTAACAAACGAGGATTTTATTATCATATTTTCAAGAACCGGTCTACAAAAGGGAATTAAAAGAAATAAAAAAACAGTAAGTTCTGCCTTTAAATACCCTCCACCATTTGGAACGAATTTGGAAATTTTCAAAAAAATAAAATTTGTTAAAAATTCTGTTAGAATCTTAAAAATACCGAATATAGCCGTAAAATTGGGGTCTATACGAAGACATGGACCTGCATAGGCAACTTTGAATAGGCAATTCCATTGAAAAATGTAGCTAAAATCATCAAAATACCGAATATAGGGATGTACCGTTTTATGGGGGATATACGATATCGTAAACCTATATAGACAATACTCTTCCAGGGGGCAAAGTACTCGGAAGGAACTCATTTTGTGGATTTTCAGACAAATTCATTGACAAATTTGGCTACATTCATCAAAATACTGAACATCGGGGGGTACCGTTATGTGGGGCCTATATATTTTTTCAACCTCCCACAAACGTGGGTTTTTTACAAAATAATATTCCTAATATTCAAGGACCTATTTAAATTTTGTATATATATTTTTGCAAGGATTAATAGTCTGAATGTATATTTTTTAAATATTTAACGTGGTTTTTTAAAAATATTTTCTGAGGACCAGCAATCCAACAAAAGTGGATGTTTTATAGTGCTTCTTCAATGACCAACAAATCTGGGTTCATGATTGTATTTTGACATTTTTCATTGGATTAATTTATATGTATTTTTGAGGATATGTTGTCAAATTGACCAACAAAATTCCAATGAAAGTGGATTTTTCAAGAATTATTTTTAAAAAGACCAATTGGTCAAAACTTGTGATTTTTTTGACTACTTCTGCAAGGACCTTTATACCAGCAAGAGTGATTTTTTAGAACTAACAAACTTGGAATTTGTCAGAAATAAAAAACTACATTTACATAAAGGCCCAGCAAATATATTTCTCAGGGATCAAAAAACATCAATTTTTAAGAATATTTTTTCAAGGACCAATAGACCAAAAACCCGTGGGTTTCCATAAAGAATTTCACAAGGCATTATTTGATAACAAAGCTCTAATTTTTTGAAAACATTTTTCAAGTACCATCAGATCATTTTCTTAAGAATATTTCTTCACTTAATGTCAAAAAAAAAAAAATAATTTCATGTACTTTTCAATGACCAAAAAAGGTATACAGCATATATTTTTAAGAATTTATTTATTAACTTTTATTTAACCCAAGGTCTGGTGTGAAGATGGAACATATCGGTCCACTTGTTCTGATACCTACCTCACAAAGGGTCTAAATTTTAAATACCAATGAAGCTCACAAAACCCGAAATTACCATCCGATTTCATTCAAACTTGGCACATCTCAATATTTTTATCAACAAAAGATCTGTTATAAAGATGGTAGAGATCGAACAATTCCTTCTGGTACCTCCCCCCACAAAGGGTCAAAGTTTTGAATAACCAAAACGATTATAAAATCCGAAATAAGAATCCTGTTCTCTTCATACTTCGAACATCCCATTATTTCTGCTAACACAAGATCTGCTGTGAAGTTGATAGAGATTTCTTCTGATACCTGCCCCTCAAATGATCAACATTTCGAATATCAAGGAAGCTCATAAAACGCGAAATTACCATCCGATTACATTCAGACTTGTAAATCTCAATATTTCCATCAACACAAGATATGTTATGAAGATGGTAGATATCGGATCATTTCTGCTGGTACCACCCCCACGTAGGATTAAAGGTTTTAGAAAACAAAACGCTCAAAGAAACAAGGGAATAAAAAACTTGAATTTTTAAGATAATTGTTCAAGAACCAAAAAAGCTATACAGCGTTTATTTACCAGAGGGTAACATGTTCTCGTGCTTTTCGTCTGAGATATTCTCCCCAGCGGTCAGAAATATTATCATAGATTAATTTAAAAATATTTTGTAGGGGATTCTAATAGGGGAACATGTATTTTAAGAACACATTTTTCAATCTACAATGGGTCTTCTTGTAGTAGACAGTCGATCTTCATATAGAACAGCAGTAGATCTTCTTAGAGGAGACTAATATATCAAATATGTCTTTCTACAGAAGATAAATTGATCTTCATATAGACTTACTCAAAAAGATCTGTTGGTCCCATAGATTTTCTTTTGGGAGAGGAGATCAATAATTCCTGCTATAGATACCCAATAGGTCCTCCTATGGAAGATCAATAGGTTTTTTTTTGTAAAAGGCCAATAGGTAAAAGATAAGATAAAAGATAAATTGGTCTTCTTGTAGACAAAGAGGTCTTCCACGGGTGATTCTATAGAAGATAAAAAATATATGATTTTTTACAAGTAAAAAACAGCTAATTTCGGCCTTGCCGAACTTTTAATACCCTCCACCATTTGGAAGGAACTTTAAAAATTTCAAAAAATTCGAAAACATACCGTTTAAATGATGACCTTTATACGGGGGCTATACAAAGACGTGCGCGAAATTTTTAGATGTAGGCTGTAGTACCCATAAAGGTCATCAAATACGAATTCCGGCGAATAATATCGCTAAAATCATCAAAATATCGAATAAAGGGAGGGACCGTTGTATGGGGGCTATACGATGATGTGGACTTGCGTACGAAATTTTTAGGCAGAGGCTGCAGTACCCATTACAAAATTCGAATACGAAATTTGAAACAGATCGGGTGAATAATGTCCCTAAAAGCATCAAAATACGGAATATCGAAAAGTACCGTTATATGGGGCTATACGAAACCGTGGACCTGCACACGAAATTTATGGGCATAGGCTGTAGTACCCATTACGAACTTTTAATACGAAATTTAAAAAAAAAGCTGGTGAATATTGTTTCTAAAATCATCAAAATATCGAATAAAGGGAGCAACCGTTATATGGGGGCTATACCAAGACATGGACCTGCATACGAAATTTTTAGGCATAGGCTGTAGTGCCTATTAAATACTTCGAATACGAAATTTGAAACAATTCTGGTGAATAATGTTGCTAAAATTATCAAAATACCGAATATCGGAGATACCCTTATATGAGGGCTATACCAAAACATGGACCGACATGTCCCATTTACGAACTTAATCTGCCTACTGACAAAATACATATATGTGCAAAATTTTAGCCTCCTGTCTCAATTCGTTCGAAAAATAACGTGATTACAACAGACAGACAGACATCGTTATATAGTCTCAGAATTTTACGCTGATCCAGAATATAAATACTTTGCAGAGTCTATCATGAATATTTCGAAGAGTTACAAACGGAATGACAAAGCTAATATACTCTCAATAGATATTCTTACAAAAACTCAAGAGATTTTCACAAAGAATGTTAAAAGTTTTCGCTCAATAAGTTCTCCCAAAAAAGACCAACAGGTCTTCTTATAAAAGGCAAATAGACATTGCCGAATTTTTTTGGATTTTTTCGGGGTAGTCAGAGTTTTTAAAAATAAATTATAAAGACTATCAGAATCTCGATAGTTAACTTATTATGACATCTTTATATATAAAACAGTTTTCCCACTTTAGCATAAAATTATCCATGCTTTTTTTATATTCTCAAGTAAATAAAAATCGATGGGATGCGTGCATACGTACATACATCTGCGATGCAACATATTTTCACATGCAAAATGCACATAAATATGCAACAGACAAATGGAGGTGCATCTGTGGCCCAAAAAAAAGCATAACATCTATCCGTCATTCTGCCATCACATGTGTTGCTTCTCCTTCAGCATTTCAGTTGCCATAGCAGACAGTAAGTGTGGCGGTATCATTTATGGCGGATAATTCCATAACTACGAACCTACTCTGCAACGAAGCATGAAGTGTTCGTTGGCAGTCATAACAGGCCTGCCTGTCTGTTCCTCCCTCCCCTAGTATGTTTGTTGTTATGCTTTTTGGCCTTTTTCGTTTTAATAGAATAACACGCATCAGTTTGGTGGCGGTTCTTTTTCTTTTCATTCATATTTGCCACTTTTACCACTCTTCGAGGCAGCAACATTTTTTGTTTTTGGCGAAAAAATTTATGAAATTTATTTCAGTTAATCTGCGCCGGTCATGGTGGCAACGACACACACACACACACACAAAAATTCGTTTAACTCATCTTCACATCAGATCTCCACTTGACGACGTCATCATGGCTCGACGCAACCGTGCAAGTTAGCCAAGTTAAGCGAAAGCATGTACGCCGCCAAGCAACCAGCAAAACAAAGTAGCAAAACTGCCAGCCAGACAGTCAGACATGAGCGGTGTACTTGAGTGCACTTTTAGGTAAAAATGTTGTCAGATTTCATTTTCCACGCTTTTCATTTTTTTCCAAAACAAAAAAAAAATATATAAATGTGTGAACATTTTCTTTTATTAGTTTTGTTGTTTTATTTAGCAATGCACCATTTACTTTCTAAGGCATGGTTAATATATTCATATTTTGAAGTAATAAAATTGCAAAATTTATTCGATTTTTTTTAAATTTATCTATATATGAATAAGAAATGTCAGAACTAGATGCAGGCATAAATTGTTGGTAATATGACATCCATGATTTTTGTTGGTCCTTAAACAATTTAAAGAATCCACGTATATTGCTATTAAACCGTATTTAAAGCAACACTAATGTTCTTGGTCCTTAAACAAATTTTTAATAAAAATTCCACGAATACTGTTGCTCCCGAAAAAAATATTTTTATAAAATTATTTTTTGATAGAATTTAAAAAAAAAGTTTATGGCCCTTGATTTTTTTTTAGAAATCCACGTTTTATGATTGTTTGACGGTACTTGAGAAAATGTTTTTGTTTTGGTCATGCCTCATTTGTCCTTAGAAAAATATTTGGAAAAAATCCACGTTTTAAGTTCCTTAAATAATTAATCCTAATAATCCACATTTAGGATCCTTAAATAATTATTCTTAAAAATCCACAATTTAGGGTCCTTTAATAATTATACTTAAAAATTCACGTTTTTTAATAATAATTCATAAAAATCAACAATTTAAAGTCCTTTAATAATTATTCTTAAAAATCCACGTTTTGGGGTCCTTTAATAATTATTCTTAAAAATCCACGTTTTGGGGTCCTTTAATAATTATTCTCAAAAATCCGCGTTTTGGGGTCCTTTAATAATTATTCTTAAAAATCCACGTTTTGGGGTCCTTTAATAATTATTCATAAAAATCCGCGTTTTGGGGTCCTTTAATAATTCTACTTAAAAATTCACGTTTTAGGTTCTTAAAAATCCACGTTTTAGGGTCCTTTAAAAATTATTCTTAAAAATCAAACGTGGATTTGGCCTTTATAAAAAAAGAGCTCGGGGTAAAACCATTGAAATTCCAAAAAAGCAAGAACTTACACCGCAACAGAAAGAAAATAGACTCAAAAGGGCTAAAGAGTTGTTTCGCTTGGCCGAAAGTGGTGAACTGCCGAATTTTGTTTTCTTCGATGAGAAAACATTCGTTGTCCAGCTACTTGTAAACAAACAGAACGATCGTGTTTACTTGCCAAAGAGGTCAGCTGAAAATACGCACCTTCGGTTGGCCACCAGAACTCAAGCCATAACAGCCAATGGTCGCTCTCCGCTCATATTACTCAGAATAAATGCCGAATATTATCGCAAAAATATTCTGGAGGGTGTATTAAAGCCTTGGGCATGCAAACATTATGGCCGCAGACCTTGGACATTCCAGAGAACTGAGCACCATCGCTCTCAGCCACGCCAACCAAGAATGGTTACAAAATGAGGTTCCTTGCTTCATTTCCAGCACACAATGGCCATCTCCGGATACCAATCCGTTGGACTATTGTGTCTGGAGTATTTTGGAAAGCAATGTGGCACTAAAAAATGCCAAAGTGTCGATCGCCTCGAGCAAGCCCTTCGCCGGAAATGGGCCAAAATACCGCAGAACAACATTCGGGCAGCGTGTGACGGTTTCATTGGCCGTTTGAGGGCCATAATTCGTGCCAAAGGTGACCAATTCGAACAAATCTAAACTTGTTCTAAAATTTGATGCTATTTCCGACATTTTTTTTTCTTTTATTCAATAAAATTTAAAAAAAAATGTAAAAATAATGTCGTTTGACTTTGTTGCAGTTTTTTATCTCACCCTGTATTTTTAAAAACCCACGTTTGGTTGGCCTTTAATTTCTTTTAAAATCTAATCCAAGTCAGGTGGTTCTTTGAAAATATAATTTAAAAAAGAAACCCAGGATTTTTTTTAAATTACGTTTTTGGTCCTGGACAAAATATACTTAAAATATTTTTTCCTATAAAATTTTAATGGTGGTTATTTAATTTAATTATTTATGTATTTAATTGTTTAACTAGCTAACTAACCCCCCACACCTCTCATCCTTTGTCAGCAACAAAAATTTAATTTGTAAGTCAATTCCTGTTCGTGTCAAGTGTCGTCCTCTTTGCATGTCTGTATGTGTGTCCATGTGAATGTATTTGTATATACACATACATATGTATATGCATTTCCATTGTCTACATTATCAACCATTCTTGCATTTCCCAGTCTTTGTTTTTTATTTCTGTATTTTTCACTTATATTTGAATATAATTGAAATTGTTGCATAAATAATGAGAGAATGGAAAACGAGTGAGTGAGTGAGTGAGAGAATAAAACATTACGTAAAGAAAATTAACTTTATTTTAATTTTTATGCAAACATCGTTTGTTTTTTTTCTTCTTTTTTTCATAAAACAAAAACAAACGACAATTAAATACGAGACACAATTCTCGCTCAAAAAAAGAAAAAACAAAACAATAATGGGGGAAATTAAGGTGCCACAGGAAAACAAAACGTAGGGACTAAGAAATGTAAGAATACTCATACACACATATGTAAGAATGTTTGTTTGACAAATGCGATAATATGAGTAGGGATAACAATTTTTTTTAAAGAATATGGATTTTTTAAAGTATATTTTTCCAAGGACCATCAGAAACGTGGATTTGTAAAAGAAAAAACATTCAAGAACCAACAGAAACGAGGTTTTTTAAAAGTTTTTTTCTAAGGAACAACAAACGTGGATTTGTGAAAGAAAATCTATTCAAGGACATAATTTTTTAAGGAATATTTTTCCAAAAACCAACAAACGTGCATTTTTTTCAAAGAACATGTTTTCAAGGACCAACAGAAACGCGGATTTTTAAAGAAAATGTTTCACGAAACAACAGAAACGAAGTTTTTTTAAATATTCTTTTCTAAGGAAAAACAAACGTGGATTTGTGATAAAAATTTTTTTCAAGGATATGATTTTTTAAGGAATATTTTTTCCAAGAATCAACAAACATTTATTTTTTTTAAGAATATTTTTCCAAGGATCAACAATCGTGGATTTTTTAAAGAATATTTTTTTCAAGGACCAACAAACGTGAGTTTTTAAAGAATATTTTTGAAAAAGAACCAAGAGAATCGTGGATTTTTTTAAAGAATATTTTTTTCAACGACCAACAGAAACGTGGATTTTTTAAAGAATATTTTTTTCAACGACCAACAGAAACGTGGATTTTTTAAAGAATATTTTTTTCAACGACCAACAGAAACGTGGATTTTTTAAAGAATATTTTTTTCAACGACCAACAGAAACGTGGATTTTTTAAAGAATATTTTTTTTCAACGACCAACAGAAACGTGGATTTTTTAAAGAATATTTTTTCAAGGATCAAAACGTGGTTTTTTTTAAAGAATATTTTTTCAAGGATCAAAACGTGGATTTTTTTAGGGAATATATTTTCAAGGATCAAAACGTGGATTTTTTTAGAGAATATTTTTTCAAGAATCAGCAGAAACGTGCAATTTTTTAAATAATCTTTTTTAAAGGAAATGTGACATTTTTTAAATAATATTTTTTCAAGAATCAGCAGAGGCGTGGATTTTTTTAAAAAGTATTTTTTCAAGGACCCTCTGCTATATGGCTACAGATATCATTTGATACGGCCAAAACGTGCCTCATCGAAATATCAGTTTTAGATCCTAGGTCTCATTGGACCAAATCCGTTTCAGGACATTTGGAGTCGATCTAGCGATGACCGTCCGTCTGTCTTCCATGATAACTCTCGAAGAGAGTATCCCATTTGATCCAAACATGGTACATCGTAATATTATTGTCAAACTTAGATCGAGTTCGAAGATGGGCGATATCGGTCCACTCCTTCTGGTAACTCCCCCACAAAATGTCAACATTTCCAAAGAAAATAATTTACTGCACAGAAAGAGAAAGGATAATAAGATTTTGCCCCAACTTTGTAAATCCTAATATTTGCATCAGTTCTAGGTCAGGTGCGAAAATGGACAATATCGGTGAACTCCTTTAAAATCTTAAATAATTATAACTCTTATAAAATGTGATGAAAGAGCCCGATTGTCTTCAGTTTACACACATCACAATATTTTTATCAACCTAAGATCTGGTGTGAAGATGAAATATATCGGTCGACTCCTTCTGGTACCTCCCCCACAAAGGGTCAAAATTTTGAATATTCATGAAGCTCACAAAACACGAAATTAACATGCTAGTTCATTCAGACTTGGCACATCTCAATATTTCCATCAACGCAAAAGCTGTTATAAAGATGGTAGATATTTGACCATTCCTTCTGGCACCTGCCCACAGAGGGTCAAAATTGTGAATAACCATAGCGATCATAAAATCCAAAATAAAGATCTGGTTCTCTTTTTTAATATCCATGAAGCTCATTCCATTTAGACTTGGCAAATCTCAATATTTGTATCAACACAAGATCTGTTATGAAGATGATAGAGATCGGATAATTTCTTCTGGTACTCCCCCCACAAAAGGTTCAAAATTGAAAAAAAAAAAACCTTCATAAACATTTTTGCCTTACACCTCCAAACATTTTTGCTTAATCTGTTGTGAAGATGATATATATCTGCCAACCCCTTTTTGGTACATCATTCAAAAAGGGCCACAATTTCTAATTCTTATATCTGTCATAACTTGCTAAACAACTCAGCGATTCTTTACAACTTGCTAAAGCAAAATATTTCTCCCAATCAGAAATCTGATATGAAAATGTAATCTATCGGAATTTATGATTTCGCATAAAATTGGATATAAATGTTCAATTTCCTTCAAATTTTGCACATACCAATATTTTTATCTGTATTAGATGACGTATGAAAATGGAATACTTGGGTCCACTATAAATGTTACCTCTCGCATATATCCACATTTTCCAAAAACTTGCACATATCGCATATAAAGTATAGGTAGTAGTCGATATAGTCCAAATGGCACGTTGTAGTATTGGAAAACTGCTTCGGAACCTCCCCATGAAGGGTCAACAGTTAGAATAATCATAACTCAAGCCTGGGGGCAAAACCGACTGATGCTAGTTTTTTAAAAATACCTTGGAGCACCTAAATTTCAAACAAATTATTTTTTAAAACTTTTTCTAAGAAAAAGAATATTTTTTTAAAAACCAACTACTTAAGATTTTTTAAGAATATTTATTCAAGATCCAAGGCTATTTTTCTAAATATTTTTCTCAAGCACACACACTACAAATCTTTTACTTTTTAAAAACATTCTCTAGTAATTCTTCCTTTAAAAACCCCCACTGAAATCCCTACAAATCTGCTACTCTCTGTATGTGTGCCTTTGTCTGTGTTTGTGGGTGCCACATGTGTTTGCTGTGTATTCACGTATTCGCATGCCAGAAAGTTGTTCTACCTTTTTTTCTCCTGCTAATGGGTGTGAGGGTGGGTTGGATATTTTTATTTTAGTTTCTTCTTAACTTCCTCTTTAGTTTTCCTGTAACAAAAATATCTCCTGCAGCTATTTTTGTCTGCTCACCACCAGTTTTTTCTGGTGTGTGTTTTGTTTTGCTTTTGTTCAACGTGAATAAAACTACAAAACAATTGAGAAAATTTTGTAGACCAAAAGACGTCGAACATAGATGAAAGTATGGCAGCAAGGCAGGCAAGTGCATGAATGGAGGGTGTGTGTGTGTGTGTGGTGGCTGAGCTTGGAGCCATGTGACGTATACCGAATGTCAATGTAAATTTTATCGCATGTTATTCATACGACATATGTCACTGTGTGGGAAAAATTATTAATGAGTTATAATAAATTGTGATTAGAGATATTTAAAGCAGTTGAGACATTTTAAATTCAAGACGAAGAACGAAATAATGGAAAATTTAGTTTCTTTTCGTTTTCGGTAAAAAAAAAACTATATTTCTTTCATAACCCACAAGAAATGACGTCTTTGAAAAATAAAAAAATAAACCCACGAAATGTCAAACAGTCAGTAACCACTACAACTGCAAACATTCCAGCTACTGTGATGCTTGACAAAAACAATGATAATAACAAGAAAACAACAACGACAACGGCATTGCCCCAACAAACACAATTTCCCATTTGTTTACTGTCGTGTTCATGTTGTTCTTCTTGGTTTTTCTTGCCGAGTGCGTGTTTGCTTGTTTACTGCGGTTATTCGACAAAACATGCAGTAGTGGGAAATAATGAAGATACCGGAAAAGAAGAAGAGAAATGGAGATGGGAACGGGAGTGTGGGTGGATTGTCACAAATTTTATGACGAGAGCAGACGATTTTCTTAAAAAAAGGCCACAGAAAATTTGCCTTCTTATAATTTGTAGACATTCTTCAAATAGGAACAATAGGCCTTCTAACAGGAGGTAGCATAGTCTTCTTAAAAAAGACCAATAGGCCTTCAAATTCCCATAGAAGAGCAGCAGTAGTTGCTCTTCTCACAGAAGAGCTGTAGTAGTTGTTCTTCTCCTAGAAGAGCAGTCGTAGCTGCTCTTCTCCTAGAAGAGCAGTAGTTGTTGCTCTTCTCCTAGAAGAGCAGCAGTTGTTGCTCTTCTCCTAGAAAAGCAGCAGTTGTTGCTCTTCTCCTAGAAGAGCAGCAGTTGTTGCTCTTCTCCTAGAAGAGCAACAGTTGTTGCTGTTCTCCTAAAAGAGCGGCAGTTGTTCATAGAAGAGCAGTAGTTGCTATTGAACACCAATGGCCAATGGATTTGTTATAGAAGATTAATTGAGTGTCTCCTTGATAGGGCTAATTGATCCACATTAGTTTTGTCTCCGACCCCCTAACATGGCAACTCTAGTCTTGTGTATGTGTGAGTTTTAAGTCACTGTCCTCCTCAACTCCTCATTCGTTTGTGTGCGTCTTTGGGTTTAAAAGAAGAAATCTTGCGATTTGTTTCCTTTTCATTTGCTGCTTGTTTTACGTCATGCCAGTCTAAAATGCCATCAGTTGGCTTTATCGTCGTAAGTAATGGTTTTTGGAAAGTGAAAGAGGCTCGTACCAAAAAATTAAGTTGATTTGCTTAATGGGCTACGAGGGGATATCTTACACTTCCTAAATGCCCCTCGTTTTCCAGTCAATTGCTTATGGGCAAGTGGCTGCATGTAGGGAGAGTTTATATTGGCTCCAGAGTAATTTTGCCAAGCACTGGGTGGTGGTGTGTGTTTGGATGAGTGGCACAATTTTGTGGAATGTGTAGTTGTTCTCTGTTGACAGAAATGTCAAATGAATATCTGCACTATTTTTAAAGTCAAAATTAAAGAAGTGAGAATGTAGTAGAATTTGTTATTTTATTAAAAATAGTCAGAAACGACAATTTAATATTGGTTTTTTATATGTAGCCTTTAGTGTGTTTCCAATTTGTGAAAGCCCACGAAAATCGAAGACGAGCCGAAAACTGTCATACTAAACCATTTGCTTAAGGACCAAAGGTTTCGTCCTTAATTTGCTTCAACTGACATATTAGTGGTTTACACATACGAAATATATAGTTTTTAGTGTCTGGAGTAAATTTTCATCATTCTTTGTCATTATATTATTTCCAAGACCTCGTATTCCGCAAAGAATCTTCTTCGTACATTTAAATATGCATATGTATAATTCCGTGAATTTACATAATTCCCATCATATAACTCCTTAGCATGGATAGATAATTGCATTCACGTCTGGAACATGTAAAGCCCTCTTGGTAAGGAAAAATAAGTCAATGGACCATATAAAAGTTATGCATATTTAATGTCTATAAATAAATTGTATGACATAGTTTTTGATATCATTGCTCTTTTAACGTATTTATTGTGGTGTGTCCTTTATGTGGGTGTACATGTACGTCACACAAAGTGGTGTGTAGTGGTAGTAGTAAATATGTAAATTACATTAAAATTAAAAATGAAGAAAAATGTTTCTAGAAACGACTTGGTGGGACATTTTGAAGCAATTGAAGGAATTGTGATAACTTCATTTATTTTAAAGAAATATTATTGAAACAATTGTCTTCAGTATAGTAAAGGGATATTTAACATATAATACTAGTAATATTTCGATACTTTATGACACTTATAATTATTAAAAAGTTTGACTATTTGCGGAAAAGGTACCAGGTATTTCAAGCTAACCGAAAGTCTCAAAAAAATTTTTTTTTCGTCTAAAAATGTTTTTATTTTTTTTCAAACTCTCCTACTAATCAGGAGGAGGAGGAAGAGACTAGAAGAATTCTTTACAAAAAATATACGATAACCGCTTGCGAAGTTCTTACAAAAAACACAAACAATAAAATATCCAAAATCGCTAAGAAAAGTTTAAAAAAGACATGAATAAATCAGAAAACTCGACGATGAATAACCGCAAAGCCGGATGAAGGACGGCAGACATTAATAATTCTTTAAAACTCCACAATTTCGAACCTCAACGGAACCTTTAAAATTCCATAATAAAAGAGGATTGGAAAATTGTGTTTAGGTTCCCGACGTAGTACCTCAATTATGGAAGTTTTCAGCGAAGTCCGTTTGTCTGTCGTAATCACGCTATCTTTCGAAGTTATTGAGATAAAAGGCTAAAATTTGGCACACATATGTACAGAGTGAAATGAAGAAACTGCTGTCATTTCAAAGTCACTCGTCCGACAGCTGTTAAAATTATTCCAGTGACAGCTAATTATATTGTTTATAAGCCTTCAAAAGCATTTTGGTGAGAATTTTCCAGAAAAAAGTTATGCGTGATGGAATTCAAACGTGATAGTGTGATTTCTTTATATTTGGCCGGAAAACCACAAGTGACTATCATTAGAGCACTCCAGCATTTAAATGTGAATAAATCTTTTGTGTCTCGTACCATCGTTCGTTACCGTGACTGGTACTGGTAGCGTAGTCCGACGTCAAGAAAGTGAACGAAAGAAAACAGCAACATCAGCAGAAATGGTTCGAAAAGTAAAAAAGAAGCGACTTGATCGAAACCCGCGTCGCAGTGGCCGAAAAATGACTCGTGAGCTGAACATATCGCAATATTCCATTCGGCAAATATTGAAAAATGAGCTCGCAGTACTTACACCTCAACAGAAAGAAAATAGACTCAAAAGCGCTAAAGAGTTCCTTAGCTTGGCCAAAAGTTGTGAACTACCGAATTTGGTTTTCTCCGATGAGAAAACATTCGTTGTCCAGCAGTTTGTAAACAAACAAAATGATCGTGTTTACTTGCCAAAGAGGTCAGCTAGGCCACCAGAACTCAAGCGCCGGCCATGGTGATGGTGTGGGCCGCGATGACAGCCGATGGTCGCTCTTCGCTCGTATTAATTGACCGTGACATCAGAATAATTGCCGAATATTCTGGCGAAAATATTCTGGAGAGTGTATTATAGCCTTGGGCACGCAAACATTTTGGCCGCAGACCTTGGACATTCCAACAGGACTCAGTACAATCGCACCTCAGCACACGCCACCCAATAATGGTTATAAAATCAGGTTTCTCACTTCATTTCCAGCGCACAATGGCCACCAAAATCTCCGGATACCAATCCGTCGGACTATTATGTCTGGAGTATTTTGGAAAGCATGTACCAAAGTGTCGATCACCTCAAGCAAGCGCTTCGCCGGGTATGGCCAAAAATACCGCAGAGCAACATTCGGGCAGCGTGTGACGGGTTCATTGGCCGTTTGAAGGCCATAATTCGTGTCAAAGGTGACCAATTCGAACAAATCTAAACTTATTCTAAAATTTAATGCTATTTCCGACATTTTTTGCTTTCATTCAATAAAATTAAAAAAAAAATGTGAAAATTATGGCATTTGACTTTCTTGCAGTTTTTTTTTATCTCACTCTGTAAAGACTATATTCAACGGAACTGTTTCAAATTTTGTATTTAAAGTTCGTAACCTAAGCTTCAACCTATGACAGAAAATTTTAAGTGCAGCTCCACGTCTTCGTATACCTCACGTATAATGGAAAGATGTATTTTGATGATGTTAGCGACATTATTCAACGGAATTCGTCTCAATTTCGTATTGAAAGGTCCTAATGGCTACTAGGGCCTATGACGTCTTCGTATAGCCCCCATATAACGGTTTTCATGTAAACGGTATTTTTCGACAAAGTACTCTTAACATTTTGCAAGTCGACTTTTAAGACAAAGACCACGAATAAGAACTAGTAAGAAGTTCTCAAAGTAACTAGTAAGAAGTTCTCAAAAACCTCGATAAAAAATCTCAAAAACCCTAGAAAATCTTTAAAAATTCCCACAATTAAATAGCCTTTGTAGAATGTCCTTAAACATAGTTTTAACAATTTTGTAATAGTTGCTTTAATTTTAGAACATTTTAAGGCCTTTCAGGGAAGAGAGGGGAGAAATCAATGTCATCCTTGATTTTCAAATATTATTTTCAAATTTTGAGGTCCTTCATTGTGAATATGGATTCTTATTTCCTAAAAACTTTTTGAGCATCCTCTGAAGTATATAATCTTAAAGGATTTTCCAACTTCTTCCAGGATATTCAAGAATTTTCCATAAAATTTTCAAATTTAGGAATGCTCCAACTTCTTTTGTTTTTTATTGTGGGATATTATCCTTTTTCCAAAAAAATCGTGGATCTGATTTAAAAAAAATCTAGCCTCTTTAGAGATCCCCTCTGGAGATTAAAAAATTGACAAAATATGGAAAAAATTAACATAAAATCATATTATTTATCGCATTTTTCGGCATACTTTTTAAACTCAGCTATGTTACCGAGTCATTTGAATACTAAGCGACTCAAAACACACGGGGATCTAAATTATCTAAACAAAAATAACAACTCCAACCTTAATCAATTCACTTTACATTTTCCTCCACTTTGCTCATTTTGAAATCGTCCACGCTCGTTTTGTCCTAAATTGCTGTTGGACTCAATAATCCAGCATTGAATGTGCATCAAAAATATAACCACGTTTGCAGCTGAAAAATTACAACGCTGCGCCATTGCTTACATATTCAGTTTGCGTTGTTGGCTTCCAAAAATATGAACTCAAAAACGTTCATTATGAAAATATTAGAAATGGAATAGAAAAAAATGCGAAGCTCAAATGAATGACCGCCATTGCGAAAAGCAAGCAACGAAAGGACAAAACGCAGTAGCTTGGAGAGAAAGGAAGTAAAATCAATAAATATGTCTCGACCTCAATTGATTATGTTTGCTGTTGGCTGCTGCTCAGAGCCGAGAGGGTCGATGATGATGATGATGGTGCAATTATTATTGCTGCTATGACACGCTCATACACACCAACGAGAGAGGAAGAGTAAGAAGAGCTTTACTGTTTGCAGCCCAACTATAAACAGAATTTGTAGTTAGCACTCTTTGTGATGCTGCTACTGCTGTTGTAGCTGCCAATACTGATGTTGATAATTAAAATTGATTGTTGTTTTTGTTGGAGACTCCTCGTATTGGCTTACTGGCAAGAGTACACTGAGAATTTGAAATGAAATTTTGAAATGAAATAATTTGAAATCCATTGAAGTTAAAAGAAATCAAAAAGAAACTTAGTACTGGACAGATTTTTTTCTGATTTTGAAAATTTAAAAAAAAATATTGTCATTTTCTTCAGTGTCAGTGTCTTCAATTAAAAACAAAATCTACTAAATCCTGTGTGAGGTGAGTGCATTTACCCTTTATCACCATCTTCGTCTGCATCGACGGACGACGACAACAACAGCAGCAATCATGATGACCAGCTAAAGTAAGTCAATGATATGCTTCAAAACCTTTCTATGGAAATGAATTGGCCTTAGAGTTCTGAGTCCATGCTGCAGAATGAGCGAGCTGCAAATTTTGAGTGGGGTGTAATAAGCAACGGGACAGCAGTTGCGTTTAGATTATTCTTGAATAAAAATGAATTTTATTAAAGATTGGAAACATTTTTTTTGAAATTTTAAAGATTTTAAAGGGACTGGTCGCTACGTTTGGGAATTATAAAAAATTCTTTAAAAAATCCAAATTTAAGGACGTCAGAGGAGGTTAAAAAAACTCTTTAAAAAATCCAAATTTAAGGACGTCAGAGGAGGTTAAAAAAATTCTTTAAAAAATCCACGTTTAAGGACGTCAGAGGAGGTTAGAAAAATTCTTTAAAAAATCCACGTTTAAGGACGTCAGAGGAGGTTAGAAAAATTCTTTAAAAAATCCACGCTTAAAGACGTCAGAGGAGGTTAGAAAAATTCTTTAAAAAATCCACGTTTAAGGACGTCAGAGGAGGTTAGAAAATTTCTTTAAAAAATCCACGTTTAAGGATGTCAGAGGAGGCTAGAAAAAATCTTTAAACAATTCACGTTTAAGGATGTCAGAGGAGGCTAGAAAAAATCTTTAAACAATTTACGTTTAAAGATGTCACAAGAGGTTAGAAAAATTCTTTAAAAAATCCACGTTTAAGGATGACAGAGGAGGTTAGAAAAAATCTTTAAAAAATCCACGTTTAAGGATGTCAGAGGAGGTTAGAAAAAATTCTTTAAAAAATCCACGTTTAAGGATGACAGAGGAGGTTAGAAAAAATCTTTAAAAAATCCACGTTTAAGGATGTCAGAGGAGGTTAGAAAAAATTCTTTAAAAAATCCACGTTTAAGGATGACAGAGGAGGTTAGAAAAATTCTTTAAAAAATCCACGTTTAAGGATGTCAGAGGAGGTTAGAAAAAATTCTTTAAAAAATCCACGTTTAAGGAAGTCAGAGGAGGCTAGAAAAATTATTTAAAAAATCCACGTTTAAGGATGTCAGAGGAGGTTAGAAAAATTCTTTAAAAAATCCAGGTTTCTCAGGATGTCAAAGGAGGCTAGAAAAATTCATTAAAAAATCCACGTTTAAGGATGTCAGAGGAGGCTAGAAAAATTTTTTAAAAAATCCACATTTAAGGATGTCAGGGGGGGGGGGGGGGGGATCTAAAAAATTCTTAAAAAAAGGATGTCAGAGTAGGCTAGAGAAATTCTTTAAAAAATCCACGTTTCTCAGGATGTAAAAGGAAGCAAGAAAAATTATTTAAAAAATCCACGTTTCTCAGGATGTAAAAGGAAGCAAGAAAAATTATTTAAAAAATCCACGTTTCTCAGGATGTAAAAGGAAGCAAGAAAAATTATTTAAAAAATCCACGTTTAAGGATGTCAAAGGAGGCTAGAAAAATTATTTAAAAAATCCACGTTTAAGGATATAAAAGGAAGCAAGAAAAATTATTTAAAAAATCCACGTTTAAGGATGTCAGAGGAGGCTAGAAAAATTCTTTAAAAAATCCACGTTTAAGGATGTCAAAGGAGGCTAGAAAAATTCTTTAAAAAATCCACGTTTAAGGATGTCAGAGGAGGCTAGAAAAATTCTTAAAAAAAATCCACGTTTAAGGATGTCAGAGGAGGCTAGAAAAATTCTTTAAAAAATCCACGTTTAAGGATGTCAAAGGAGGCTAGAAAAATTCTTTAAAAAATCCAAATTTATGGATGTCCAAGGAGGATAGAAAAATGATTCAAAAAATCGATGTTTTAAAAGTCAAAGGAGGCTAGAAAAATTCTTTTAAAAATTCACGTTTAAAATGCCAGAGGAGGCTACAAAGGGGGCTAGAAAAATTATTTAAAAATCCAAGTTTCTCAGGATGTCAAAGGATGCTAAAGAAATTCTTTAAAAAATCCAAGTTTCTCAGGATGTCAAAGGAGGCTAGAAAAATTCTTTAAAAAATCCACGTTTCTCAGGATGTCACGTTTAAGGATGTCAGAGGAGGCTAGAAAAATTCTTTAAAAAATCCGAGTGTGAGGATGTCAGAGGAGGCTACGAAAATTCTTTAAAAATCCACGTTTAAGGATGTCAAAGGAGGCTAGAAAATTTCTTTAAAAAACCACATTTAAAGATTTCAAAGGAGGCCAGGAAAATTCGTTAAAAAAATACATCAGTGTGGATGGAAAAATTCTTTTAAAAATTCCACGTCTAAGGATGCCAAAGTTAGATGGAAAATGCTTTAAAAATTCACGTCTAAGGATATCAAAGGAGGCTAGAAAAACTGTTTGAAAAAATCCAAATTTATGGATGTCCAAGGAGGATAGAAAAATGATTAAAAAAATCGATGTTTTAAAAGTCAAAGGAGGCTAGAAAAATTCTTTCAAAAATTCACGTTTAAAATGTCAGAGGAGGCTACAAGGGGGCTAGAAAAATTATTTAAAAATCCAAGTTTCTCAGGATGTCAAAGGAGGCTAAAGAAATTCTTTAAAAAATCCAAGTTTCTCAGGATGTCAGAGGAGGCTAGAAAAATCTTTAAAAAATCCACGTTTAAGGATGTTCAAAGGAGGCTAGAAAAATTCTTTAAAAAATCCACGTTTAAGGATGTCAGATGAGGCTAGAAAAATTCTTTAAAAAATCCACGTTTAAGGATGTCAGATGAGGCTAGAAAAATTCTTTAAAAAATCCACGTTTAAGGATGTCAGAGGAGGCTAGAAAAATTCTTTAAAAAATCCACGTTTAAGGATGTCAGATGAGGCTAGAAAAATTCTTTAAAAAATCCACGTTTAAGGATGTCAGAGGAGGCTAGAAAAATTCTTTAAAAAATCCACGTTTAAGGATGTCAAAGGAGACTAGAAAAATTCTATAAAAAATCGAGGTTTAAGGATGTCAATGGAGGCCAGAAAAATTTTAAAAAAAAATCCACGTTTCTCAGGACGTCAAGGGAGGCTAGAAAAATTCTTTAAAAAAATCACGTTTAAGGATGTTCAAAGAGGCTAGAACAATTCTGTAAAAATCCTCGTTTACGGATGTCTAGAGAAGCTAGAATATCAAATAGGATGAAAAAATTCTTTTAAAAAATTTACGTCTAAGGATGCCAAAGTAAGCTGGAAGAAATATTTAAAAATCTATGTCTGAGGATATCAACGGAGGCAAGAAAAATTGCCAAATGTCAAAGAAAACTAGAAAACGTCAGATGCAAACAGAATTCTTTAAATATTTGAGGCCCCAAAATCTCTTCAAAAAATCCCCCACTGCAATTGCAAATTTAAAACCACAAAACATTAGGAGAACACTTTTTGCATAAATATCTAAATATGCAAATTGGCAACAACCATGTTCTCGGTTCCGGAAAATATTTCAAACAATTAAAGACATTTGGTTTAAGACAACAAATATCATTCACACATGTCAGTAAACATTGCCGCCTTAGACTCCAAACTCCCAACAACGACGTCATCCAACATCAATTGCCCAGCCAACTTGGGTTGCATACCAACCAACTAAACAAGCAACCATTGGCGCAAGGTGGAAAAGGTATTTATGTTTGTATTTAACTAAATGACAACGACAACAACAATAGCAACAACAATAAAGCATAGCACCAAAACGGAAATGCAAATAGGACTTTACACGCACAGGAAATACACCACATTCCGCTCCAGCAACTGCCAGGGCAACTCCATTGGGTTGTTGACACACTAAACGGAACGCATATATCTGCCATACGCATGATAAGTCCATAGAAATATACACACACACATATCTATATCAAGGTGTGTTAATAGTACATTCATATGTATACACATACATATTTTCACAGAACACATAACTTGTCGACCGAATATTTATTGAGAGTGAGTGAGCGAGTGAATGTAGGCTGCGGCTGCAGGGAGAAAGTGTGTCTTCATTACTTCACTAGGTGGTTAGTAATTGGAACATTATACATGTGGTTGGTTGGTGGAGATATGAGGCATTTCTTCGGGATTTGGGAAGCTTAAAGTTGGGTAGAACAATTCTTTCAAAAATCCGGTTATTTCGAAAGAGATTAAAATCCACGTTTAGAAAAGTCAAAATAGGGTACCAAAATTCTTTAAAAATTACGATTATTTCGAAAGAGATTAAAATCCACGTTGAGGAAAATCAAAGTAGGATACCAAAACTCTTAGCAAACACCAAGTTTACGAAAGTCATAGTAGGATAGAAAAATCAAAGTAGGGTACCAAAATTTTTTAAAAAATCCACGTTTAGAAAAGTCAAAGTAGGCTACCAAAATTCTTTAAAAAATCCTCGTTTAGGAAAGTCAAAGTAGGGTACCAAAATTCTTAAAAAAATCCACGTTTAGGAAAGTCAAAGTAGGGTACCAAAATTCTTTAAAAAAATCAAAGTAGGGTACCAAAATTCTTAAAAAAATCCACATTTAGGAAAGTCATAGAAGGGTACCAAAATTCTTTAAAAAATCCACGTTTAGGAAAGTCATAGAAGGGTACCAAAATTCTTTAAAAAATCCACGTTTAGGAAAGTCAAAGTAGGGTACCAAAATTCTTTAAAAAATCCACGTTTAGGAAAGTCATAGTAGGGTACCAAAATTCTTTAAAAAATCCACGTTTATTAAAGACAAAGTAGGGTACCAAAATTCTTTAAAAAATCCACGTTTATTAAAGACAAAGTAGGGTACCAAAATTCTTTAAAAAATCCACGTTTAAAAAAGTCAAAGTAGGGTACCAAAATTCTTTAAAAAATCCACGCTAAGGAAAATCAAAGTAGGGTACCAAAATTCTTTAAAAAAATCCAAATTTAGGAAAGTCATAGAAGGGTACCAAAATTCTTTAAAAAATCCACGTTTAGGAAAGTCAAGGTAGGGTACCAAAATTCTTTAAAAAATCAAAGTTTAGGAAATTCAAGGTAGGTTACCAAAATTCTTTAAAAAATCCACGTTTAGGAAAGTCAAAGTAGGGTACCAATTTTTTTTTAAAAAATCCACGTTTAGGAATTTAAAGACGGGTTACCAAAATTCTTTAAAAAATCCACGTTTAGGAATTTAAAGGCGGGTTACCAAAATTCTTTAAAAAATTCTTTTAAAGGCGGGTTACCAAAATTCTTTAAAAAATCCACGTTTAGGAATTTAAAGGCGGGTTACCAAAATTCTTTAAAAAATCCACGTTTAGGAATTTAAAGGCGGGTTACCAAAATTCTTTAAAAAATCCACGTTTAGGAATTTAAAGGCGGGTTACCAAAATTCTTTAAAAAATCCACGTTTAGGAATTTAAAGGCGGGTTACCAAAATTCTTTAAAAAATCCACGTTTAGGAATTTAAAGGCGGGTTACCAAAATTCTTTAAAAAATCCACGTTTAGGAATTTAAAGACGGGTTACCAAAATTCTTTAAAAAATCCACGTTTAGGAATTTAAAGGCGGGTTACCAAAATTCTTTAAAAAATCCACGTTTAAGAATTTAAAGGCGGGTTACAAAAATTCTTTAAAAAATCCACGTTTAGGAATGTCAAGGTAGGGTACCGAAAATTCTTTAAAAATCCACGTTTAGGAAATTCAATGTAGGTTAACAAAATTCTTTTAAAAATACACGTTTGGTGGATTGTAAACCTTAAAATTCACCAAAATTCTTAAAAAAATTCTTCTCAACGTAGGCCACAATTTTTGTTAAATACAAGATATGGCCCAAAGTAGACCAAGAAAAATCCTTTAAAATCTATAGACTCCATGATAAGGAAGCCTATATAATCTCCAGATTATCACAAACCTACTACAATTTCCAATCCAGAAAATGAAAATTCCTTCAAATACCTAAATAAAAAATTGTACCCTAAGAATCGAATTTACTCCTTACATCCCCCAACACCCCGCTAGCATGTCAGAAAAATATTTTTTTCTGATTTTTATTGAAATAGTTTTCACATTTGCAACAAAACGTAAATGTTTTATTTCTCATAAAATATTACTTGCAACAACTTGTTCACTCGACAACATCAACAACAACAACGTCGACGATGTGTGAAATATTTTTTGTTAACAAAAATAGAGGGAAAAAAAATACAAAACATATGAACCCGGATACTCTGGGAATATGGGAGAAGAAGAATGTAACAAATGGATAGCTAGCTGCCGTTGACTGATGTTATTTCAAAAATTGCTGCACTTTACGGAATTCTTTTTACAAAATGAGAATAGTAAAAAACGGTAGGGGCAAACTCTGTGTACCATTCTATACTCTTTCGACATACTGTGAACATTTATTTTTTTTTTCTGGCCTCCTATAAACCTGAAGTTTTTAAAGAAATTTTCTTACCTCCTTCGATATCTTGAAACGTGGAATTTTAAAGATTCTAGCCGTTTTACGTGGGTTTTTAAACGTGGGTTTTTTAAAGAATTTTTTAGCATTCTTTGGCATCCTGAAATGTGGATTTTTTAAAGAATTTTCCTAACCTCCTTTCACATCCTTAAACGTAGATTTTTTAAAGAATTTTTCTAGCATCCTTTCACATCTTTAAACGTGGATTTTTTGATGAATCCTATGACATCCTTAAACCTGGATTTTTTAAAGAATTTTTCTAGCCTCCTTTGACATCCTGAGAAACGTAGATTTTTTAAAGAATTTTTCTAGCCTCCTCTGACATCCTTAAATGTGGATTTTTTAAAGAATTTTTCTAGCCTCCTTTGACATCCTGAGAAACGTGGATTTTTTTTAAGAATTTTTCTAACCTCCTCTGACATCCTTAAACGTGGATTTTTTAAGAATCTTTCTAGCCTCCTTTGACATTCTGAGAAACGTCAATTTTTTAAGAATCTATAATTTTGACATCCTGAGAAACGTGGATTTTTTAAAGAATTGTTCTAGCCTCCTCTGACATCCTTAAACGTGGATTTTTTTAAGAATTTATAAATTTGACATTCTGAGAAACGTGGATTTTTTAAGGAATTTTTCTAGCCTGCTTTGACATCCTGAGAAACGTGGATTTTTTAAAGAATTTTTTAGCCTCTTTGAACATCCTTAAACGTGGATTTTTTAAGGAATTTTTTAGCCTCTTTGAACATCCTTAAACGTGGATTTTTTAAAGAATTTTTTAGCCTCTTTGAACATCCTTAAACGTGGATTTTTTAAAGAATTTTTCTAGCCTCCTTTGACATCCTGAGAAACGTGGATTTTTTAAAGAATTTTTCAAGCCTCCTTTGACATCCTGAGAAACGTGGATTTTTTAAAGAATTTTTCTAGCCTCCTTTGACATCCTGAGAAACGTGGATTTTTTAAAGAATTTTTCTAGCCTCCTCTGACATCCTTAAAAGTGGATTTTTTAAAGAATTTTTCTAGCCTCCTTTGACATCCTGAGAAACGTGGATTTTTTAAAGAATTTTTCTAGCCTCCTCTGACATCCTTAAAAGTGGATTTTTTTTAAAGAAATTTTCTAGCCGCCTCTGACATCCTTAAACGTGGATTTTTTAAGAATTTTTCTAGCCTCCTTTGACATTCTGAGAAACGTGTATTTTTTAAAGAATTTTTCTAGCCTCCTCTGACATCCTTAAAAGTGGATTTTTTTTAAAGAATTTTTCTAGCCGCCTCTGACATCCTTAAACGTGTATTTTTTTAAGAATTTTTCTAGCCTCCTTTGACATTCTGAGAAACGTGTATTTTTTAAAGAATTGTTCTACCCTCTGTGGATATTCTTAACCGAGGATTTTTCAAAGAATTTTTCTGGCCTCCTTGGACATCGTTAAAGGTAGATTTTTTTAAAGAAATTTTTCTAGCCTGCCTTGACATCCTTAACGAATTTTTAACGAATTTTCCTAGCACCTTTTGACATCCTTAAAAGTGGGTTTTTTAAAGAAATTTTATAGCGGTCCTTAAACTGGAATATTTTCTAGCCTCCTGTGACATCCTTAAAGGTGGATTTTTAAAGAATTTTTCTAACCTCCTTTAAAGTCCCCGAACGTGAATTTTTAATAAGAAATTTTCTATGCTCCATAAAGTCTTCAGACGTGGATTTTTAAAGAATTTTTCTAGGTTCCATAAAATCTTCTGAAACGTGGAGTTTTAAATAATTTTTTCAACCTTCTTCAAAGTCCCCAAACGTTGGTATTTAAAGAATTTTTCTAGCTTCCTCTAAAGTCCTCAAACCTTAATTTTTTTAAAAGAATTTGTATACCTTTAATTCTTTTATGTGTTTTCTTTTCTCTTTAAGAAAAAATTGTTGTTGTTGTGTGGATTGTTCAAACCTTATGATGCACTCAGTAGACCCTTCCAAAATTCAAGCAAACATTTTAAATTGTCCTACCCCCTAGAAAAACAAGCTCAGGAAGAAAATAAAACCAAACGAAGCAAACTACATGGGCCAACAACAAAATATTTTACATTACATGTAAAATACAACAAAACCAACAACAAAAATTGAGATGAAAATTGAGAATTCTATTCCATCTGGAGTTGAAAATGTTTCCACTTACCAAAATAGTTTATGGACTATAAGTTGAACACCAGGATCTAAACTTTAAATGAAGAAGACGTACAACGTTTTTTTTTTGGCGTAGGGGATGCTGGGGTAGAATGTATTTTCTTTAGCTTCGAAATATTTTAAAGTTCACTGGCCAACAGTAGATCGTTTTCTCTATACATACTGTCAATATGAAGGGGGGAGGGTCATTGATATCAAATGATAGCCCCACTTTTCGGCTGTCGAACTGGGTATAAAAAGAACTCAAACGGAAGGCAAAGTGTGCGAAGAAGATATCCGCGCATTTCGTCATAAGGAAACGGAAACAGAATATTCGGCGAAATTGAGTTGCATCATGTGGCGAGCTGGCTGGCTGGTTTGTTGGCTGGCCGGCTGACTAACTTGCTCAGCTGGCTACAATTACTATTGTCACAACTGGCAAACAACAAACGATTCTCAATTGTAGTTTCGAGTTTACTTTGCAAACATAAGCTGGTGCTGCCTAAACTTCATAACGATGTTGCTTGCTGGGGCAACACAAAAGGAGTTTCAGTTTTTCCTCCCTCCCTCTTGCTCTTTCGGGAAACAGAATCCTATTTGACCTATTGCAAATGTCCCTTTGCCATGACAGCAGCATAAAGTTTATTCTGAGGCGTGTGAAAAATCTGTAGGCCCACAATTGCGACTGCGAAAACAAATGCCAAACTAACAGAGATTGTATTACAACAATTTTAAAAAAGTTTAATCTGTGTTTGGAAAAGTGGAGGATGGAGGCAGCAGTGGAATTAAGTCAATAGATATTTTCTCATTTGATACTAAAAAGACCATGTTTAGAAATCAAGTTTCTGAGAATATTTTTACGTTGTCAGATAAAGTGAAATCCCAATTTCAAAATTTTATTATTATTTTTTTTTTAATTTTATACTTTTCCTGTATCTTTTAAATTTCTCAACTTATGAAATCAACTTTTTAAGAACATTTTTACTTTGTCAGAAAAACTGGAATCGCAATTTTTAAAACTTGGACTACTTTAAAGCATTTTTAGCCTCTTTTAAATTCCTCTTCTGAAATATTTTAACATGATTTTTTGAAAATATTTTTAGTCTCTTTTAAAACCCTTTCGGGTGTTGATGGGGCAATTCGTCATTAATCTTCGACTATTTTATACGTTTCATATATATCTTTTCATATATATATATATCTTTTGATACGGCGAAATTTAAAAAAAAAAATGCTGCACAGAAAAGTACAATCCGATTTTGCTCCATCTTTGCAAAACCTAATATTTGCACCAGTGCTTAATCAGGTGCGAAAATAGACAACATTTCATCAAGTACCTCCCCCACAAAGGGTCAACATTCGGAATAATTATAACTCTTACAAAATGTGATGTAAGAGTCCGATTGTCTTCAAATTACACACATCACAATACTTCTATTAATTCAAGGTCAGGTGTGAAGATGGAATATACCGGTCCACGCCTTCTGGTACCTCCCCCAAAAAAGGGTGAACATTTTGAATATCCACGAAGCTCATAAAACGCGAAATTAACATTCGATTCCATTTAGACTTGGTAAATCTCAATATTTCCGTCAACACAAGATCTGTTATAAAGATGGTATAGAGCGAGCCATTTCTTCTGGTACCTCCCTCACAAAGGGTAAAAGTTTAGAATGACCAAAACGATCATAAAATCCGAAATAAGCATCCAATTCTCATCATATTTCACACCTATCACTATTTTTACTGATATAATATCTGCCGTGAAGATGGGATATATCGGTCCACTCCTTCTGGTACCTTCCCCACAAAGGGTCAACATTTTGAATATCCATGAGATTGTACAACGCGAAATTAACATCCGGTTCGATTCAGACTTGTACATCTCAATATTTCAATACAACCAGCATAAGATCTGTTATAAAGATGATACCGATCGGACCATTTCTTCTGATACCTCCCCCACAAAGGGTCAAATCATCCGAAAATAGCAACCGGTTCTCATAAAATCCGAAATAAGCAACCGGTTCTCTTAATATTTCACACATCCCACTATTTCGACTAACTAAAGATCTGCTGTGAAGACGGGATATATCGGTCTCCTCCCTTCCCCACAAAAGGGTCAAAATGTTGAATATCCATGAAGCTTACAAAACGCGAAATTAACATCCGATTCCATTCAGACTTGGTACATCTCAATATTTCCAACAACACAAGATATGTTATAAAGGTGGTACAGATCGGTTCATTTCTTCGGCTACCTCCATCACATAGGATTCATGATTTTGAAAAGCAAAACGCTCAAAGAAAACGAAATAAGCATCCAACTCTTTTCAAATTTCTCACATTCAAACATTTTTGCAAAAACACAAGATCTCTTGTGAAGATGATATAAATCTGCGAAACCCTTTCTGGTACCTCACCCACAAATGGTCACAATTTTCATCACTTTTATCTGTCATAACTTGGGAAACAACTCAGCGATTCTTTACAACTCGCTATATCCAAATATTTCTCTTAACCATAAACCTGACATGAATATGGTATTTATGATTTCGCATAAAATTGGATATAATTGTTCGATTTTCTTGTAATTTTACCCAATATTTATATCCGTATTAGATGAAGTATAAAAATGGAATAGTTCGGTCGACTATATTTGTTTTACGCAAATTTTAACATTTTCTAAAAATTATCACATATCTCATTTAAAGTGAAAAAAGTAACCAGTGTAGTCCAATTATATCATATCTATTAAGGTCCGATACGAAATTCACAATATTGTTTCATTCCTTCGAAACTTTCTACAAAGAGGGTCAACAATTTGAATAATCATAACATAAGTCAAAATATATTTAAATAATCGAACCTTGGCAGGGTATTGGGGGTATACATCTGTCGGCAAGACCGACTGATACTATTTAATTTGTTTTTATTACACTTTTACTTTTGAAAATACTTCTCGGTTCTTTAATGAGAGCCTATTCCAAGTTATAACATTAAGAAAACCTAACGTTTAAATGTTATAAAATCAAAAATCCACGAAGAAAAGTGGCCAACACTCGATTCGAAATAAATACAGTTTAACAAACATACTCAAGTTCGTGTGGTTGTTGTTACAGCTCATTTAATTCAATATTATCCATAAGCCCCTATGCCACACACACACACACATACCGAACATACTTAGCTAGACACAGGCCCCCCACCCCATACATGGATAAGTAGATGGAAAAATATTTTCCCCTAAAATTAGGTTAACATTACTCAGAGACAGACATACATACTACAATAATAATAGAGAGAGGAGGGCGGCGGAAGGACACATATGGGTGGGGTGTGCCATTGCTTTTTCTATGGATTTGGTTGTCATCGTCGTCTTCGTCTTCACCATTACCGTCGTCACTATTTACATTGTAGTTGCCGCCAACGTCATCGTTTCTCGAACACAAACAAATCATATTACCTGACAGCCCACAAATCATATTCAATGTGCTTGGTAATGTTTAGCCATATAGGGGTTTTCTGGGGAGGGACAGACAGAGAGAGAGAGACGGAGAGAGCCGGAAAGGGGAAAAGAGCTCTAGTCCAATATTCAATGATATCGATTTACTGGCAATAAAAGGAAATAAAATAAAAGATTTTCAAATCATAACACACTACCATTACAATAAACCATAAATTAGCAATGTCATCGAGGAGGGAGGCGGGAGGAGGGCGATAAAGGGAGGCTAGGAAAAATATTTTAATATAAAAATGGAAAGAGAGACGGGTGGATATAAAACACAAACAACTAAACGTTAAACTTGAGAACTCTTTTGTTATGTGTAAGTAGAGTAAGTAAAATATGTGGTACCCTTACTCACACACACTCACACACACACCGAAGATGAAAGATATGACAATCTGGATAACTAAGAATTATTATTAGAAGACAATGCAAAAAAAAAAATAGGTGACAGTAAAAATGTTTATTAAGTTGATGGCACAACGATAAGAAATGTCTATTAAATGCACAAAGCCCTTACCATATGATTGATCTAAAAAGAAATTGCTGGCTATAGAATGGAGTAAAATCCAATTAAAGTTTGTGGTTTAAAAGGGAAAGAAATTTAATCTATGATACGTATGATTGATGAATTTGTGAGTGCTAGTCATACGCCCCGATGCACTTTAGATTAATATTAGTCATACGCATTGCAGTACGACTGCAAGTTTTTTACCCTACACCACATAGTGGTAATAGTATTTACTTTGGGCATTTATTTATAAAATAGGGAAGGAAGCGAGATAGACCCATAGTTATCTTTAAGGATCTTCATAGAATCACTTTCGATTCCAGTCAGTCCGTCCGCCCGTTTGTCAATGTATTTTTGTGAACCAAATGGAGGTCATGATTATATTTTCCAAACAATATTTTTTTTGCCCCAAGGACGCACCCTATTGAAATTGGTCAGTAATATGCAATCCACAAGAATGATATTTGGTACCAGATATCAGATACAGCCCAAAAATACCTCTGCCAAATTTTATCAAGATCGCTTCAGATTTGCATATTGCTCCATACATATCTTCAACCGATTTCGGGTTAATTGTGCACCAAATGACCAATATCAGTCCGAATAACCTTGATTTTGGCACATCCGTCCGAATTCCGTCTAGAAGAAAGTACATCAAATTTGGTGGACAACGGTTCAGATATATGAGAGCTATAGCTCCCACATATTTCTTTCATCCGATTGTTTAAGTCCCTCAAAATCATAATATGCATTCGACAGCAACGATATTTGGTACCAGATATCTTATAGAGCTCAGAAATAAATACATTTGCCAAATTTTATCGAAAACGGCTAAGATTTGGATATAGCTTCCATATATATTCAAGCAAAATTTTGACCCTTTGTGGGGAGGTACCACAAGGAGTGGACCGATATATTCCATCTTCACAGCAGATCTTGTGTTAGTAGAAATAATGGGATGTGTGAAGTATGAAAACAACAGGATTCTTATTTTGTATTTTATAATCTTATTGGTCATTCAAAACTTAGACTTTTTGTGGCGAAGGTAACAGCCAGAAAAAATGGTTCAATCTTTGCCGTATTTTTAACAGACCTTGTGTTGATGGAAATATTGGGATATGCCAAGTCTGGAATGGAATCGGATGTTAATTTCGCTTTTTATGAGCTTCATGGATATTCAAAATGTTGATCTTTTGCGGGGGAGGTACCAGAAGGAGTGCACCGATATATCCCATCTTCAAAGCAGATCTTATGTTAGTTAAAATAATGGGATGTATGAAATATGAAGAGAACCGGGTGCTTATTTCGGATTTTATAATCGTTTTGATTATTCAAAACTTTGAACCTTTGTGGGGGAGTTACCACAAGGAATGGTCTGATCTCTACCATATTTTTATCAGATCTTGTGTTGATAGAAATATAGAGATGTACCAAATCTGTATAGAATCAGATGTTAATTTCGCGTTTTATGAGCTCCATGGATATTCAAAATGTTGACCCTTTGTGGGGGAGTTATCAGAAGGAGTGGACCGATATATCCCATCTTCACAGCAGATCTTGTGTTGGTAGAAATAATGGTATGTGTGAAGTATGAAGACAACCGCATTCTTATTTCGGATTTTATAAGAGTTATAATTATTCAAAATTTTAACCCTTTATGGGGGAGGTATTTGATGGTGTGAACCGATTTTGTCCATTTTCTCACATGACCTAGCACTGAGCCAAATATTAGGATTAGCATCGTTTGAGCAAAATCTGGTTATCCATTCTCTTTCTGTGCAATACAATATTTGTTGGAAAATTTCGAGTGGACCGATGTATTCCATCTTAACACCAGACCTTGGGTTAATAAAAATACTGTGATGTCTGTAATTTAAAGACAATCGGATGCTTATTTCACATTTTATACGAGTTATAATTATTCAAAATTTTGACCCTTTGTGGGGGTGGTACTTGATGGAGTGAACCGATATTGTCCATTTTCTCACATGACCTAACACTGATGAAGACATTAAGACTGGCAAAGTTGGAGCGAAATGGGATTATTTGTGCCATAAATTATTTTCTTTGAAAATTTTGAACTATTGTGGGGGAGGAACCATAAGGAGTGGACCGATATTGCCAATCTCCAAACACGATCTATGTTTGCAAATAATATTACGATGTACCAAGTTTGGATCAAATCGGATACTGCCTTCGAAAGTTATAGTGCTGGATCGATTCCAAATGTCCTGAAACGGATTTGGTCCAAAGAGACCTAGGGTCTGAAACCGTTATTTTGATAAAGCACTTTTTGGTCGTATCAAGTGATATATACACTCTCTCTAGCCATATGGCTGATGGTATTAGTAGAGTATACTCGAATTCAGAGCGATATACGGAAGCAACAGCAGAATACATTTCATAACTGCAGAAATGTCAGTTTGCCCCTGCCCCTCCCGGCAGTTTATTATCCTGAGGACTTCAGTAGTGTATAGCCATAACTTTAAGGCGGGTTTAGGCCAAACGGCAGATATAAACAAATCGATTTTCGTTCGAAGTTTGACACTAGACCGGATAATTGATGTCACAAAAATTGTTAATCATACGCACCAAGGACCTCACGAATTCATACCAGTTATACGCCCCAAGGTATAGTGCGCTAATAATTACATTTTTTGAGATTGGTTTAAATAAAACAATATTGAATTGGGTCAAACCTGATGTCCTGATGTCTGATGTCAGAAACAAATCTCTACATTTTTCAATCAACCAATGAAAATAGCATAACGGAAGCCAAAATTGCATTCTTAAGAAATTAATTCTTACATTGTAGACAAAGGATTGAGATACAAAACGACATACGGAAGAGGCAACAGCCTTCATTAAGAATATATTTTATCATGCCAGAAATTGTAGTTCCCCCCTTCACTCTCACCGATTCTGATTATCTTGAGAAAAGCAATGGCGTATGGCCTTGATATGAAGGGTGGTAGAGGTCTCCTTTTACATCCAAGAGACCTTTCAAATTTTGTGAAGACAAAAATGTTGATTCTATTTAAAAACCCCTCCCTGAAAATGCACTAATGCCACCTTTTTTTAACTCATAGCTTTCTCCTCGCCGAGTAAAAATGACCCCTCCCTAGAAACTCACATTGCCCACGTCACTGCCCAAAATCACAAGCATTAATACCACAATAAAAATCCTTCAAAAAAATAATGACAATATGTCTATAACCAAAAGGAAACTATCTTTAAAAGCTATGCTTTGTCTTGTCCTTTTATCATTCTTTCCTTTTTTTCTTTTAAACAATGTCATTGAAAAAATGGAATGCCATTTTCAATTTCCAATCCTATGTAAATACCGAAAAAAATAACAAAAGCAAACAAAAAATATTTATACAAATTTTGCCACTACTCACTTTGCACATGACATAATCCCACCGAAAACTGTGATAATTCTGGCATCTGTCGGAGTATCTCCTCCGTCACTAAATGAACACCTCGATGCTGGGGTCTGAGATTGATTTTGCGCTGAAACCACGCTGAGCCGATTTGTAGACCGGAACCGGCATGACCATGACCGCCACCGCCACCTGTGCCGCCCCCTCCGCCGCCGCCGCCCCCGCCTCTGTGATTCGACGAGGCCATTGTGCTGTTCGACGATGAGCTGCGTATATTGCTGTTGCGACTGGCGCTCTGTTTGATGTTCGTGGCAGTGCCCGAATGGCCTGCCGCTGTCGATGAACCGCTTTTGCCGTGAGGATTCGTGGTGATGCTGGTGCTGTTACTGCGTTGTTTATGGCTACGGCTGCGTGAGCTTTTCGGCGGCGCTGTGGCAGTTGTTGCTGCGGCTGCTGCTACTGCTTTACTTGTGTTGGCGGAGGTGGTGGAAGTGGCTGGGGTTGGGGCTGTGGCTGTGGCTGAAGCTGCTGCCGTTGCTGCCGCTGTTGATAATGGATTGCGGGTTGTGAAGTTATCCCTTGACTGTTCCTGATATAACAAAAGCTCTGGACACGTGTGGTTGTGTGGCACCGCTTCGAAATTGTTACCAGTGGATGTTTCTAACAAGGTTCGTTGTTGTTGCAATGTTGGTTGTGTTGTTATGACGTTAATGTTGTAGTTGTTGTTGTTGGTCGTTGATAATCCACTAACAGCGGCAGCAACAGTAGCGTTTTGCCCGTATTTAGTTGTAGTCGTTGCGTTGTAGGCTTCCCCCTTCTGTGGCGGCCCTTTGCAAAGGCTTTCCAATAATTATGAACAAATAGACGGTTACGTTGCACACAGCTCGCTCGACCTAACACTTCACCCTCGTTGTTGGAACGTGTTGTTTAACCAGCAATTAAGTGAATTTTTGTTGTATTCTTCGAAACTTCAAATTACAATGCCCAACAAATGGAAGAAACTTCCTAGGGTCCCTTTTGTTGTTCTTCACGGAAAAAGGTGGTAGTGATAGTGGAGAGGGAGGGAATGGTTAATGTAATTACACTCAAAGCCAGTACTGCTTCCTCCACTTTGGCAACTCCCTAATGTTTTGTTTTCGGTTTTTTTCTCAACTCGGTAATGCACCAGGCCAGAGAAGCACGTTCCGTTTTTTTTATTTTGCAATAACTTCGTTTTCGGGGAGTTTGTTTTTTCGTGGATAGAGGATTTTAGTAGCTTCCTTTTCCTTGTTCTCTGTTCGTCTACTTTTTCTGTGCCACTCTAGTATTTATTTCACTCGTACGCTTCCTGCTGGCTTAGCCTGCTTTTATTTTCTCAAAATCATTGCTTTTCGATTTCCTTTTTTTCTGGTTTTATTTTTTTTTTCCTCTGTTTTTGGTTTTTAGGTTATTGCTGCTTTATCTTTCTTTTCGTAGCCACACCACTCTCAATTCTTGTGAAAATCTTTTGGGGAATCTTGCATAGGTTTCACCAGGAAACAAATATACAGAACACCTGCAATATAACAGAGAAGAAAGAAAAATGGGTTAAATAAAGTCAGATTATGCAGTTGTCCAAGGAGAATATATGTACGTGGTGGGGGAAATATTTAAAAAATGAGGATGGGAAAACAATAAATTGAAGATTTTTAATCAAATATCATAAAAAAGAATCGGCAGCGTATAACTCATGACATAAAGTATACGTCATGGGGTACCTGAAATAAATTTATGCTAAATTAACTACCAATGACAAACGTGGATTTTTGAAAAATATCTTGAAAAAATATTTTTAACAACAGAAACGTTGATTTTTTAAAAATATTTATTTAGGACCAACAGAAACGTGAATTTTTTAAAAATATTTTTTTCAAGGACCAACAGAAACGTAGATTTTTTAAAAATATTTTTTTTCAAGGACCAACAGAAACGTGGATTTTTTAAAAATATTTTTTTCAAGGACCAACAGAAACGTGGATTTTTTTAAAAATATTTTTTCAATGACCAACAGAAACGTGGATTTTTTTAAAAATATTTTTTTCAATGACCAACAGAAACGTGGATTTTGTTAAAAATATTTTTTTCAAGGACTAAAAGATTTTTTAAAAATATTTTTTCAAGGACTATAACAACCGTGAATTTTTTAAAAATATTTTTTGAAGGTCAACAGATTTTTTAAAAATATTTTTTCAAGGATCAACAGATTTTTTAAAAATATTTTTTAAAGGACTAAAAGAAAACGTGGATTTTTTAAAATATATTTTTCAAGGACCAATAGAAACGTGGATTTTTTAAAATATATTTTTCAAGGACCAATAGAAACGTGTATATTTTTAAAATATTTTTTCAAGGACCAATAGAAACGTGGATTTTTTTAAATATTTTTCCAAAGACCAATAGAAACGTGGATTTTTTTAAAGTATTTTTTCAAGGACCAACAGAAACGTGGATTTTTTTAAAAATATTTCTTCAAAGACCAACAGAAAAATGGATTTTTTAAAAATATTTTTTCAAGGACCAACAGAAACGTGGATTTTTTTAAATATATTTTCAAGGACCAACAGAAACTTGGATTTTTTAAAAATATTTTTTTCAAGCACCAACAGAAACCTGGATTTTTAAAAAATATTTTTTCAAGGACCAACAGAAAATTGGATTTTTTAAAAATATTTTTTCAAAGACCAACAGAAACGTTGATATTTTTTAAAAATATTTTTTCAAAGACCAACAGAAACGTTGATATTTTTTGAAAATATTTTTTCAAAGACCAACAGAAACGTTGATATTTTTTTTAAATATTTTTTCGAAGACCAACAGAATCCTGTATTTTTTAAAAATATTTTTTAAAGGACATTTTTTCAATTACCAACAGAAACTTGGATTTTTTAAAATTATTTTTTAAAGGACATTTTTTCAAAGACCAACAGAAACGTTGATAATTTTTCAAGGAAATTTTTCAAGCACCAACAGAAACGTGGATTTTTTAAAAATATTTTTTCAAGGACCAACAGAAAATTGGATTTTTTAAAAATATTTTTTCAAGGACCAACAGAAAATTGGATTTTTAAAATATATTTTTTCAAGGACCAACAGAAAATTGTATTTTTTAAAAATATTTTTAAGGACTATAACAGACGTGAATTTTTAAAAACGTTTTAAGGTCTATATATAACAAACATGCTTTTTTCAGTTTGAAAATGAAAAAAAAAATGGACCCACTCCATTAAGCACATTCTCCACATCTGCTAATATCTGATTTTGACTTCCCATCCCTGATACATTTATTTTATTTGAATTACAAAATATTTATATTTTTTTATAACATTTCCCATCTACTAACCTTAAATTTCAACTTCCCGTCCCTGTCTGTAACATCTTAAATGTCTTTTATGTATAATTCCAAAATATTTATATATTTTCTTCTTTCCTTGTATTCAATGAATGTATGCTTTCACTCTTACAACTCATCGACATAATTGCAATTGTCAATTAAAGAAGAAAAAAAAACAAAAAACTACTCTAAAAGAATTAAACGAAATAAAGAACTGCAAGACAAAGAAGCGCAAAAGGTTATTGTAGCGATTAGTGAATATTCAAGTTGTTACAAGTGGATTTATTCGTCGTTCACTATCATTTGCTGCGCTACCAGTCCGGCGCTGACGTTGATTCCACAATTTAACATTGTTGTTGTTGCGGTTGTTCTTCTCGTCGTAGTATTTCTTGTAATTTTTGCCTTAAGTCAAAGCTTATAAGGGTCTTAAGATATTTACGTAGTCGCAAATTGTCATTGTGTCTTAGTCACCAATCACCAAGTCATCACCGGCAACAGCCCGACCCAGCCCAGCACCAAGCAGCCGTATGTTCGTCGTTTATAATTCACCAACAACAACAATACACGGAATGACGTTGTGGCACGGTAAAAGGAAAAATATTTCGTGTTATTTAGTAAATTTTGAAAAATAGTATCAGAGATACTGAAACAATGTTGCGACACAGTGTTACGATATGATTAAAAAATAATGTTTACGAATATTTTTTAACGTGAAACTAGGATTTTATAAACATACATTTTTATCAAGGACCAACATAAATGGCATTTATTTCAAATATGTTTTTGAAAGACCAACATTAAAATAAAAATAAATAAAATAAAAACAACTTTTTTCAAGGACCAAAAGACCAATAAACGTGAATTTAAAAAAAAATCGAACGATTTTGTGTTTTTAAAAATAACTTTTTTCAAGGACCAAAAATCGTGGATTTTCAAAAAAACATTTTCGAATGATTTTGAGATTTTAAAAATAACTTTTTTCAAGGACCAAAAAACGTGGATTTTTCAAAAATAACATTCTTCAAAGATCAAAAAACGTGGATTTTTAAAAATAAATTTCTTTAAGACTAAAAAACGTGGATTTTATAAAAATAATAAAAATTCAAGGACCAACAAAAGTGAATTTTTTAAAAATAATAAAAATTTAAGGATCAACAAACGTGGATTTTTTTAAAACAATAAACATTCAAGGACCAACAAACGTGGATTTTTTAAAAATAATAATCATTCAAAGACCAACAAACGTGAATTTTTTAAAAATAATAAACATTCAAAGACCAACAAACGTGGATTTTTTAAAAATAATAAACATTCAAAGATCAACAAACGTAAATTTTTTAAAAATAATAAACATTCAAGGACCAACAAACGTGGATTTTTTAAAGGATATTTTTTTTAAGGACCAATAGAAACGGGGAATTTTTAAAGAATATTTTTAAAGGACCAATAGAAACGTGGATTTTTTTAAAGAATATTATTTAAGGAGCAATAGAAACGTTGATTTTTTAAATAATATTTTTTTAAGGACCAATAGAAACGTTGATTTTTCTAAATAATATTTTTTTAAGGACCAATAGAAACTGGGTGTTTTAAAAGAATATTTTTTTAGATCATATTTTTTAAGGACCAATAGAAACGTGGATTTTTTTAAAGAATATTATTTAAGGTCCAATAGAAACGTGGATTGTTTAAATAATATTTTTTAAGGGCCAATAGAAACGTGGATTTTTTTAAATAACGTTTTTAAATACCAAAAACGTGGATTTATTAAAATAACGTTTTTAAGGGCCAATAGAAACTTGGATTTTTTTTAAATAACGTTTTTAAATACCAAAAACCTGGATTTTTTAAAATAACGTTTTTAAGGACCAAACAACGTGCCTTTTTTTAAAAAGAATTGTTTTGAAGGACCAACAAACGTGCATTTTTTATAATAACTTTTTTTCCAATACCAACAAATGTGGATTTAAAAAAAAAATAACCTTTTTTTCCAATACCAACAAATGTGGATTAAAAAAAAAAATAACGTTTTTTTTTTCCAATACCAACAAATGTGGATTTTTAAAAATAAAATAACTTTTTTAACTACAGAGGTAGGTTTTTTTAAAAATAATTTTTTTCAAGGACCAACAGACGTGGATTTTTTAAAATTTTTTTTAAGGAACAACAAACGTGGATTTTTTAAAAATAATTTTTTTATAGAACAACAAACGTGGTTTTTTAAAAATAATTTTTTTATAGAACAACAAACGTGGTTTTTTAAAAATAAATTTCTTAAGAACCTACAAAGGTAGATTTTTTAAAAATAACTATTTTTCGAGGACCAACAAACGAGGATTTTTTAAAAATAACTTTTTTCAAGGACCAACAAACGGGGATTTTTTTAAAAATAACTATTTTTCGAGGACCAACAAACGAGGATTTTTTAAAAATAACTTTTTTCAAGGACCAACAAACGGGGATTTTTTAAAAATAACTTATTTCAAGGACGAAAAAACGTGGATTTTTTATAAAAAAATTTAAGTACCAACAAACGTGTATTTTTTAAAATAATTTTTTTCCATGACCTACAATCGTAGATTTCATAGCAATAATTTTTTTAAGTACCAACATTCGTGGATTTTTTAAAAGTTTTTTTAAGGACCAACAGACGTGTGTTTTTCAAAAATAATTTCTCCGGTTTAATTTTTCAAAATATTTTTTCAAGGTCTATAACAGACAGGGATTTAAAAAAAATTCAGGTGGAATTTTCGAAAATATTTTTTCAAGGACTATAACAAAAGTGGATTTTTGAAAAAAAAATCTCAGGTGGGTTTTTTTTTAAATATTCTTTTAAGTGCCATAAAAATATATTTTAAAAGGACATTGTGACGGTTTTAAAAACTTTTTTAAGGACCTATAGAGCAACGTTGATTTTTTAGGAATATTTTTGAGGAAACGTGATTTGTCTAAGACCTATAAATGTGGAACATTTTAAAATTATTCTAGTCACTGTTCCTTCAAATTAAAGTACGTCACTTAGTTGACTTTGTGACGTTCGTTGCAGTTGCTGATACGACAAACTACGGCTATTGGTGTCTGTGTTTATGTCAGTCTGTCGGCCTGTGTGTGTGTCCGTATGCACGGGAGCGTGTGTGGTGTTCCCATGCACGCTCGTTTGTTTCGTTCATCCACTGATTGCATTTGGCTCGTGTCGAAGAATTGACTTCCAACTTGGAAAAATGTTGGCGAACTTTGGTTTCCTTTTATTGTTTGTTGCTTTGTTGACTCAAGTCTATCTGCTTTTTTTGTTGCTTTGCTTTGTTTTGTTTTTGTTCTAGTCTTTATTGGCGCATTGGCAATTTGCGTAATGGATTTTAGTTGGATTTTTGTTGCTGTATTCGATGTGTTGTTGTTGTTGCTTCTACTTTTTTTTGTTATTCGTTTTATGCATTTAAGAAGTCGTTTGGATGTTCTTTAAATTATAAATGTCATTAAATATTATTATTTGAATATTTGTGTCTGTGTTTGTGTGTGATCTTTGCAATATGTGTCGACTGAAAAACAAAAAACATTTATTGATTTATCCTCATATGGTCATCTTTGGGTAGTTGTTGTATTTTATTCTATAGCAATGTGTGGGTAGATGTATTTTATCTTAGCCGAACAATGGGAAGAGGCTTGAAATAATTATAACAGAGAGACTTAAGACAGAGAGACTTAAATTAAATAAATATTCTTAAAAACTCAAATGTATTGGTCCTTAAAAAATATTCTAAAAAAATCCTTGAGAAAATCGCTTATAATACTTGCAATTTTGGTTTTTTCGTTCAGTTGGTCCCTGAAAAAAATATTCTGACAAAATCCTTTAACAAATTTAAAATTTCAGTCGCTCTTGCCGACATATATATACCCTGAACCAATGTCCGTTTATTTATATATTTATTATACCCTCCACCATACTCCTCGAAATACTCATGATAGACCCTAAAAAGTATATATATTCCAGTTCAGCTCAAAATTAGCGATGTCCGTCTGTTGTAATCACGCTATATTTCGAAAGAATTGAGATAATCACCTAAATGGGTCATGTCGGTCCACGTTTTCGTATAGTCCCCATGTTAAGGTACCTCTCAATATTCGGTATTTTAATGATTTTAGCGACATTATAGACTGGAATTGTTTCAAATTTCGTAGTGGAAGATGTTAATGGGTACTTCGACCTAACCAAAAAAATTACTTATGCGGGTCCACATCTTCGTATAGCCCCCACATAACGGTGCCTCCCGATATTGGGTATTTTTATAGTATTAGAGACATTTTACAGCGGAATGGTTTCAAATTTCGTATTTAAAGTTCATAATGGGCACTACAGCGTACGACAACAAAATGTGTAAGCCAGGCCGACGTTTTCTTCATATAGCCACAATGTAACGATACCTCCCGATATTCCGTGTTTTTAATATTTTTGCGACATTATTCACCGAAATTGTTTCAAATTTCGTATTTAAAGTTCGTAATGGATATTTTTAACCTATGACCAAACATTATCTATGCATGTCCACGTCTTCGTATAACCCACATATAACAGTACCTCCCCTTTTTCGGTATTTTGATGATACATTACTCAACGGATTTTTTTTAAATTTGTATTTCAATGTCCTAAAGGGTTCTACAGCCTATGAAAAAATTGCGTATGTAAGTTCGTTCTAAATAGTAGAGGGTATCAGATCTTGCCTTGGTAAAAATATTGAAATTAGTGAAATTTAAAGAGAAACGGACGCTTATTTGACATTTTATGAGCGTTTTGTAACTCAATAGGTTCACACCTTTGTGGGGGAGGTAACAGAAGGAGTGGCCCGATATATCCTATCTTCACATAAGATCTTGTGTTGATAGAAAAGAGTTTGAAAGGAATCGGATGCTCAGTTCGCGTTTTATGAGCCTTTTTAGTTATTTGAAATTTTGACCCGTTGTAGGGGAGGTACCAGAGGGAATGGTCCGATATAACCCATCTTCACAACCGATATTGTGTTAGTAGAAATAATGGGATATGTGAAATTTGAAGAGAATTGGATGCTTGTTTCGAATTTTTTTCTGGAATGTAATTATTCAAAATGTTGATCCGTTGTGGGGGAGGTAACAGAGGGAGTGGTCCGATAATATTTCATCTTCATACCAGATATTGTGTTGATAAAAATATTTAGATGTGCAAAACTTGAAGAAAATCGGATTTTTTTCACATTTTATAGGAGTTGGAGGAATTATTCAAAATTTTGAGGCTTTGTTGGGTAGGTAATAGAAGTAGTATTTTTATGAGTGGCATGGTTATGCAAAACCGTTACCCGTTTTACCCTTTCAATCCGTTCAAGATACCAGATCATGTCTTGGTAAAAGAATTGGGATGTGTGCAATTTGAAGAGCATGAGACTCTTATTTCACATTTTATAGGAGAGACGATTATTTAAAATTTTGACCCTTTGTGGGATAAGTACTAGAAGGGGTGGTCCGATACATTTCATCTTTGGACAATTTGGTATGTGTGAAATTTGAGGACAATCGGATGTTTATTTCACATTTTATGTGAGATTTAATTATTCAAAATTTTGACCCTTTATGGGAGAGGTACCATAAGCAGTGGTCCTATAAATTTAAACTTCACCCAAGATCTTGTTTTACTAAAAATATTGGGAAATGTGAAAAATTAGAGAATCGGATACTCCTTTCGCATTTCAAAAGGGTTTTATGAGCTTCATGACTATTCAAAATATTGGCCCGTTGTGGGGGGCCTGATTTTGCGTTAGAAGAAATATTTTTATGTGTGAAATTTGATGACAATCGGATGATTATTTCCCATGTTGACCCTATGTGGGGGTAGCAAAAGATGTAGTCCGATCTATTCCATCGTTACACCATATCTTGTGTTCATAGAAATATTGGGATGCGTCCAGTCTGAAAGAAATCGGATACTCATTTCACATTTTATTAGCTTACATGGCTATTGACCCTTTTAAATGTTTGACCCTTTGTGGGAGAGGTACTTGATGGAGTGGACCGATATTTTTTATTTTCGCACCTGACCTAGCACAGATAAAAATATATATACTTGCAGAAGTTTGCACAAAAGTGGATGCTCTTTTCATGCTATAAAATTCTATATTCTTTGAAAAATTTGATTTTTTTTTTTTTTTGATTTTTTTGTGGGGAAGATACCAGAAGGAGTGGACCGATATTGTTAATCTCCGAACTCGAACTAAATTTGATAATAATATTACGATGTACAAAGTTTGGAACAAATCGGATATTCCCTTCTAGAGTTATCGTGCGAACAGCCCAGCCAAACAGACAGAAAGACGGACGGACATCAGTAGATCGACTCCAAATGTCCTAAGACGGATTTGGTCCAAATATACGTAGGGTCTAAAACCGTAATTTCGATGTAGCCTTATGGCTGAAGGTTTAAAATTATATGTCTATACGATACGATGGAACAAATATGGGAAATGGGCATCAAAGGATTGGATTCTACGTTATTGCTGTACTAGCTGCAAGATGACTTTTATACAATAGGTCTTATTAAAATCCTAGATCTAGGAAGTTTCTGCTTGTTCCGATTCTTAAATGGATAAAATAATCGCCATATGGCTGAGGATATAAAAATATATGCATATAGAATACTATGGAGCTGGGATGGGAAATTGGCACCAAACGTTCGCTCCCAGCTTCATAGCAGTACTAACAGCACGATTACCTTTATACAAATGGTTTCATTGTAACTCTTAGTCAAGAAGGGTTCTGTGCTTGTTCCAATCCATTAATGGAAAAAAGTCATCACCAGAGATGGGAGACAAACTTTCAGGCTACTGTTAACTTTACAATAGTTTCAATCTGGACTGCAAAACAATTGTCGATTTGGATTGGTTAATTTTAGTGGGTCACACTACATTTTTTACCATGGTTCGGTTTTTTAAATGTTTTTTTCTTTTTCTAGCGGCTCAAACCGTGGTTTTGGTTTGGTACTGTTCAGTGTAAATGCATATCCAGTTTCTCACACAAACTGCTTAATTTTTACCATCGTCTGCCCTTTTTGAAGTACCATAGAGGTGTGACGTAAAAAGAAACAAAAAAATGAAAAAAAAAACACAAATAAAAAATGAAAAAAAAAAAAAACGAGTCAAGCAAATTAGTAAAACAATTTTCGAACACTTATAACAAATCCTCTTCATGCAGTTATCATCATCGTGAGTGTTGTTATTGATGTTGTTGTTGTTGTGGTTGCTCCTTTTCTTTTGCTTGGTCTTAATTGTTTTCTTAGCAAATAATTCTGGCCTAAAAGTTATTGAAGAACACAAAATTGTCGCAACGAATAAAAATTCACTTTAGACAACATTGTCGTAACTTTGGTAGCGCCTGCCACTGGCTTATGACGTTTGGCACTCTTGCCATGGTTGTTACTCCAAAGGCAGTTTTATCCATATGTACATATGTATGATAGTGTGTGTGTGTGTCTATGTATGGATGTGTGTGTTTCCGTTTTGTATATGTATGGGTGGGAAAACACACTTCCTACACACAAAGAGATATGTATTTAAAAAAAAATAATAATGATAATAGCGAAGAGGAAATACGTTTGATGAAAGCTTACAAAGTTGTGTTGAATGATACCAGCTAGAGAAAGAAAACAAATTTTGTAGCTCAATATTTCAGCTCCGATTAAAAAATCGTTTAATATACTCTATTTGAGGTCCCTATTTGTAGATCACTTTATACTAAAACAAGTAAAATAGTATAAGTCGGTTTTTCCGACAAATGTATACCCCCAGCTTTGAGTTATAATTATTCAAACTGTTGACCATTTATGGGGGAGGCTCCGAAGCAGTTGGCTAATACTAAAACCAATTCGTACCTGACCTAAGACTCATATAAATATTGCAACGTGCCCGATCGACTATTCATATACTTTATATGAGATATGTGCAAATTTTTGGAAAATGTGGAAATATGTATACAGGTGAGATGAAAAAACTGCAACCAACTTCAGACTGCTGTCATTTCTATGCCACTCCTCCGACAGCTGTTAAAATTATTCCAGTGACAGATCATTATATTGTTTACAAGCGATAATTTTATAGAAAAAATTTTATTCGTGATGGAATTCAAGCGTGTGATTTCTTTATATTTAGCTGGAAAACCACAAGTGTCTGCCGTTAGAGCACTCCAGCATTTAAATTTGAATAAATCTTTTGTGTCTCGTACCATCGCTTGTTACCGTGATACTGGTAGCATAGCCCGACGTCAAGGAAGTGGACGGAAGAAAACAGCAACATCAGCAGAAATGATTCGAAAAGTAAAGAAGCGACTTGATCGAAACCCGAAACGCAGTGGCCGAAAAAATGGCTCGTGAGCGGAACATATCGCAATATTCCATTCGGCAAATATTGAAAAATGAGCTCTGGGTAAAGCCATTGAAATTCCAAAAACTGCAAGAACTTACACCGCAACAGAAAGAAAATAGACTCAAAAGAGCTAAAGAGTTGCTTCGCTTGGCCGAAAGTGGTGAACTGCCGAATTTGGTTTTCTCCGATGAGAGCAGTTTGTAATCAAACAAAATAATCGTGTTTACTTGCCTTGCCAAAGAGGTCAGCTGAAAATGTATACCTTCGGTTGGTCACCAGAACTCATGCACAGGCCGTGGTGATGGTGTGGGCCGCCATAACAGCCGATGGTCGCTCTCCGCTCGTATCCATGCCGAATATTATCGCGAAAATATTCTGGAGGGTGTATTAAAGCTTTGGGCACGCAAACATTTTGGCCGCAGACCTTGGACATTCCAACAGGACTCAGCACGATCACACTCAGCACGCTCCACCCAAGAATGGTTACGAAATGAGGTTCCTCGCTTCATCTCCAGCGCACAATGGCCACCAAAATCTCTGGATACCAATCCGTTGGACTATTGTGTCTGGAGTATTTTGGAAAGCAAGGTTGGCACTAAAAAATACCTCAAGCAAGCGCTTCACCGGGAATGGGCCAAAATACCGCAGAGCAACATTCGGACAGCGTGTGACGGTTTCATTGGCCGTTTGGAGGCGATAATTCGTGCCAAAGGTGACCAATTCGGACAAATCTAAACTAATTCTAAAATTTGATGCAATTTTCGAAATTTTTTGCTTTCATTCAAAAAAATTAAAAATAATGGCGTTTGAATTTGTTGCCGTTTCTTTATCTCACCCTGTAATTTAATAAAATTATTTTTTCCTACGTTACCCTTTCGAAATTTGAAGACTATATCTGTAATCGGTCAATGGGTATGTGCATCCAAAATCTAAATTTTTTGGAGGTACCTTCGATTCTGTTGCTATATCTCCGGTTCCAAGTGTAATTTTAAAAATTTATGTAGTCTATGTTACTTTTAGGCTATGCTGTAGTATATTTGGATATTTTCAGGAAAATCTGTTCAAACATTTTCCTCTTTTATAGATATAGAAGAAGAAAGATACGTTTTCATTTCATTGAAAAAAATTCACCCAATTCGGGCGGCATTATATGGGATATTACAATAATTTAGAATTTTATGACGTTTTCTACTTTTTCGACGTTTTATACAGGTATGATAAGGTTTACAACTTTTTGACGCTCGAAAATCAAAAAAACAGTCAAACGGGCAATTTATGGTGGAGGGCATGAAAAGTTCGTCTTGGCTTCGCTTGCCCTTATTTCTCTCCCCTTTATTTACTTATTTTTCATACTTTATTTTTATGGGTCGATTTCATTTCCTTTTATCAAAATACATACGCTCGCAAGCTCCTCCACACACAGACACACGAACACAACTTTACAATTGAATATGATTTGGATTACGTTGGGTTTTTTTTGGTTCTTCTGTTGATTTTGGCAAAACATTTGTTGGCGCGCAAGGATGATTTCGTTCAAATGCGAAAGTAGAAAAAGAGAACATCATGAGTATGATTGTTTATTTGGAATGGTGTATATGTGTGTTTGTGTGCTGTAGCTACTCTCTGATAATGGTTGAATGCTTTTGGGTTAAATGTAAATTGTGAATAATGTTAACAAACAAAAATGCTTTTTCAAAATGCATACTCAATAGTTTTTTGTTGTTGTTGTAGTTGATGTTGTTGTAGTAGTTGATGTTGTTGTTTTTGTTTACTATTATTTCAAATAACAAGTAAAAAGGGCAAAGAACGTTCTCTATGCTACTTTAATCGTTGAGGGGGGAATAGGAAGAAAATATTCATTGGTAGTTTATTTTCAGAGATTATATTTTCAAAGTGCAATTTGATGAGATGAACAGCTTGAAAGGACTTTCAAATAGCTTTCTTCTTTTCTTCCTTTAGGAGACCTATAGAGGGTATTCTATCCATACAAGACCCATAGATTGAGCCAAATGCCTATAGAAGGCGATCTATTTATAGAATTATATATACGGTATTATAGAATCCTATTCAAATTCTATTCTATAGGTCCACTGTTCCTCGTAAAAACGTTAAATTTCATTAAAATAACATTCATAAAATGTGCAAACAGTGTCAGATAATTTGCGCATCCCAGTATTTTTTCCGAATTTGATCAAGTTGGAAAATGGAATATTTCGGGCTACCCTATCTAGCACCAAAAGTTTAATATTTTCCAAAAAAAAAAAAAAAAATATATATATATATATCCCATATAAAGCGGATTGAGTAATTGATATATTCCAAACTTGTTACATGATAATATTTTTATCAGACTTAGGGCAGAAAAGAAGAAAATAATGTTGGTTCGCTGCTCGTACATCCACCACAAATTATTGGTAGATTTTCTTCATTAATTTCTCAATATTTTTTAATGTTAAAAAAATGAAGACATGAAAGTGTATAAATATGAATATCGGTTCACACCGACCGGACCCCAAGAGTTATCGAAAATATTTTATCAAGGATTTCCTGGATATTGATTTTTTTGACTTTTTTAAACTTCCTGAACAAAAGTCTGGAATTTTTTAAAAAGATTTCAATAATATTATAAATTAGCGATTTTTTAATCTTATAAAAGGACTTTGCGTTCAAAACCGAGAATTTTTTGAAAATATTTTCAAAAACTTCTCGGCCATATATAGAGTCCGCAATCTAACTTGTTTTTCAACTAGTTCTTATTTCGTGAATGGTAACACTTAGCTCTATGAAAATCATGGAAATGTTGCAAAATGTCTGCAAAAATAGCGTACAGATGTTGGAAGTAGAGTAGCACTTCTATTTGGACACAGAAAGCCCGCACATACACATTGAGAAGCCGATGACTTTTATTTCACTTCTTATAAGCGCTTTTTTTATTCGAAATGTTTACCCTTTGTGGGATGTTTAGAATGAATCATTTATTAAAAATTTTAGCCCCTTTGTGTGGGGTGGTCCGGCGTATCCCAAATTCACATCAGATCTTATGCTTTTAAATATACTGAGATGTGCCAAGTTTGATGAAATTCGGATGCTCATTTCATTTGGAGCGAGGTTGAGGCTGGGAAGAAATGAAAGTGGAGTGGACCGTATGGGCAACAAGAATTTCAGAATTAGAAAATATATTTTTAAAGACTTCTCGGATTGTAAAATCAAAGACTTCCCTTAAATAAATCGTAGGTTTTTTAAGCCATTTTGAAAAGATGTGTGCTGATTTGTCCTCAATATTGTCAAGGACAACCATATATAGTGGGGTTTTTTATACCCTCCACCATTTGTCATTCCGTTTGTAACAAATCGAAATATACATTTTATACCCCACAAAGTATATATATTCTTGATCAGATCATGTCCGTCCGTCTGTCGGTCTACAGAAATCCGAACGAAATGAAGAAGATTGATAAAATTTTACTCAAATGTGTATTATGTCTGCAGGACTTTTGGTATTGAAAATAGGTCATGTAGGTCCACGTTTTGGTATAGCCCCCATATAATGGTACCTCCCTCTTTTCGGTATTTTGGTGATTTAAGCTAGGTTTGTTTCAAAATTGGTATTTAAATTCGTAATAGATAATACGGCTTAAGACAGAAAATGGGCCATGTAGGTCCACATCTTCGTATAGCCTCATATAACGGTACCTCTCGATATTCGATATGTTGATGATTTTAGCGACATTATTTACCGGAATTTAACCCCATGGTACCTCCCTATATTCGGCATTTTGATGATTTTAGCTACATTATAAACAGTTTTTCCAAGTTTCGCATTTGAATATTGTAATAGCTTGTGAAAAAAGTTGCCTATGCAGGTCCACGTCGTCATTCAGTATTTTTAAGATTTTAACAGAATTTTTAACGGATTTTATTTTTTGAAAATTGCCAAGTTTAAACCAAGGAGGGCATTCGAGTTCGGCCCGGCCGAACTTTCAGCTTTTTTACTTGTTTTCTGGAAAATTCTCACCAAAATGCTTTTGTACGCTTGTAAACAATATACTGAGCTGTCACTGGAATAATTTTAACAGCTGTTGGACGAGTGACAGCAATCTGAAGTTGGTTGTAGTTTTTTTTATCTCACCCTGTAGGCAAAAAAAAATGCAGACTTAGGAACTTTATCGAATTTGCTGAAAAAATTATCGCTCAATCTACTGAACAGAAGAATGGAGCGGTGGAGTGGAGTGGAGGAGTGCTTTACAAATATATTGAACTCATAGGAAAAATGAATTTCAGACTTAGAAAATATATTTTTAAAGACCTCTCGGATTGAAAAATATTCAAAAATCATAGATTTTTAAACAATTTTGAAGAGAAATACGCTGCTGTAACGTAGATTTGTTTTTAAAATTTTCAACGACCACCTATATAAAAGCGTTTAGTTTGGATATATAGTAAAATGTTGTTTTATATATATTTTTTAAAGATTTTTTATTCATAGTAAATAATCATGGGATTTTAAAAGTATTTTTCAAGGACACCATGTCAAAAATTTGTGGGTTTTCGAGGAAAAAAATCCTCGATTTTTAAAATTTCTTAAGGACATCTTGTCAAATTATTTTAAATCATTTAAGGACATCATTCAAAAAAACATTTTTTTTAAGAATTTTATTTAAATAACTGAAGAATGATCAAGAATGGATGAAGAATGATATGAAATATGGACTGAGGGTCGTAAAACCAACATATACTTTTTAACTTGCTTATAATCCGCAATAAGGGAAAGTTAGAAAAATGATGTCGGCGTCTGATGGTCTCCAACGTCTCGACAGAAAATGTACAAAAAAGAAACACAAAAAATCGCACATAAATAATAATAAATAATCATGAATAGAACTAAAATAAACAGCCAATATTTTAATAATTTTTGAATCTCTTTTTCAATATCAAAACCCTTTTCCTATTCTTTTTTACAATTTTTTCCCAAGCCTCAATTAAAAAGGAAGACCAAAAATATTTCTTTATTAAAACGAAACATGAAACAAAAAACCATATTTTCATTGAAGAAGAATCATATTTTTTGGCAAAGGGGTAGCCCCGGCAGCAGCATCGATATGTGGTGTGTTGTTGTGTTATCGACACAAAGGGTTATTTGAATAACCTCAATCGGGTCAAAGCGCCAATTTGCTGTTTATGAAATATTAAAAGAGGATTTTTTTGTTTGTGCGCCGTATCGGCTGGCATGCAGGCGGCGGCAGGCAGGCAACAGCATGCGATGGGTAAAATATTCAATTGGTCAAATGAAAATGAACTAAATGGATTATTACAGTTTCAATTGTTGAGATTGGTAACAGAATATTGAATTGGAAATGACCTGAATTTTGTGTGCGCCACCAGGTGGACAGGCGTTTGTTTGTATGATATGTTTGTTTGTAGAATAATAATTCGATTTCGATTTTCTTTTATAAAAGAGTTAAGTGTTGCTGTGGCGGTGATAACAATTTATTTCAAATATATAATAATCAAAAGTGAAAAAATAGGGAAAATATATATTTTTTTAATTTATGAAAATTAGCTCAACAGACCTCTCATCGTCCCTACGAACCTCTAGTATGCCTTATAAAGACAATTTTATCTTTTAATGGATTTCCTAGCTTTTGAACTGCCCCTAAGAAACCAGATTAACTCCAGAAAGAGCTTCTTGCCATCAACGACCTTTTTAACAAGTAAAAAGGCATAAAGTTCAGCCGGGCCGAACTTTGGATACCCTCCTCCATTTGGAAAAAATTTGGAAATTTTCAAAAAAATAAAATCCCTTAAAAATTCTCTTAAAATCTTAAAAATACCGAATATAGCAAAAGACGTGGACCTGCATAGACAACGTTTGTCATAAGCCATTACAATATTCAAATACGAAACTTGAAAAAAATGCGGTAAAAAAGGTAGCTAAAATCATCAAAATACCGAATATAGGGAGGTTCCTTTATGCCGGAGCTATACGAGGCCCTCGAGCTGCATAGACAATTTTCTATCACAGGGTGTAGTATCTATTAGGAACTTCAAAGAGAAATTTTCAAACAAATTCGGTAAATATTGTACCTAAAATCGTCAAAATACCGAATACAGGGTGTTACCGTTATATCGGTGCTATACGAAGACCTGGACCTGCATTGACAATTTTCTGTCACATGCTGTAGTACCTATCAGGAACTTCAAATAGGAAATATCAAACAATTTATGTTAATATTGGTCCTAGATCTTCAAAGAACCGAATGTACGGATGTACCGAGATATGGGACCTGTACAAAGACCTGGACCTGCATACAATTTTCTGTCATAGACTGTAGTTCCCATTACGAGCTCTAAATATGAAATTTGAAACAACTCTGGTGAATAATGTCGCTAAATTCATAAATATTCCGAGGTATATTAGGAGGTACTGATATATGGGGCCTATACGAAGACCTGGACCTGCATCCGCAATTTTTTGTCATAGGCTGCAGTTCCCATGACGAATTCTAAATACGAAATTTGAAACACATCCGGTCAAGAATGTCTCTAAAATCGTCAAAATTTCGAATATCAGGAGGTATCGTTGCATGTGGGCTATAGGATATCGTGGACCTATATAGACACTTAAAGTGCTTAAAAAGACTTTCTAGTATGGATTTTTAGACAATTCCATTGAAAAAGTAGCTAAAATCATCAAAATACCGAATCTAGGGAGGTACCGTCCTATGGGGGATATACGATATCGTGGACCTATGTAGACATTTCTCTTCCAGGGGGTAAAGTATTCAAAAGGAACTCCTTTTGTGGATCTTCAGACAATTTTATTGAACAATTTGGCTATAATCATCAAAATACCGAATATCGGGGAGTTCCGTTAATGGGGGCCATACGATATCGTGAACCAATATAGCCCATCTTCGAACTTGACCGGCCTGCAGACAAAATTTTAACTTCCTATCATTATTCGTTTTGACTCTAGCGTGATTACAACACACGGAAAGACGGACGGACGGATAGGGCTAGAATTTTACAAACGGAATGACGAAATTAATATACCCTCCATACTATGTATGGTGGAGGGTACTAAATTGAGAAGCTACAATGAAAGTTATTCTATCCATAGAATACTCCTTTCCTTACATAACAAAATCGTTACCCTGCCAAAATTTAATTATAAAGAAACCGTTAAATTTCGGTGATGATGGCCCCTCGATTTTCCACCTCTTCCATGAAAAACACGCAAAAATCGCTCCATCACATAATTATCCAACAACAAAGCAAAGTATCCCTCCTCCCACTCACCTCACATAACCCATATATACACGCGAATAATCATCTTTGGGTATTTGTGATGAGATTTATGGTCGAAAGAAGGAAATGTCAATGAACTCATAAATGCTGCTTTTAATTCAACATCGGCTCGGACCTGAGCTTTTGTTCCTTTTCATCTGCTTCTTCATCTTCCTCCCTGATTTTTATTCATTACACAAAAGTTTATGTGTTGTTCCATACAACGGAATCATTTGTCGTGCTAAAAATTGAGTTAAATAAAAACCACAACAAGAACGACAAACACACAAAAGGAAACTAAAACGTGTACGCGGACACTATGGTGCGGTCAATTCTCTTTTTTTTTAGGTCTCAATGTTCGTGAGCAAAAACAAAAAAGGAAAGGGGCAAACCAGTAAAAATGTCAATGGAATTTACATATTGCTAACTGGTGTTCCTGTTCCTGCTACCGTTCCTGCTGCTGTTACTTTTCGTTTTTTTTGAAAACATCGGTATCATTACATCCAGAAGCAACGTCATACAATCCATTCGACAGTTACGGCCAGTAACACGGTTTGATGAACGTTATGTATGCCGATATTTTAAATATTTAATAAAACATTCGGATCATGCCTCAAAACGTCAGTGCAAATGAGAATAAAAGAGGGGCAAAGCTTCCTTCCAGAGGTCTTATATTGATAGAGGGCCTTCCAGGGGTCTTCTATGGATAGAATACCTTCAAGAGATCTTCTATTGGCAGAAAACCTTATAGAGGTTTTCTATGGATAGAAGACCTTCTAGAGGTCTTCTATGGGCAGAAAACCTTCCAGAGGTCTTCCATGGATAGAAGACCTTCTAGAGGTCTTCTATGGGCAGAAAACCTTCCAGAGGTCTTCTATGGAAAGAAGACCTTCTAGAGGTCTTCTATGGGTAGAAAACCTTCCAGTGGTGGATAGAAGACTTTCTAGAGGTCTTCTATGGGCAGTAAACCTTCCAGAGAAGACCTTCTAGAGCTCTTCTATGGATAGAAGTCTTTCCAGAGGGCTTCTATGAATAGGCCTTCCAGAGGCCTTCTACAAATAAAAGAGCGTCCAGATGTCTTATATGGATTGAAGGCCTTCCAGAGGCCATCTATGGATAGAAGAAGACCTTCCTGAGCTCATCTATGAATAGAAGACCTTCCACAGTTCTTCTATAGATAGAAGATCTTCCAAAGGCATTCTATGGATAAAAGACCTTCCATAGATCTTCTATGGATAGAAAACCGTCCAGGTCTTCTATTAATAGAAGAATCTTCATAGGTCTTCTATGAATATAAACCCTTCTAGGGGTCGTCTACGGATAGAAGACCTTCTAGAGGTCTTCTATGGATAGAAGACCTTCCAAAAGTCTTCTATGGATAGAATGCTTTCCAGAGCTCATCTATGGATAGAAGACCTTCCAGAGGTCATCTATGGATAAAAAAATCTTGCAAAGGTCTTCTATGGGTAGGAGATCTTCCAGAGGTCTTCTAGAAGACCATACAGATGTCTTCTATGGTATAAGGCCTTCCAGGTATATGAATAGGAGACCCCCATGGATTTTCTATGGATAGGAATCCTTTTACAGATCTTCTATGGACGAGGTCTCCTTTCTGTGGACGAGGTACCTCCCATCGGTTTTCTATGAATAGGATATCTTTTCCAGGTCTTCTATGGATAATCATTCTATAAATAGGAGACCTTTCACAGGTCTTCTAAATATAGGAAAACTTGTTCAGGTCTCTTATAGATAGCAGACTTCCCAAATGTTCTTTATGAAGAGAAAGTGGATAGGAAACCTCTATTAGACCTTATATGGATTCAAGATTTCCCTCAAGTCATTTGTGGATAGGAGACCTCTGTCAGATCTTCAATCTTCAATTGATGGATGAAAGCCTTTTGCAGGTCTTCCATTGAGACCTTTTAAATTAGGAGACCCATAGCCTACCTTTTCCCTATCTATAAATGGATAGCAGATGTTCCACCGTTTTTCTTTTGGTTGGAAACCAGTCACAGGATAGGAAACCACTATTATACCCTATATATGGGTTCAAGAATTCCCTCAAGTCTTATCTCAGATCTGCAATGGATGGAAAGCCTTTTGCTGGACTTCCATTGAAACCTTCACAATTAGAAGATCCTACCTTTCTCCTATCTATAAATGGACAGCAGAGATTCCACCGTTTTTCTTTTGGTTGGAAACGAGTCACAATTCGTACATGGATGTAAGGATTTTGCAGATACTGATAACAAACCTTCTAGGGATAGGAGACCTCAATCAGGTCTTATACGAATTCAAGGTCTCTCTCAAGTCTTCTGTGGTTATGATATCTCTCTATCTTAGATCTTCAATGGTTGGAAAGCCTTTTATATGTGTTCTATGAAGATCTTCTCAAATAAGTGTCCTTTTGGATAGAAGACGTTTCTGCTATCTATAGAAGGATCGCAGATATCTAGTCACAGGTCATCTATGGATGGAAGGTCTTTCGTAGATCTTTTGTAAATATTATAGCTCTTCCACAATTAAAACACCCTAAACAGGTCTTCTTTAGTAGAAGTCCTTTTGGAATATTTTTCCGGATGTAGAAAATTCCTAAATCAGGTCATATTTTTCCTTAATGGCTTTTTTTTACTTTAAAAATCCCTTTAAGAGACCCCTCCAATTTTTAAAATATATTCTACAAAAACATCACCCACTGTGTTAACTGAAAATATTTTAAAAAACACTGAAATCCAACTCCAAGGCATGCCATCGAAAGGTGCAAAGGACACAAAAAAAACAACAAAAAGAATGTGGAAAAAAGCAAAATAAAATAAACTTTGAAAAAAGAACCGCAGTACCAAATGTTTCTTATTTTGCCGCAAAAACAAAAAAGGAAAAACAACAACAAAAAAGTGGAAATTGTCTTTCGTTTAAAACGAGCCAAAGAAACGACGTGTGTGTGTGTGAGGACGATAGAATGAATAAAACAAAACTCGGAAAGAAAAACACGTAAGCAACGAACCGAAGTATAGTAGAAGGCAGCCAGTCGCAGCAGTCAAGGAAGGAATGAATATAGTTGGAGAAATAAAGAAAGAAAGCATGGAAAAAGAGGAAGAAAGGAAAGCTCGCATAAAGTTCATTGTTTTCCATATTACAACACTTTTAACCTAATTCCAGAATATTAACACACCGACACACAAACACACACACACACACTCAAAGTGGGGAGCAGCCAATACACGCTGGCTAACTAAAGCATATGCCTGCTCACAGTTATCTAAATGTACAACGGCAATGGGTCGTTCGGTCGACTTGAGGTTCACACATCCTACCGCCACTCCTGCCAGTTCGGCGTCCAAAACTATGTAGTCATCTGCCGGGAGAGTGAGAACGAACAAATTGTAATGTTTCCGTTTTCCGCCTTTTTTTCCCATTGAATTGCCGACCATAAGACAGACATGCGGACCGAAAGACAGACAGAGAGACAAACATGCGGCCGCTTGAATGGCTGGATGGATGGACGGATGAATAACTAAACAGCCAGGTTACGCCGTTTTTGGTTTTTTGCTTTTTTTTCTTCCTTCAAAGGTAAGCAAAAGGTGAAATATGTTAACTGCTAACAAGCAAAGCGAAAGCAGTTGAGTCGAGCAGCTTGCTAGACCACTCGTCCTAACAGCCCCATCAGTTAGGCCCCAAACGACCGCAGTCATGATGTTAAACTGCATTCTTCTGGTTAAGGAACATGGAGTTTTTTATTCGGTCATTGAATGTTTTTTTTTCAAGAAATGAAAAAAATATAAATGGATTTCAAAAGGATATGCAGGAGTTGCTCGTGTATTTTTGGAACCATAGGAACAAATTTTGCCATTCAATATTGAATCTATTTTATTGGAAATTTCGATATAAGCATATCTATCTAAGGTCTACATATATTTAAGGTCTCCCCATGTATCTTCTTAAATAAAAAATCTAAAAATTTCGCCGGGGCCGACTACATGACACCCTAGAGCACTATGCGTATTTAGTAAAGCTCCAGTTAACTTTCGTTTGAATATGAAAAAATGCATCCAATTTGTTCTGATATTACATATATGATGGACAATAACCGTAAAATCGGATGAAGATGTATATAGAAGGAATATAAAAATCTGAACGGATATCGATAAAATTTGGCAGAGATATTTTCGAGCTGTCCGGTATGAAATACCCTTATTGTGGAGTGCATATTACGCATGTGAGGGACCTTAACACCAAATCGGATGAAACATATATATGAGAGCTACGGCTATATCCAAACCGATTTTCACCAAAATTTAAAGTACTTGTTTCTGGAATGAAGTCATTCGGAATTGCCAAGATTCAGTTCATTTGGGATGATATTAGGCAATTGGTACACAATAAACCTGATATAGGATAAAGATATACAGGGTGAGATAAAAAACTGCAACAAAGTCAAAAGCCATAATTTTTACATTTTTTTTTTTTTAATTTTATTGAATGAAAGACAGAAATGTTGGAAATAAAATCAAATTGTAAAATAAGTTTAGATTTATTCGAATTGGTCACATTTGACACAAATTATATCTTCAAACGGCCAATGAAACCGTCACACGCTGCCCGAATGTTGCTCTGCGGTATTTCGGTCCATTCCCGGCGAAGCGCTTTCTTGAGGTGATCGACACTTTGGTATTTTGTGCCAACCTTGCTTTCCAAAATACTCCAGATACAATAGTCCAACGGATTGGTATCCGGAGATTTTGGTGGAAATTGTGCGCTGGAAATGAAGCGAGGATGGTGCTGAGTCCTGTTGGAATGTCCAAGGCCTGCGGCCTAAATGTTTGCGTGCCCAAAGCTCCAGAATATTTTCGCGGTCTATTAATACCAGGCGAGAGAGACCATCGGCGTTTATGGCGGTCCACACCATCACCAAGGTCGGCGCTTGAGTTCTGGTGGCCAACCGAAGGTGCACATTTTCAGCTGACCTCTTTGGCAAGTAAACACGATCATTTTGCTTGTTTACAAACTGCTGGACGACGAATGTTTTCTCATCGAAGAAAACCAAATTCGGCAGTTCACCACTTTCGGCCAAGCGAAGCAACTCTTTAGCTCTTTTCAGTCTATTTTCTTTCTACTGCGGTGTAAGTTCTTGCACTTTTTGGAATTTCAATGGCTTTACCCCGGGCTCATTTTTCAATATTCAGCCATTTGTGCCATTCATTTTTCGGTCACTGCGACGCGGGTTTCAACCAAGTCGCTCCTTTCTTTTCGAACCATTTCTGCTGATATTGCTCTTTTCTTCCGTCCACTTTCTTGACGTCGGGCTACGCTACAAGTATCACGATAACGAGCGATGATACGAGACACAAAAGATTTACTCACATTTAAATGCTGGAGTGCACTAACGATAGCCACTTGTGGTATTCCAGCCAAATATAAAGAAATCACACTATCACGCTTCAATTCCATCACGAATAACTTTTTTATGGAAAATTCTCACCAAAATGATTTTGTACGCTTGTAAACAATATAATGAGCTGTCACTGGCTTAGAAATGACAGCAGTCTAAAGTCGGTTGCAGTTTTTTCACCTCACCCTGTATGTATACACATGAGTCTCAATCCAGACTTCAAAGTCGGAAAATAGATATTACAGGCACATGGATAGGCACATGCTTAAACCTCGACTTCGGATCTTGTAGAAACAAAGACCTGGTCTAAATTTATCTTTTCAAGAAATTACAAATAAAGGCATTGATATCTGATCTGTAAGAAAGAATAGATGTCGACTCCAAAGTCCCAGTCTACGTTTATAATCTCTCGGAGTTACAAATAAAACGACCAATTCAACATACCCTCCTCCAAATTCCAAAGGGTGGCATAAAAAATGCATTTCATTAAGCTTTTCAATTTCAACGCAAATTGAAGCAGCAGCAGCAGTTGTTGCTGTTGTTTTACTGCTTTGCTCCTCCGTTCGTTGGTTGGTTTGATTGAACAATAAATTTTGGCCATATTAAGACAATTTTCTATAATATATGTATGTATGCCTGTGTATTTGTATGTGTAAAGGTATTAAATAGTTTGCACAAGACAGTTTTATAAACAGAAACTGGTAATGTTTACAAAATCCTCTCAAATGAATGGTTTCAATTTAAGAATAAAAATAGGATAAGAAAAATGCATATGTGCGCAACAGCAAATGTTTCAGGACAAAAACTATTGTCCATTAAAAAATATTTTTAAAAAATACAAATCCAAAATTATGTTCACAGAAAGTCTTGAATGCCTCTTTATATCATCCACCAAGAAATGGAGAGTATATTAAATTGTCGTTCCACTTGCAACACCTCAAATATTCGTCTGACAACCCAAAATGTAAATATAGTATTTATGATCAGCTTAATATTCTATATCGATTTGGCTATGTTCGGGTTGAAATCGAGACAGTGCTAGCAGTATTTACTTTAAAAGTTGATATAGTTCATAGGAGGTTTAGAAAATCAATCCACGTTTACAATTACCATATAACCTATAGTTACCTATTTCAAAATCTGAAGAATCGGGGCTTTAAATTTTGAAAGATTCGGCCCCAACTTCCAAACTAAATTAATTGAAATTTCATATTTTGGGTAGATTTCAAAACACAGTCAATGTAGGTAGGCTTTTTGTTATATTCCCTGATTCTCGGTATTTTAGAGCTTTATGTTCCAATCAAGTCAGCTATAATTTGTCATTTTTGTGTCTTAGAGGGTAGCCCTCATGTTCCACCTGATATTCGGTACTACGGAATTTTCTGTAATTTTAATATTCTTGCGGGTAGATTAGCTCTTTAAAAAGGTATTAAATGTAGGCACAGCCCCATATAAAGAAATCTCCAAATGTTAGGGATTTAACATGTTGTGAGGTATAAAAAGTTCGATCCTTTATTTTATAATTTTACGATTATATTTCTATATACCTTTTAAAAGCTATTTTATAAAAAAGTTGCATTGCTCGTCACTCAAGAATATTTTTAAAATCACGCTCCGATTAAAAAGATTCGTTTTCCAGCAGTTGTAAACAAACAAAATGATCGTGTTTACTTGCCAAAGAGGTCAGCTAAAAATGTGCACCTTCGGTTGGCCACCAGAACTCAAGCGCCGTCCATGGCGATGATGTGGGCCGACATAACAGGCGATGGTCACTCTCCGCTCGTGTTAATCGACCGTGGCATCAGAACAAATGTCGAATAATATCGCGAAAATATTCTGGAGGGTGTATTAAAGACTTGAGCACGCAAACCTTTTTGCCGCAGACCTTGGACATTCTAACAGGACTCAGCACGCGCCACCCAAGAATGGTTGCAAAATCTGGTTCCACGCTTCATTTCCACCGCACAATGGCCACCAAAATCTCCGGATACCAATCCGTTGGACTATTGTGTCTGGAGTATTTTGGAGGTAAGGGAAGTAGTAGTCCGTTCTTCATAACAGATCTTGTGTTGGTGGATATATTGGGACGTGTGAAATTTGGTGAAAATCGAATTGTTATTTCACATTTTACAAGAGTTAGAACTATTCAAAATGTTTGCCCTTTGTGAAAGAGGTACTTTGTGGAGTGGGCCGATATTCTCTACTTTCTCAACTTATCTAGCACTGATAAAAATATATGGATTTGTAAAGTTTGCACAAAATTGGATGCGCACATCCTGTTCTATAAGTTAATTTTTTTCTGTGAAAATGTTGACCGTTTATGGGAGAGTTACCGAAAGGAGTGGACCGAAATTCCACATCTCCGAACCCAATCTAAGTTTTATAATAATATTACGTTGCACCAATTTCGGATCAAATCGGATGGACACCCCTAGATCGACTTCAACGTCCTGAGATCTAGTGTTTAAAATCATTGTTTCGATGAGACACGTTCTAGCCGTAGCCATATGACTGAGCATATGTATAAAAATCCACAACTATATCTCTGAAAGTATCCCAAGTAAGATTCTTAAGAGGTCCAAGATTTTTAGTCTGATCTCTCAGAAACAACTTTTTTATAATCCATCATCACAGCACATCTTTTTTGATTTGGTAGTTCCATAAAAAGAAATTCTTAAATCCAAGTTTTTTTTTGTGGTGGTCCCTTGAGAAAAGTTCATTAAAAAAAACACGGTCATGGTTCTATTGATTCCTCAAGAAATCTTAAATATTAAAGCTCTACTGGTACTTTAGAAACAATTTTTAAAAATTCATACCGTTGTGATAACCCTGCTCAAGTCGTCGTATATAAAGATTCCATAGAGCTAGTCTATAAAGACTCTATTTTACACGGATTCATTTTGTAGTTCGTACAGAATTTTCTAACGTTTCTTGTAAGCAAAAGAATAAATTCTTTAAACTCTTAAATTAATCACTGTTATCATATTTACTTCACTCTCTTCTGCAGCTATCGCCACATGATTATCGTGGTCTTTGCACATTTTTAAGACACTCCATTTCTCATATCTTTTTTTTTTAAAAATGATTTTCTTTCAAACTTTTCCTCCACAGAAAAAAGAATGCGAAACAAAAATAGTTTTCCCAGTTATAGCAATCCAAAAAACAAAAATCACAAAAGTTCAGCGACGATATCCGTTAACGAAAATTCCGTTGATAGCATCCCGCCGCGCCTTAAGCCACATTTTGTGGTTGTCCGACGTTCATAGTGCGCGCGGTTTATTTCGTCGTTCTTCGATCGACGTTGAATAAAAAACTATTTGTTTTTTCCTTTTCATTCGCTGTTGTGTGTTTTTTTTTTTCAACGAATCGACAGAGTTGTGGGCCATGTACTTGTGGCCTACACACAGCAACTCCATGCTACCACCCATCAAATGGATTTTATGAGTGAGTTATTACTGCTGCGGCTACTGTTGTGTGCATGAGAAGTGCGATGGAAAGCAGGGAAGGAAAAGTGTTGGAAATGCTAACTGTTTGTTGCACTATAAATATTTATGATAATCTTTTTTTAGTCATAGTTGGTACTGGAGCGGTTCTTCAAAAATGACTTAAAAAACTGATGGCCCTTGTAAAATATTTTAAAAATATCGACGTTTTTAATTTTTTTTTTTTTTTTGGTTTTAAGATAATTATCTAATCATTAAGAAATATTCTAGAAATTAAAGTTTGTTGGTTCTTGGAAAATATTTTCACAAAAGCAATATTTTCACAAAATAATCTTCTAACATTAAGTTATTATCATATCAATCCAAATAAGGATTTAATGCAATTTTCTGAGTTTGTGTTTATTCTTAAAAAAATATTATAGCTGTGGTACTCCGTCAAAAAATTCTTTAAAATCGAGACCTACAGCAAATATGCTTCTCGCAGACCTTGTATAACATAAACGAAAAAATCCATATAGTCCTCTCAAATCCATAAAAAATGGTATTTCAAAATCTGAAATAATAAAATTAATTAATTTAAGAATTCCACGAATGCTGGGTGAGATGAGAAAACTGCAATTAACTTCAGACTGCTGTCATTTCTAAGCCTCTCGTCCGACAGCTGTTAAAATTATTCCAGTGACAGGTCATTATATTTTTTACAAGCGTACAAAAGCATTTTGGTGAGAATTTTCCAGGAAAAAAGTTATTCGTGATGGAATTTAAGCGTGATAGTGTGATTTCTTTATATTTGGCTGGAAAACCACAAGTGGCTATCGTTAGAGCACTCCAGCATTTAAATGTGAATAAATCTTTTGTGTCTCGTACCATTAATCGTTACCGTGATACTGGTAGCTAAGCTCGACGTCAAGGAAGTGGACGGAAGAAAACAGCAACATTAGCAGAAATCGGTAAAAAATGAGCTCGGGGTAAAGCCATTGAAAATCCAAAAAGGGAAAGAACTTACACCGCAACAGAAACAAAATAGACTCAAAAGAGCTAAAAAGTTGTGTTTACTTCCCAAAGAGGTCAGCTGAAAATGTGCTCGCTCCTTCGGTTGGCCACCAGAACTCAAGCGTCGGCCATGGTGATGGTGTGGGCCACCATAACAGTCGATGGTCGCTCTCCGCTCGTATTAATCGACCATGGCATCAGAATAAATGCCGAATATTATCCGAATATATTCTGGAGGGTGTTTTAAAGCCTTGGGCATGCAAACAAAGAGGTCAGCTGAAAATGTGCTCGCTCCTTCGGTTGGCCACCAGAACTCAAGCGTCGGCCATGGTGATGGTGTGGGCCACCATAACAGCCGATGGTCGCTCTCCGCTCGTATTAATCGACCATGGCATCAGAATAAATGCCGAATATTATCCGAATATATTCTGGAGGGTGTTTTAAAGCCTTGGGCATGCAAACATTTTTGCCGCAGACCGTGGACATTCCAATAAGACTCCACACCATCTCAGCACGCGCCACCTAAAAATAGTTACAAAATGAGGTTCCTCGCTTCATTTCCAGCGCACAATGACCACGAAAATCTCCGGATACCAATCCGTTGGACTATTGTGTCTGGAGTATTTTGAAAACCAAGGTTGGCACTAAAAAATACCAAAGTGTCGATCACCTCAAGCAAGCACTTCGCCGGGAATGGGCCAGAATACCGCAGAGCAACATTCGGGCAGCATGTGACGATTTTATTGGCCGTTTAAAGGCCAAAACTCGAGCCAAAGGTGACCAATTCGTACAAATCTTAACTTATTCTAAAATTTGATGTTATTTCCGACATTTTTTGCTTTCATTCAATAAAATTAAAAAAAAAGAACATGTTAAAAAAGCTATAAGTTCGTCCCTCCACCATTTGGAACGAATTTGGAAATTTTCAAAAAAAAATCCGTTAAAATCTTAAAAATATCAAATGTAGCCGTCATATTAGGGTCTAAACGACGACGTGGACCTGCATAGGCAATTTTTGTCATAAGTCATCAAAATATTCAAATGCGAAATAATTCGGTGAATAATGTAGCTAAAATCATCAATATAGGGAGCTACTATTATATGGGCGCTATATCAAAATGTGGAGCTGCACAGACAATTTTCTGCCTTAGGCTGCAGTATCCATTACGAACTTCAAATAACAAATTTCAAACAATTCCGATGAATAATGTCGCTAAAATCATCAAATCACCGAATATAGGAAGGTACCGTAATATGGGGACTATACGAATATGTGGTCCGGCACAGACAATCTCCTGTCATAGGCTGTAGCATCCATTACGAACTTCAACTTCTAAATTTGAAACAATTCCGGTGAATAATGTCGCTAAAATCATCAAATCACCGAATATCGGGAGGTACCGTAATATGGGGGCTATACGAAGACGTGGGCCGGCACAGGCAATCTCCTCTCATAGGCTGTAGCATGCATTACGAACTTCAACTACTAAATTTGAAACAATTCCGGTGAATAATGTCGCTAAAATCATCAAAATACCAAATATCGGAAGGTACCGTTATATCGGAGCTATATGAACACGTGGACCTACATACACAATTTTCTATTTTAGGCTGTAGTATCCATTACGAACTTCAAAGACCAAATTTAAAACAATTCCGGTGAATAAATTCGCTGAAACCTTCAAAATACCGAATATCGGGAGGTGCCGTTATATGGGGGCTATACCAAAACGATTACCTACATAGTCCATTTTCAATACCAAGAGTCCTGCAGACATAATATACATTTGAGTAAAATTTTATCAATATACTTAATTTTGTTCGGAAGCTAGAGTGATTTCCACAGGTGGACAGACAGACGTACATCGTTAATTCGACGTAGAATTTTATGCTGATCAAGAATATATATATATACTTTATGGGGTCTAAAATGTATATTTCGAGGTCTTACAAACGGAATGACAAACTTAATATACCCTCTATACTATGGTGGAGGGTATAAAAATGTAAAAATTATGACATCTGACTTTGTTGCAGTTTTTTATCTCACCCTGTATGTACCGAAGTCATGCAGATTTCTGAATTTGTAATTTTATTGAAAAACTGTTTCTTTAAATTCACGTTTATAGCTACGCTCTCCCCTGAAAAAGTATTTTTAAAAATCCAGATTTGTATACCGTGAGGTCATTTAAACCTGATTTTAAATTATTCTCGAATATGCTTCTCATAGATTTTGAAAATAATAGGAAAGATTCATATAGTCCTTTCAAATTCATTAAAAAATAGTATTTCAAACTCTGAAGTAAATAAATTAATTAATTTAAGAATTCCACGAATATGTGCCGCTCGCTTCGCCACAACGAAGAAGAACATTGAAAAATGTGAAAATAGAGTAAAAGGTAATAAGGCTAATAATCTCAATTATGCCACAAGCATCTTTATTTCCACAGCAATTTTCTTTAAAATAGCTTTCTAATTAAGAAAAAATGTAGTTATGTTAGGTTTTTTTTTGTGCAAAGTAATTTAATTTCGCTAAGCAATAATAATTTCTTACGAGTTAATCAAATATGCAGTCTTTAATAAATATCTAATGGGGTTTGCGAAATGTTAGATACATAAGGGGATTACAAAATTGGAATAAATGTTCAACCCACACCCTGTGTTAATATTACAGAAATGTGACCATTTTGATTTAAATTTTTGAGTCCACAATAAAATTTCCAGAATGGAGTGTATCCAAAATTCGTTGAAACCAAACTCAACACCATTTGTGATATATGTACATATTTCCACTCCAATGGAAGTATTATTATTATTTCGGTAGCAAAACAAATGTTAAATCAATTAGTTAACAATTTATCGACAATTTGTGTGTGTGGTGGCCAGCCACTTACTTTCAATTTAGATAAAGAGATTTATTTTAAGATATCCGGGAGTTAAACGAAATGTAGGTTGTAGTTTTTGCGTATTACCATATAAGGGAAATAAGAAATCAAATATTCGTACATGTTCTTGATTTCGTTAAGATTAATTATTGTTGAAAAAAATGTACAACAGACTACTTTTTTCTATTATGAATGCATGCAATAGGCGTAAATATTTACAAGATACAATGTATTGTGCTTGAAAGAAAAAAGCTAAAGCCATGAACATCTAAATACAATTTCCATATTAGGTTATATAGAAATTAAACAAACTTTAAATTTCTAAAATTGATTGCAATGTTACCAAGAAGGAAAAGAACAAGTTAAAAAGCAGTAAGTTCGGCCGGGCCGAACTTTGAATGCCCTCCACCATTAGGAAAGAAATTGGAAATTTTCAAAAAATAAAATCCTTAAAAAATTCTGTTGAAATTTTAAAAATACCAAATACACCTAAGTCTGTTTTTACACGGTCTTTTTGTACACGGTTTTGATATAACACGGTTTGAAAATTGAATATTTTTAATTTTTTTACACGATTTTTTTCCATTTAGCACGATTTGAAATTTTATGTACTTAAATTTTTTTGTCAAATTTAATTTTTGCGAAGTATGTTCATATCACAAAGAAGTATTTTTGAAAGAAAAAAGTCTGAAACCATCGATAGTATCAATAGTTTGCGAACACTAGCTTAAAGATTTAAGTGAATTCCCCTTTAGCGCGTACAAACATTTTTTACTGGTCAAAGCAAATGTGAATAGCACAAGCATTATATATTTGATTTAATAAAATAGACATGAATTCTTGTTCTTAAAAATTCTTGTTTTTCACTAATTTTAATAGGTTTTAGAAATTAGGAACAAATCACCCATAAAATCAATGTCTTTTTTACACGGTTTTTTTTTACACGGCTTCTTCTGGAACCAATCTACCGTGTAAAAACAGACTTAGGTGTATAGCCGTTATATTGGGGTCTATACGACGTGGACCTACATAGGCATTGTTTGTCATAAGCCATTACCATATTCAAATTCGAAACTTGAAATAAACGGTGAATAATGTAGCTAAACTCATCAAAATATTCTATATAGGCAGGTACCATTATATCGGAGCTGGGCGAAGACCTGGACCACATAGACAATTTTCTGTCGCAGGCTATAGCATCCATTACGAACGTCAAATACGACATCTCAAACAATTTCGGTGATTATTGTACCTAAACTCGTCAAAAACCGAATATCGGTAGGTTCCGTTATATGGGGGCTATACGAAGACGTGGACCTGCACAGACAATTTTCTGTCTTAGTCTGTAGTATCCATTTCGAACTTCAAATACCAAATTTGAAACAATTCTGGTGAATAATTTCGCTAAAATCCTCAACATTCCGAATATCGGGAGGTACCGTTATATGGGGGCTATACCAAGACGTGGACATGCACAGACAATTTTCTGTCTTAGGCTGTAGTATCCATTTCAAACTCCAAATAACAAATTTGAAACAATTCTGGTGAATAATGTGGCTAAAATCCTCAAAATACCGAATATCGCGAGGTACCGTTATATGGGGGCTATACGAAGACGTGGACCTGCACAGACAATTTTCTGTCTTAGGCTGTAGTATCCATTTCGAACTTCAAATACAAAATTTGAAACAATTCTGGTGAATAATGTCCCTAAAATCATAAAATACCGAATATCGGGAGGTACCGTTACATGTGGGCTATACGAAGACGTGGACCTACATGGCCCATTTACGAACTTAACCTGCCTACTGGAAAAATAAATTTTAGCATTGTATCTCAATTCGTTCGAAAGATAGCGTGAATTCAAAAGACAGACAGACGGACATGGTCATATCGACTTAGAATTTTACACTGATCAAGAATATATATACTTTGTTGAGTCTGACATGAGTATTTCGAGGAGTTACAAACGGAATGACAAAGTTAATATACCCTCCATACTATGGTGGAGGGTATAAAAGTCTGTTTTTTAGATCCAATCTCTGGTCGATCATCAAACAATTTATTATGTCTAACATTATGTTTTTAACAAATTCAATTTAATCCATTTTAGCTCTAATGGTATGCCAAACCGTAACCTCAAAAATTGGACCTCCCCCCTGACACACCTTGTTGGGGGAGTTTTATCCACCATATGATGGTATGGATGTCTCCCACGACAACACCCAAGCCGGCACGGCAACCAAAGCATATCGTTATATTGAAGTACGGGAAGAACCTTCGCTTCCTGGTGCCATGAGAAGTCACCCTGTCACAGTTCTCAGGGCACCATTCGGGCAGTTCTGACTGTTCTTCCACTGCGTAGCACTTATATTTGTAGACACACACTGGGCCACATAGCTGACCACAGACCGATCCCTATCGCGTTATAAGAGGTCAACAATGTCTCCTTGTCCGCACTTAAGTTATGCGGGCTAGCGCTTGTTCCTACTTTTCACTTTGTCGTAGCTTTGAACATACTGTCGAGTGTGACCCCTAGGATTTTGTTCGTGGTCGCAATTATATTTCCCTCGATCTGCACATTCAGCTATGTTCTCATCTCAGCAGACCATGTAGTAAAGAGTATGGTCGTTGAGATGGTGCTGTGTGACATGTGACGCAGTTTTGTTAGAACCAAATGTCTTGCATTTTGAGCCCAAAAAAATGGGCATCATCTCATGGTAGCGCTCACCGTCCACAGTTACGATCCCAGCACCCTTGAAGAAGTATGGTCCAATGATGCAACCATTCCGTAAACCGATCGAAACTGCTGCTTTTTCTGGTTGCATTGGTAGCTTTTGCAATGCTTCTGGCTGAACTTCATTCCAAAATCACCAATTTTGCTTATTTACGTAGCCATAGAGCCAAAAAATGTGCTTCGTCGCTGAACAACAATTTTTTGTTTAAAAAATAGTGTATCCACTCCAAGAGAGGCCGTTCGCCAAAAAAATCTTCATTGCGGTAGGTCGTTTGGCTTCAATTCTTGCATCTACTATATTTTGAAAGGCTTCACTTCTAAATCCTTCTGCAAAATTTTCGGCTCAAGTTGAGATTAGGGACTGTGCTCGGATTGACCTACTATTTTTAGCACCTGTAGGTATTTTTAACCTGATCACGGTAACGTAATTTTTCGAGAGGGAAATGCCCGGTTATTTCACTCAAAAGTTCGTATTCAAAATCGGAATACACCAAAAGCTTGAGTGTAGTCTGTAATGTAGTATTAGCATCTTAATACTTTTCAATAATTTAAAAAAAAAAAAGTTCCGGCACAAAAATACAAATTGTATTGTATTACTCCGGAACGAGTTCAAACCAAGTATTTCCTTAAGCTTTCAAGTGATACCCACTTGTAGCTGACAATGTCACGTTTCCTACAGCCCAAAAATGGCGAAATTGTTGCATTTCCATGCTGCAGTCAAGATGTAAGCTTTGATCTGTTTTATCCTTTGGGTTCGAAATGTTTGTCTGATGATATTCTCCAAAAATAAGCTTAACTTTAATAACACATTCCTTTCCAGTTCTCATAGCATTCTTATTATTTAAACTCGTTAAACTATTTTGTTCCGAAATGTGCTTTAACGGAATGCAAAAACTGTAGCAAGGGAATATATTTTTGTCACCAAGGGAATCTATTTCCATCTACATCAGTATAACACCCCCTATATATTTTCAACGACTATACTATGATATAATTTTCAATCGAATTCAAATCATAGATTTTAATTCTTTTATTTGACACCAGAAATGAGCAGAAACTTAATACCAGTTACTTTTATTTAATCTCAAAGACAGAGACATTTACTTTGACATTCCTCATTTAAACTGTCCGGTTTGTCTTATCGGTTTACCATAGAATGTGGCATTTCTCATCGGACAGTTAATGAGCTTAAATTAATTGCAAAGAAATTGCAGGTATCTGCTAAAACAATGCAGTGTATGTATTTAAATAGTGCGTAAAATTTGTCTTTAATGGAAATCCCAACGCCACAACAATGAAAGAGAAAAAGAAGAGAACAAAATGGAATGTGAAAAGCAAATGAAATCAAATAATTAAGAATTAACAGGTAAATCGAAAGAAAATCATTTAAAATTTTCAAATTTAAAGTTAAGACATACAGGGTGAGATGAAAAAACTGCAACCAACTTCAGACTGCTGCCTATTCTAAGACACTCGTCCGACCGCTTTTAAAATTATACCAGTGGCAGCTCATTATATAGTTTACAAGCGTACAAAGGCATTTTGGAGAAATTTTTCAGAAAAAAACTTATTCATGATGGAATTCAAGCGTGATAGTGTGATTTCTTTATAATTGGCTGGAAAACGACAAGTGGCTATCGTTAGAGCACTCCATCATTTAAATGTTAATAAATATTGAAAAATGATTTCGGGGTAAAGCCATTGTAGTTCCAAAAAGTGCAACAACATACACCGCAACAGAAAGAAAATAGACTTCGCTTGGCCGAAAGTGGTGAACTGCCGAATTTGGTTTTATCCGATAAGAAAACATTCGTTGTCTAGCGGTTTGTAAACAAACGAAAATGATCGTGATTACTTGCCAAAGAGGTCAGCTGAAAATCTGCACCTTCGGTTGGCCACCAAAACTCAAGCACCGCCATAGTGAAGGTGTGGTCCGTCACAAGAGTCGATGGTCGCTCTCCGCTCGTATTATTCAAATGTGGCATCAGAATAAATGCCGAATATTATCGCGAAAATATTCTGGAGGGTGTATTAAAGCCTTGGGCACGCAAACATTTTGGCCGCAGACCTTGGACATTCCAGTACCATCGCACCTCAGCACACGCCACCCAAGAATGGTTAGACCAAGTGGCTAGACCATCTGAAGTGCTGCAACATTGGAACCGATATGAGTAAGCTGTGGGTAACGGTTAAGTCGCTCTCGAATCCTGGAAAAAAGGATGATAGGACCTCAGTCACTTTTAACGACGTAACGGTGACTGATCCGAAGAGGTGCGCGGAATATTTTAACCGACAATTTGTCGAGCACCCCGAGAGTGATAGGGCGAAGCGAAGAGTACTACGTCGTATCAGATCTCTTCCCGCCGAGGAGGAACCACCACAGTTTACGATGGGTGATGTTGCAAATGTCATCCGTAACGCTAAGTCATCCAAAGCGTTGGGCCCGGACGGAATCTCAATGGTAATGTTGAAGCAGCTGGATACGCCGGGAGTCGAGTACTTAAGGAAAGTTCTCAATTTGTCGCTAGCCACCCACATAGTGCCCGAAACCAGGAAAATGGGCCGGGTGGTCCCGCTACTGAAGCCAGGCAAGGATGCCAGTAAAGGCGAATCGTACAGGCCGATTTCGCTCTTGTCGCCAGTAGCAAAGACTATTGAGGCTTTACTCCTCCCCAGCATTAGAGGAAGCTATGCAGTTGCCAACCACCAGCACGGATTCCGTCCACAACATAGTACCACAACAGCATTACACGCCATTTCCACACATATTAGTAGAGGACTAAACCAGAACAGGCCGTGTGACAGAACAGTGTTGGTAGCCCTTGACCTATCAAAGGCATTTGATACGGTCAATCATGCCACACTGTTTGAGGATGTACCGAGAACTACCCTCCGGCCAAGTTTGAAACGTTGGATAATCAACTATATGTGTGGACGCCAGTCGTACGTGGAATTCCGGAACAAGAAGTCCAAAGCCCGTAGAGTGAAACAGGGAGTTCCGCAAGGTGGGGTGATATCTCCGGAACTGTTTAACCTCAACCTTTCCGGAATTCCTCGCCCTCCAGACGGCATTGAGATCGTAACGTATGCGGATGATTGTACGATCATGGCGTCGGGTCCAGTGGTCGATGACATATGCGAAAGGTTGAACCCCTATCTCGCGGAGCTTGCCGCATACTTCCACGCGAGGAATATGAAAATATCCGCCACGAAATCAACGGCCACACTCTTTACCACATGGTCTGCGGAGATGAGAACACAGCTGAATGTTCAGGTCGAGGGGAGTCTAATACCGACCACGAACTACCCCAAGATTCTTGGGGTAACGTTCGACAGCATGTTCAAGTCGTCCGCGCAAGCCACAGCTATCTGCGACAAGATGAAAAGTAGGAACAAGGTCCTCAAGGCGCTAGCCGGCAGCTCTTGGGGTGTGGACAAAGAAACCTTGTTGACCTCTTATAACGCGATAGGTCGGTCTGTGGTCAACTATGCGGCTCCAGTGTGGTCTGCGAATACTAGTGCTACGCAGTGGAAGAATATCCAGACCTGCCAGAACGCTGCCCTGAGAACTGCGACAGGGTGCCTCCTCATGACACCAGTGGACCATCTACATGAGGAGGCGAAAGTCCTTCCCTTACGTCAGCATAATCATATGCTTTCGTTGCAGTACCTGCTTGGGTGTTACCGTGAGAGTCATCCCAACCATCATATGGTGGATAACTCTCCCCCTCCCAGGCGTGTCAGGAAGGACATACATGATCTAGAGAGGGAGGTCCAGCGCTACAAGAGAGAGCCTCTAGATCAAGAAGCCTATCAGGCAGGTCTGAGTGGCATTCACACCGATGCAGTCGCGGATGCTATTAGCAGTTATAAAGTGAATGCCGTCCTCGGAGTCCACCCCCCATCCATTGCAGCCGAAGAACGTCAGCTGCCTAGACAAACCAGGGTAGTTTTGGCGCAATTACGTTCAGGATGGTGTAGTCGCCTCAATTCGTATTGGGCACGAATTGATGAAGATGTGCGTGGCGCCTGCCCGGCGTGCGATACAGGCCCGCACAATACGCTACACCTCTTTAATTGCTCAGCCAAACCTACCCAACTCACTCCAGAGGATCTCTGGCTACAGCCCGTTAAAGTAGCCGAATTTCTAAACCTGGAGCTGGAACCAGATTAGCAGAACACAAACACATACATGTACTACTGCTACAACAACAACAAAGGCCTGAGTGTAGTCTGTAATGTAGTATTAGCATCTTAGTACTTTTCAATAATTATTAAAAAAGTTCCAGTACAAAAATACAAATTGTATTTTATTACTCCGAAACCAGTTCAAACCAAGTATTTCCCATAAGCTTTCAAGTGATACCCACTTGTAGCTGATAATTTCACGTTTCCTACAGCCAAAAATGGCAAAATTTTTGTATTTCCAACCTGAAGTCAAGATGTAAGCTTTGATCTGTTTTATCCTTTGGGTTCGAAATGTTTGTCTGATGATATTCTCCAAAAATACGCCTAACATTAATAATACATTCCTTTCCAGTTCTCATAGCATTCGTATTATTTAAAATCGTTAAATTATTTCGTTCCGAAATGTGATTTGACGGAATGCAAAAACTGTAGCAAGGGAATATATTTTGTCACCAAGGTGACCTATTTTCATCCACATCAATATAAAACCCCATATATATTTTCTTCGGCTATACTATGATATAGTTTTCAATAGAATTCAAATCACAGATTTTGATTAATTTATGTCACACCAGAAATGGGCAGAAACGTAATACCAGTTACTTTTATTTAATCTCAAAGACAGAGAAATTTACTTTGACAATCCTCATTTAAACTGTCCGGTTTGTCTTATCGGTTTACCATAGAATGTGGCATTTCTCATCGGACAGTTAATGAGCTTAAATTAATTGCAAAGAAATTGCAGGTATCTATTTAAACAATGCAGTGTATGTATTTAAATAGTGCGTAAAATTTGTCTTAAATGGAAATCCCAACACAATGAAAGAGAAAAAGAAGAGAACAAAATGGAATGTGAAATGCAAATGAAATCAAATAACAAAGAATTAACAGGTAAATCGAAAGAAAAATCATTTAAAATTGCAAAAACTTATGTGAGGACCCCAGAAAGAAAATTATGACGAGAAAAAATTTTTTTCACAAAAGATTCGAAACTTCACATCCATGAATGAATAAAAATGAGGCTTAAAATGCATTTTTGTTTAATTGAAAACATTGATAATTGAAATATGATAAATTCCACAAACAGCAATAATCATGGTACAATGAAGAGAAGGTAGGTCAACTTTGAAAAAATTGCAAGTATAGAGGTCTACCTGTTTGGCTTGTAATGTCAGAATTACTATCACAACAATAAAAAAGCAAACAACTTGTTGCATTGATTTTGAATAAATAATTTAAAACCGCGAAAACTGAATGAATGGTCAAAATTTCTTTTCAATATCATGTTCTATATATCTTTTATGGTTTATTTCGCGACAAAAACTGTAAATTTTGTCGATGCATTCGTTGCAATAAGCATTTTGAAAACACCCGAATTTGAATATTTTCTGAACAATTTTTTATTATTGAAAAGAAGACACACACATAAGCAAATGATGTTGACATATTAAGCCAGAAAAATAAAAAAAATTAAATTATATGGTAGTTCTGCCCTACCTTGAATTCATTGTACCATGGCAATAATGTTTTCAAATTGAAAGTTAAGACATACAGGGTGAGATGAAAAAACTGCAACCAACTTCAGACTGTTGTCACTTCTAAGCCACTCGTCCGACAGCTGTTAAAATTATTCCAGTGAGAATTTTCCAGAAAAAAAGTTATTCGTGATTGAATTCAAGCGTGATAGTGTGATTTCTTTATATTTGGCTGGAAAACCACAAGTGGCTATCGTTAGAGCACTGCAGCATTTAAATGTGAATAAATCTTTTGTGTCTTGCACCATCGCTCGTTACCGTGATACTGGTAGAGTAGCCCGACGTCAAGGAAGTGGACGGAAGAAAACAGCAACATCAGCAGAAATGGTTCGAAAATAAGGATGCGACTTGATAGAAACCTGCGTTGCTATGGCCGAAAATGGCTCGTGAGATATTGCAATATTCCATTCGGCAAATATTGAAAAATGAGCTCGGGGTGAAGCCATTGAAATTCCAAAAAGTGCATAAAGAGATAAAGAGATGCTTCGCTTGGCCGAAAGTTATAAACTGCCGAATTTGGTTTTCTCCGATAAGAAAACATTCGTTGTCCAGCAGTTTGTAAACAAAGAAAATGATCGTGTTTACTTGTCAAGGAGGTCAGCTGAAAATGGGCGCCTTTGTTTGGCCACCAGAACTCAAGTGCCGGCCATGGTGATGGTATGTATTTTGGAGGGTGTATTAAAGTTACAAAATGGTTACAAAATTAGGTTCCTCGCTTTATTTCCAGCGCACGATGGCGACCAAAATCTTCGTATACCAATCCGTTAGACTATTGTGCCTGGAGTATTTTGGAAAGCAAGGTTAGTACTAAAAAATACCAAAGTGTCGATCACGGCAGAGCTACATTCGGGCAGCGTGTGACGGTTTCATTGACTGTCTGAAGACCATAATTCGTGTCAAAGGTGACCAATTCGAACAGATTCGAACTTATTCTAAAATTTGATGCTATTTCCGATATTTTTTGCTTTCATCTTTTCAATTTTCAATTCAAAAAAATGTAAAAAATATGGCGTTTGTCTTTGTTGCAATTTTTTTATCTTACCCTGTATATCCTCATTGTGTTCATCTACGAAAAGCTTATTTTTAGCTCAAGTAGAACTGTCGACTTTGGGTTTAATATCCATAACGTAACTGTGAATGGTGAGTGCTACCGACATCGAACTTTTTTGTCGAAAATGCAAGGGCTTGACTTTCCTTTCAACAAGACGGTGCTACACATATTGCGTAAAATTGAACTTATTGAGAACAGTAAACAGTTTATTTTACGTTCGGGACGGGCAAATTAGCCGCGCGAACTAAAACCCTTCCAAATTTGGTACTTCTTTTAAGCGTACTTTTTTCCTCTGGATATGTCCAACACCATCTACGTGAACCATAGTTCTTCTCAATTTGATACTTTTTTTAAGTAGCCGGTCTTCCACCGGGACTTGAGATTTCCGCCTCTGTGTATATCCATTTAAATTTTAGCGGCTACGCGGCTAAAAGTGGAAGGGAGTTGAAGTCTAATCAAAAACGACGAGACTTTAGAACCATTGCAGCAATCTAATTCGAAAAGTTTGGTCTGCTTATATTTATTTTGTATTGAATAAAAAATGTAGCACCGGCTTCACATCCAGGCCTAGGCAACCGTACAATCGGTTGATCTCCTGTAATCGGGATTCTTACAATTCTGAAAACTTCTTCATTGGGTAGGACCACCAATAAATGTTCATATTCGGAGAGCATATATATATGTTGACTAACCGATTTACATTTTTTTACATGGTATGTGATCAAATGGCATTCAAAGGTCAATATAGCTAATTAGGTATGTATGAAAGGCATTGAGGAATCAAAACTCATTATCAGCCGTAGTTAATTTCGTAATAACCAGTAAAATTTAAAAAATAACAAATAATTAGTTAAATAAATCCAATATAGTAAATGCGAATCTCCTAACCCTAAAGCATCGTTTTATTAAACGAAACCCAGGTTTCCGGTAACCAAAACTATACCAATTCCGCAGAGATGTGCCCCTTTATGGAAACGGCAATAATTTTATTGATTTAGAACCATTTCAGATGTAATAATAAAAAGTACGGCAAATTACCTCTTGTTACAGTCAATGGGCTTCGCCGCAAAGGAATTCAATTATTTGACAGATTTTTGTTGTTCTTTTTTCTTTGGTTATCAATAGGAAAATTTGCACACTTGCGGCCGCAAACAAAACAAAAAAAATCGCAATGGCAATTTCTGATAAGACCGCACAGCGGATTAAACGGCAAGCAACTATTAAATTCCGTAAAAATGCACTCTCACTCACTTTATTGATTATTTCAATTTATTTCACATGCAATATTTGTGATATTAATCTTTCTTTTTTTTCCCGTAAAGAAAAACAACACACACGATTGACACTTGCATTTCATTTGGAAATATCATTCACAATAACATAAAACGTATTCTTATTGGATATCGATAACAACACGTTCTTTGATTTGCCAACTTTGTCAAACAGATTTGTTTCTTTTGAACCAAAAATTTCCTTTTTTCGTCAAACACACAAAACACTTTAATATTGATTTGAATTAATTTAAATTATGAATGAGTTTTTATTTCTCTTTGCATTCTTGTTCTTCGTTTTGTGGCTTATTTCGGTGCCCCTTTGAACTCAATTATTTTATTTTGTTCTCTCACAAACCACTCTGTCACTCATTAGCTTATGGCTGGCTCTCTTGTAGTCGTTATTTGTTTTTCCATTTGAATTCTTACCTCTATTTCTATATTTACTCGTTGAAGTGTTTGGCCTACTCGTTGCAATGAAATGTCAAATGTGGGAAGTAGACTCAAAGGAATGAATGAAATTGTGTGAAGATAGAAATTTGCATTGCAGATCAATATAAGTTGAGTTTTAAAAAAATAATTATTTCAATAAATATGCCATTATAATTGCTTAGCTTTTTGAGGAAATTTGTGAAATAGAAAAACCCGATGACATTGAGGCAGGTCGTCATACTTCAAGTATACACTATTGTGAATAATGAAAAATGAAACTTAAAGTACGTTTACACGCAAATATTTAACCGGGTAAGCCTTACAATTGGCAATCACAAAAGCTTTAAATATTTAAAAAATGTGCTATATTTTTTGAGAATTGTGAATTATTACGATGTAAACTCGTTAAAGACCACAATGGTAAGAATAAATAGATGATAAAATAACTATTTGCATTTTTTCGGCTATTTTAATGACAATGTTTATATTATACGCAACGTATTAATTCCATTGTATTATTAACCACTTATTTTAATAAATTTTTGGTGAAATGCAGTAAGGTTCATTGTTATTCAAAACATTCGATGAACAGCCATTAAATATGTGGCATATCTGAAGACCATAACAGAATGAACGTGCCAAGCGTTTTCTCGCGTAAAAATAAGAGCACAACTAATGGTGGCATAAAATGTTTCAAAAAATAATAAAATCACGAATAAAAAATAAAGTTTTAAACGTTGAAGAAATCATTTTAACAACTTCTCTCCTGCCACCGATGTAGCATAGGAGGTGACTCGGGTCTCCTCTGAAATGGTAAGTTTTTAGATATTATCTATATGCGAATTAGAATTCGAATTCTATTAATATGCGTAAACACAGTGGAATTAATTGCCAATTTTATTGCATATATGTCAACTTCAACAAGCTTCAATGTAAACATTCTATAAAATTGGTGAATAAAGGCAACCTGTATATTCCTAATTTTTAAAAATTAATTTTCCTTATTTGTATGTGGCATTTAACAAAGGATTACATATTTTGACACATTAGCGTACTGTTTTGAATTAAAAACGTTTTATTTTAATGTCAATTCTATTGATTATATGTCAAATTATAGTCAATCTCCATAAAACGCAGGATTTAAGTCGGTTTAAATTATAAGGATTTAAATATTAAGGATCCGAATTATAAGGATTTATTGCATAATCAGGATTTATTTAACCAGATTTACCATACAAAAAAAGATCTTTTCACGACCGGATTTATTTTAAATCTGGTGTGAAATCTACATACTGACGAAAAGCATCGCTGGGACAAGGTTAAGGCTAGAACAGATCAAAGCTTGACTTTGACCTGAAAATATAACACTATTGCGACTTGTAGCAAACAACAGAGTCGTATTTTCTCTTTTCGTGCTATCAAAAATGACAAAAGTGTTGCATTTTCACGTCGAACTCACGATCTAAGCTTTGATTTGTCTTAGCCTTTAGTATTGCCGTACACTCCAAAGTCGTAAATGTTTCCGCAAAGCCATTCTTTACATTTTACATAGGAACAATAACAAACTTATAATTTTATTTGCTCATGATAATACATTGGAAGATGAATTCTTGGCAGAAGATCACCATTTTGAATAAACACTTAATTTTCAAAATCAATCGTCTCTAAATTGGGAGTTTAAATGCATCATTTTTGGCTATTCTCTTTCTCTTTTGGTTGTGTAGATACACGTAAACAAACATTAGCTGAGCGGCATTTATGTCCTCCTAAGGGTGGATCTAAAAAGCTCAGTGGGTTGATCTTCAGAAGTATAAATGCGCTATTATCCTTTGATAAAAACATGGCAGAAGAATACAGGTAGATGCATCAAAGCTTGGGAGCATTGATATGTCAAAAAATTAAATGTTTTTCAAATATAAGTAGATTTTTTAAAGTTTTCTTATACGACGTCATTCGGATGTTATTATAATTCGCGTTTTTTCAACAATTTTAAATAATTTTTCATTCAACATTTTCAATTCCAAAATTGGTTTGACAGTTCATTGTCCCAGCAGCTGTGTCGATCCGTCTACCTATATTCTTGTACCATGGATAAAAACAAAGGTAGAAGAGTACAGGTAGATGCATCAACGCTTGATATGTCAAAAAATTTTTAAACGTTCTCTCAAATATAAGTAGATTTTTGTATGTTTTCTTATACGACGTCATTCGGAGGTTATATAAATATAATTAGGGGTTTTCAACAATTTTTGCAAATTCAAATAATTTTTCATCCAACATTTTCAATTCCAATTTTCAATTTTCTTATACCATTGATAAAACCATCTAATCCAAGGCCATGTAAGTACAACAAAAAACTACAATTATCATTGAAACTCATTCTGTCAAAATTTTGGTTTATTCTTTTATAGTTTAATTCACAATTGAATGGAATAACAATGCGAATGGAATAAACTGAAAGAAATAACGGTATTGTCAGAAATAAGTAGATATTTATATGTTTTCTTATACGACGAAAATCAGAGGTTGTAATGATATGTATTTTTTAACTATTTTTACAAAGTTTAATAATTTTTCATTCAAGACTTTAAACTGCAAAATCGGTTTGGCAGTTTATTGTCCCAACAGCTGTGTCGATTCGGCTACCTGAATTCTCCTACCATGGGAAGGCTGATTTCATCCGTATAATACGTAAAATGCTTTTTGACGAGCTTAAGTCATCGGCTGGCTTCTTTGTAAAAGAAAAGAGCAATACCAGTTGTTTTCTTTATACCGTGTAATGGGATTTGGTCGGTGTAAATAATTCCTTGTCTTTGTACAAAATCCCGCGAATTTAAATTCTAGTAGCAATTAAAATCAGCTCAATTTCGAATACTTAATTAAAAGAAACCACGACAATATTATAAGCGTAGTTCAAATTCAAGGGAACTAGACATGGTAAAATTAAATCAAGATAACTTTGTTTCAAATATAAATATCCAGCTCTGCATTTTTCTGTAATTTAACTTGTCAAATTTAACTTTATTGAAAACACGTTCCCATCTCTGATTTGTGCATATGCCATGAAATTGTATTGTAAACCTTTTGACAGTAAAATGTTGTCAAATTTATCATTTTGAAAAAAGATTGCAAACATATGATTGCATGACGTTACCGTCTTAATTCTACCATGGATCTAGGAAAAATGCATCTCTTTGCTATAGTCTTATAGTGCCAAATAGACTTCGAAAACATAAACAATTGGTTTTGTTTTCTCACAATCTCTTCAACATTTGGGGAAAACCTCTAAAAATGAGTGTAACGCTGGAATTATTCTAAAATATTGCATCCGACGTAGAAGGCAATATAGTTTTAACCCCAAATTGTAATATTTATTACGTTTTTGATTTCGAAAATTTAAATTTTAGTTGCAACCATGGTAGAATTATGAGCCAAAGTCATCGAGTCATGTTAACATTTTTTTTTCAAAATAATTCATTTGACTACATCTTATTGTCAAAATGTTTATTTACAAATAGAAGAATAAAGAAGGTATTTATTTGAAATATCCATCTCTGAAATTTCTGTAATTTTTCCTATTTTACTGCCTAGTTAACAGGTTCCCCATCTCTGATTTGTGTATATACAATTTATAAACATACATTTTGACAATAAAAATAAAAAAAATAAAAAATAAAAAAAAAATAAACTCAAGACATTCAATATGATTATTTTGACGTATTATTCTTTAAAGGATTTAGCTCATAAATTATTATGGACCCGTGGAAATCAATAGTCACACAAAAAATGGCTAAATTGCTTAATTGAAAATATGTCAAACAAATTAATATTTTCACAAACTTATAAGTGACGCATTTGGTTGACATTTACGATTTTTTGTAGATTTATCTAATCCAATGAGTCTCCTGTTGAAACTGAATGACATTTCACATTCTATATTAGGCCACAAAACACAACTACCCAAAAAAAAAACATTATCTTCATTTGTTGACATATGACATACACCAAATGACATTTTACATGACTAATTGTCATTTGTGAAATGTGTAAATATTTTACAGGGAGCGATTCGAAAAAAACCCAGACATGGATATTAGTTTATAAAAAAATAATCTGTTATGAAAACTGCATTTTAGCAAAGCAAAACCAAATGATTTCAAAAAGGAAAAAGATTGTTTGTAACGAGTTGTGAGAGATAGCAATGTGTCAGTCTCCCATATATATTTTCCACCAAAAAAGAAGAAGAAAAAAAAAGGCGAAGCAATAAAATAAGCGAATAAATGAGGTAAACGAGCGAATTTGCTATTTATAAGGAAAGGCGGAAATATGCCAAAAGTATGTAGTGGAATAAATCGAATTATAAACGATTTGTTGTTGTTGTAGTCCACCAACCAACAAGGAAGAAGAGCAAAATGATATATGATAAGGATAATGTTGAACAAACTTACATTTACAATAGTTTCTGCTGTTGGCTGGCTGACTGGTTCGCTGAATGCTATGACTTTCTGTGGTATAGCTTCTGCTGGAGATGAAGTAGACAACAACTGCATGAATATATGAAGAAGTAGGCAGCAGAAGAAGAACAATAACAACAAAATGTGTGGTAGTAGGTCGTTGCGAAGTTTATTTTTTGTTTTTATTTTTTCTCAAAAATGTTTTCTCTTTTTTTGTTTTTATGGAAATTTATGTTGAAGAATTGGTTTTATATTTTGAAGGATTCAATATTCTTGGGATTAAGCACTTTGGTTATGGTTAAAGGATAATATTTATTTTTTTTAATTTTTTTTTTCACAGGGAATGATGAATGGAATTCTCGGATTTCGTATCGTTGTTGCTGTTGTTTTTTTCTTCTTTTCTTTTGCTTCTTATAACAGGATTCTTTAGAATTTATATCACTCTCATAATAATTACATCTCTTTTAGCAAATATTTTTAGACATTCTTGCTTGCTCACGTTTCGTTTTGCACTCTGGGTCACTTGATTCTGGGCTGTAGGTTGAGAATAAATTATTTAAATTTTTTAGACAAGAAACTGTATGTTTTATTTAATTTTTTTGTAAATCTGGTCAAATGGCCGTTTTGTTATCCTTTATTTTGTTATTTTTAATTTTCATTCGTGTGTGTTGGGTAAGGCAACGAAGAGGAAGCAGCAGTGTGTGTGTGTGTGTGCGAATGTGTGTAATTATTGTGGCCCGTTGTCGTTGTCGTATTTGCTCGATGATACCATGCCTTAAAGTATGCTACACTATACGATGTTAATTGTTTTTGACACACTCATTCACAAAAATGTTTTTTCCACAAACACACGAACAATATATTTGGATTTCTCACTTGATTGTGTTTTTCCACCTTTTTTCTCCTGTTCGTTTTCTCATTGACGTGGGCTCTCTCTCCGTTATGAGATTGTTATTTGTTTTTAGTGAGGCTCTATTGTGAATGATTAAAATACTCTCTCTCAAAATATGTTGCTCTTTCATTTAATGCTCCCAAAAATATATTTTTGCTTTATGAAATTTCCTTTCCACACTTTCAACTAAATAAAGCCTTTTAAAAATGAAAAAAATATAAATTTTTAAAGTTGTAATAACAAAAAATTAACTTTCAATTAAAAAACGCAATTTTCATAACATTCCAATATGGGGGTCATGTAGTTTTGTGTAATGAAATTTTGCTCCGTTATAGTATCATCACTAGCAGAGCACCTGGTACTCTTTGGCTTTTCACCTCACTCACTGTTGTTTTATCTCTCCACATTTCTCGTTCTCTCTGTCTCCTTTTTTGGCATATATATGTCACACTCCCTTTACTCAGTAGGACACAAAATATTTTTTTCTTGCTTTTGGTTTTACTTCACTATAAGAGCCAACCAGCCTATGGGACACATACACACTCTCACACAGCTCACTTACTCACAGCGTAGCCCACCAACACTTCCTCAAATTGCCAATAAGAAAAAAATCAAAGATTTTCTTTTTGGAAATTCGCTTAGTAGTTTTCCTTTAAAATATTTGATTTTGCATTACACCATTTGCCTCAAATTCACTGCCAAAGAATTTTCCAAATCTATAACCACAAATATTTGCTCATGTATGTTATTTTGGCCTTTTAATTTATAACACATTTTACATATTTTTTCGCCATCACCTATGGAATTTCTTTTCTGCTCCGTATTCCTTTTTTCACGAGAAAATTTTACTTCCGTTTTTTTTTCTTTCTTTCCAAATGCCAATTATAAATTCATATGGCTGACTTTTGACAAATGACTAGCACTGCATCTTTAAATTTTCGGACGATACAGAGATTCTTTTCAACAAATCTGTTTCTTCTTTAGAACTTTTAAATTTATTATAATTTTTTTTTTTCTATTTTTTCTCAACTAAACTTTCTACAATTACAATAAAAAACGCAAACTTTTTTCAATCGACAACGACGACGACGACGTGTTTCCACCTCTCTGTTCTGTGGTGGAGTAATAATGCTGCTGATTTTGCCAAAGCAACGAGTGCAGTTTTTCTTCATGCGACGAGGGGCTTTGACGATTTGTAAAAAAAGGATATTGGAGATTTCACCACTGTGTATAGTATGTTGTGTTCGTTCCAATGAGACAGGAGGACAACGACACAGGGACAATAACAATAAGAGACCAAATGGGGAAAGGGAGTAGTTATATATGAAACTATATCCATAAATTGTAAACAGCTGATATTGTTATACTCAATTCTTAATTTGTTTAATTGTTAAAGATTGTTTTTTTATTTGATTTAAACTATAAACATCAAATGCAGTTGTTATTTACAATAGTCGCTTGCTTATTGTGAATGACACAATGACTTTGTGTCTATGCTAAGTTCTAAAGAAATTCATTCACCATTGATGGACAACATATAGTATAAATAGTTATTAAAATTAAAGTACAGATGGCGCCAGTGTGGTATTAATCATAACGAGACCCGTTTCTCAACAGATGGACAGTTAACATCCGTTAACCGCTATGTCTTCCGTGGCATTGTTAATAGAAAGAGACCAAATAAATTAATGATTAAAATAAACCAAAGGAAATATTTAATGAAATATCAAAATTAAGTATCATCAAAAATACATAAGTCGCGCGATGAATTCTCACGCATTTAGATAATAAAATACAATGATTTGTAAGTGAGTTGAAAAAACTGCAACCAACTTCAGACTGCTGTCATTTCTAAGCCACTCGTGTGACAGCTGTTACAATTATTCCAGTGACAGCTCATTATATTGTTTACAAGCGTACAAAAGCATTTTGGTGAGAATTTTCCAGAAAAAAAGTTATTCGTGATGGAGTTCAAGCGTGATAATATGATTTCTTTATATTTGGCTGGAAAACCACAAGTGGCTATTGTTAGAGCACTCCAGCATTTAAATGTGAATAAAACTTTAGTGTCTCGTACCATCTCTCGTTACCGTAATACTGGTAGTGTAGCCCGACGTTAAGGAAGTGGACGGAAAAAAACAGCAACATCAGCAGAAATGATTCGAAAAGTAAGGAAGCGACTTGATCGAAACCCGCGTCGCAGTGGCCAAAAAAAATGGCTCGTGAGCTGAACATATAGCAATATTCCATTCGGCAAATATTAAAAAATGAGCTCGTGCTAAAGCCATTGAAATTCCAAAAAGTGCAAGAACTTACACCGCAACAGAAAGAAAATAGACTCAAAAGAGCTAAAAAGTTGCTTCGCTTGACCGAAAGTGGTGAACTGCCGAATTTGGTTTTCTCCGATGAGAAAACATTCGTTGTCCAGCACTTGATAAAGAAACAAAATGACCGTGTTTACTTGCCAAAGAGGTCAGCTGAAAATTTTCACCTTCAGTTGGCCACCAGAACTCAAGCGCCGGCGCCCATGGTGATGGTTTGGGCCGCCAAAACAGCCAATGGTCGCTCTCCGCTCGTATTAATCGACCGTGGCATCAGAAAAAATGTCGAATATTATCGCGAAAATATTCTGGAGGTGTATTAGAGCCTTGGGCAGGCAAACATTTTGGGCGCAGACCTTGGACATACCAACAGGACTCAGCACCATCGCATTCAGCATGCGCAACCCAAGAATATTATCGTGAAAATATTCGGGAGGATGTATTAAAGACTTGGGTACGCAAATATTTTGGCCGCAGACCTTGGACATACCAACAGGACTCAGCACCATCGCACTAAGCATGCGCCACCCCAGAGTGGTTACAAAATGAGGTTCCTCGCTACATTTCCAGTGCACAATGGCCACTAAAATCTCCGGATACCAATCCGTTGGACTATTGTATCTGAAATATTTTGGAAAGCAAGGTTGGCTCTAACAAAAACCAAAATGTCGATCACCTCAAGCAAGCGCTTCGCCGGGAATAGGCCAAAATACCGCAGAGCAACATTCGGGTAGAGTGTGATGGGTTCATTGGCCGTTTGAAGGCCATAATTCGTGCCATAGGTGACCAATTCGAACAAATCTAAACTTATTCCAAAATTGTATGCTAATTCCGACTTTTTTGCTTAATTAAAATTAATAAAATAAATTAATAAAAATAAAAAAAATGAAAAAAGTATGGCATAACGCTTGGGAAATTGATGTCAAAATTTTTTAAATGTTTCTTTCTTCAAAAATAAGAAATTTTTTATAATATATGCATGATATACATTTTCAAAAATTTTAACGAATTTAAATAATTTTTCATTCGAAATTTTCAGTTTCAAAATTGGCTTGATAGTTCCTTGTGCCAGCACCTGTGTCGATGGGACTACCTATATATATTCTTCTATCATGGTATGTATATTATAAATTATTGTGCGGTGAAGTTTATATATTTTTCTAAGTTTTTTTTTTGGAAACGCCTGAAAGTGGACTAAAATACACAAAATATAAATGTAAAAAAGTCACTATGATTTTAACATAATGTGTAAGCTAGATTTTACTGTGTAAATCTTCATTTATATTTACACAAGGATATCACGGCGCCTCTTATCACATGCGTATATATTAGTTGTCCCTATTGTCTATTTATAATTTATTAACCGTAACAGGTGGAATGCAAAATTTACAAAATGCCCATAAAAAAGCGAAAACAACAAATGTATTATTAAACAGGGAAAAACACATGAAAAGGTAACACCCATAAACATGCCAACCAAAAAAAAAAATTAACAAAAGACACACAAAATTTCACTTAATCACTTGTGAAGTTAATTAAACGAGCCAAACAGAAATTCAACACAAATTGTATTCGGTTCCAACAACAAACCTAATATTTATGGTCATTATCTAATTTTCCTTGAAACATTTCTTTTGTCTATTCTTGTTTTTTTTTTTTTTTGCATTGTTATCCTCCACAAAGTTATTTGAACTATTCGTGTTTTTTATCAAATATTTTCTTTAAAAGAGTAAACAAAATGACAATGTGTGAGGAAGGATGGGTGGGTGGTGCGAGGAAGATGGAATGTGAGTAAATTAAATTTTATACAACAGGGAGTGCCATTTAACCAAGCGTTATGAAGAACAAGAAAGTTGAACATGAAACTAACCTATATGGTAGTTCACTCGAAGAAAAAAGGTGATTTAAGAAGCCTTTTAAAGTTTTGGCACTCTAAAATCCACCCATCCACATTCACCGAGGAAATCCATTACAAATGGCCTTGGGACAATGTTTTTAAGCTTAACTAATTTTCTACGAATTTTGATTTTTTTCTCTGAGGGTTTACTTTAAAAACGTATGTAAGTATAGGAATTATTATTATTGTTGTTTTTGTAATACATAGTTAAGAGTTAGTGAGGTATTTTACTCGAACACCGAGTGAAATAATGTTTTGCATTACTTTGTTTTTTCATATTTTCATTAATATCAAATTGCACAGTGGGAATATTTAACACGCTTTTCTACTGCGTAACAGAATTTTTGCTAATTGTGAATGGAATTTACTTTCTTATAGCGCATTTACAGACAAAGAAAAAACAATCAAAATATATTTGTTGCATGTTTTCCATGGCTGAATGTATTGTGGGCAGCAAATACTTTCTCAGAGAGAAGGTAGTTTTATTCTCTTTTGTATAAGTAAACTGTAAAAAGTACACTGAAAGCACACATTTTAATAGCAAAACAAAACAGTTTGTCCGACAGACAAAGTTGCGTACTTTGCAATTTATTAAAAAATAAACAAGTAAAAAGACATTAAGTTCGGCCGGGCTGAACTTCTGATACCCTTCATCATGGGCAAAGAAAAGATTTTCAAACATATTCCACTTTAAACTACAAACTCCAGTAAGGTCGGTAGAAGAATGGTTGGAACCGTTATATGGCGACAATATTAAAACGGGAGCCTATATAGGCAATTTTATACTACAACGATTGTAATCTATTGCGAGTCTTAATTACCAAATTTTAAATAATTTTGTGGGTAAATGTTAGTCACCCTACTAGGACCAATATGGACAATGTTTTCACGACGGTTGTAGAACACATTATGAAGTATAAATACCATATTTCACACAAATCTATTCTAAAATGTGGCTTAAATCGTCAAAATACCGAATATCCGATGGAACCGTTGTATGTACGCAATGCCCTTCCAACGGAGATAGAACCCATTACGAAATACCAATTTTTAGACAAATCGGTAGAAAGATGTGGATAAAACTATAAAAATACCGAATATCGGGAGGTATTGTTATACGACGGCTATACGAGAACGTGCGCCGATATTTACAATGTTTCTCTATCGGATCTAGAATCCACTATGACCTACAAATACAAAATTTTAGAAAAACTCGTGGAAAAAGTGGCAAAAATCATCAAAATACCGAATATCGAAAGGTACTGTTATACGGGGACTATATGAAAACGTGGACCCATATGTACTATGTTCCACCACAAGAGCTAGAACCCAAATTCCAATTTTTAGAAAAATCGGTGGAAATTTGTGTCTCAAACATTCAAAATACCGAATATCGGGAGATACCGTTATATGTGGGCTATCCCAATGTAGACCGATATATCTCCTTTTCAATACCAACCATCCAAGTCACAATGAAATCTAATTTTATAGCTTTACGTCGAATAATGTGGGTTGTATCGTAATTTCAAAAGACAGACGGACATCGTTAAGTCAGCATAGAATTTTATGCTGATTATGATCATACTGTATGGGGTCTATGACGAATATTTATAGGCGTTACCATGGTGAAGAATGCAGGAAGAAGTATCAATGCTTGGGAACATTGATATGTCAAAAAATTTTAAACGTTTTTTTTTTCAAAAATGTTTTCCTATACGTCGCCAATCGGAGTTTGTTATGATATGCATTTTAAGACAATTTTTACAAATTTGAATAATTTTTCATTCAAAATTTTTAATTCCAAAATTTATTTGACAGTTCATTGTCCCAGCAGCTGCGTTGACAAACGGAATGACACATTTAATATACCCTCCTTTCCAAGGTGGAGGGTATTAAAAGCAAATCTGTCAAATAAGAATATTTCCCAACTTTGTTCTAAAAACAATTTGGGCTTACGATCTCCAAAAAACGGGTTTGAAATTTCTCACTAAAATAAAACGGCTTATAATCAAAACAGCTGATTTGCTTTCACTAGAAAAAAGAAGAAGAACTACAAATGGTAATAATTGCCTTAACAGACTACCAGTAAAAATGTGCCAAAATTCATACAAACCTGGTACTTCAAAGGTATCCTCATTTCAAATAATAATGCCCACCCTTTCAAATCAGAGATGGGAAGCAGTTTTCAATCAAATTAAATTTGAAAAGTTACAAAAAAAGTATAATTTGCATTTTTTTTTAAATAAATTATAAATCAAATGAAAAATTTTTAGACGATATATATTTAATTTCAAATTTTTATGAAACAAGTATATTATAACAGATTTGTTAGGATACTTGTTCTATAAAAATATGAAATGAAAAATATTTCCTCTAAAAAATGGTACAAAAAATAAGTTCCCCATTTGCCAATGATAAAATAATACAGGTACTCGCATCGACACATCTGTTGTCAAACCAATTTTGGAATTGAATTTTCGTTTTCATTCAAAAACGTATTCAAATTTGTTAAAATTGTTACTCGTACATATCTTAACAACTTCCAACTTTTGTATAAGAAAACACATAACAATCTGCTTATTTTTTGACATATAAATGTTCCAAAAAGCCGCAGCTTATCATCTAAATGAGTTGTCAGCGTACTTATTGTGATTGAAAAGTGCGACGGATAAAAAAAAAACAGTGCACAAAGCGTTTTGACATTTTATTTGTTTGTTTGCTTATCTTTTGTCCTGTGATTTAAATCACAATAATGTATTTTGACATTAAACTTAGTAGACAGCTGGCTTGGAAGGGGGTCTTATAATTGGACAATGTTCGTGCATATCATGGTAGAAGAATATAGGTAGACGCATCGACACATCTGCTGAGACATTGAACTGTCAAACCAATTTTGGAATTGAAAATGTTAAATGAAAAATTATTTAAATTTGTAAAAATTGTTGAAAAACGCGTTTTATAATAACCTCCGCGTGATGTCGTATAAAAAAACATATAAAAATCTACTTATATTAGAAAAGACATTTAATTTTTTTTGACATATCTATGTTTCCAACCGCTGATGCATCTACCAGTATTCTTCTACCATGGTGCCTATTTAGAAAGTTAAGAGTTAAAACCAGTTGATCTCCTCCGTATGAATGCAATTGTAAATTAAATTTAAACATTATGGATATATTTATCACAATGGTAGTGAAGCTAGTTTTGCACTGCAATATAAAAGTATGTTTATGTATAAAATATTAGGCCTGGTTAACCCTGATAATTTACCAATCACAATTAATTTGCAGGTCTTCGTATAGCCCCCATATACTGGTACCTCCCGATAGTCGGTATTTTGATGATTTTAGCGACATTTTTCACCGGAATTGTTTCAAATTTAGGTTTTGAAGTTCGTAATACTACAGCCTAAGACTGAAAATTGTCTGTGCTGATCAACCTCTTCGTATAGCCCACACGTGCAGCACCACGTCTTTGTATAGCTTCCATATAAAAGTTTACATTTGAGAGGTATTTTTCGAACTTAGATTCTTTTTTACTTGTTAAGATTGGGTTTCTTTTTTTTTATTTTTTTTTTTTTTTTTGCTTAATGAAACCCCCTACCATTGATCCAATTATGGATAAAAATTTATGATATACACTATAGAGTTACGAGAAATATTTTGTCACACATTTACAAAAATCTTCAATACCGAGTTGGGATCATAAAGTCTGTTTACACTGACAGCTAATCTATCTACGCATTTTACGAAAATTTGTTATTTATTTGACGTATAATCAAGAAAATTGGAAATTTAAATAATGCGTTTTATCAAAACATTTCGAATCCACCTTTCTATTAAATTTCTAATCCCCTCAATCCCACTGTTCCCCATTTTCACAAAAGTACTTACACTTTGTTTAACCAAAAAAATGTAATACTATCATGCTGAAACACTCCTTGCTGAGTTGTGTGTCTGTGAGTACCTTCCTGCGCATCTGTTTGTTGGCCCCACTGCTAAGTTCAAAGAAATTTGCGTGGTGGCATTTGACTGCTTTTGCATGTTTTGTTGTAGGTGGTAATAATTGTGACGATGGCAATGATGTTTCTAGTTCTGATAGTGATAATGATGATGATGATGGTGTGTGTTGCTTCGGCTATTGCGACATAGGTCGAGCCAACAGGACAACACTCATACATTGATAGCCGTGATAGATAGTGGTGTAGATGTGTGTTTTGTGCCATACATACATAAATCCTGTTTGTCCTTTTTTTTTAAGTGAATGAGCGTAGCGTATGCATGAATATTAATAAAACTATGATATCCACAAGGAATGTTTATTCGAGTAGAAGGTATTGGCAAGAAATGTATACAGGGTGACCACATATCATGGAGTCTTTGGGAATTTAATTCGTGATACATAATTGATATTTATACTTGATTTCGACCTATTAGACTTATGTGCAGAGAATTTCAATGTTAAAATTTCTTCATTTACAAATTTCAATAAATATGCCTTCCACCTTGAAAGGGAGGGACCTTTGTTATTCCATTTTAACATCCCTAAATATTCGTCGTATACCCCATAAATTCATGATCAGCATAAAATTCTAAGTCGATTTAACAATGTCCGTCTGTCTGTCTATTGAAATAACGATCCAGCCTACATAATTTGACGTAGAGCTTCAAAATTTGGCAGAACAATTTGTATTGTGTCTTGGATGATTGGTATTGAAAATGAGATATATCGGTCCACGTTTTGGTATAGGCCCTATATTACAGTACCTCCTGATATTCGGTATATTGATGATTTTCGCCACATTTTCCACGGATTTGTCCAAAAATTGGTACTTGATAGTCATAATGGGTTCTAGCTCCGGAGGCGAACCATTGTATGTATAGGTTTACGTTTTTGTATAACCTCCATATAACGGAACCTCCCGTATGTATGTCATAATAGGTTCTAACTCGTGTGGCGAAACATTGTACAGGTCTGCTTTTTTTATAGCACCCATATAACGGGAACTTCCGATATTCGGCATTTTAATGATTTTTCTAGCTTCGGTGACGAAACATTGTTTGTGTAGGTCCACATTTTTGTATAGCCCCCATATAACGGTACCTCCCGATATTCGGTATTTTGCAACATTTTTCCACGGATTTGTTTAAAAATTGGTATATGTAGGTCATAATGGGTTCTTGGTCCAGTGGAGGAACATAGTATATATAGGTTAATGTTGTGGAATAGGACCCATATAACGGGACCTTCCGAAATTCGGTATTTTGATGGTTTTTGCCACATTTTTTTTTCTAAAAGTTGGAATTTGTAGTTCGTAATGGGTTGTACATCCACTGGCGGAACATAGTATATATAGTTCCACGTTTTGGTATAGCCCCCTTTGATGATTTTTGCCACATTTGTCCACTGATTTGTCTAAAAATTGGTTCATAATGGATTCTAGCTCCGGTCTAGGTCTATGTTTTCCTATAGCGTACATATAACGATACTCACCGATACTCGGTATTTCTTCCTAATCTCATTTACCCACGAAATTGTTTTAAATTTGGTATTTACGAATATTTGGTATATGACAATACCCTGCCGAATTTATTTTTTTTTTCTACTTCTTTGATCTGCGATTTCAATCACAGTAACGCATTTTCACATTTAGAACAGTATCCAGCTGGCTTGGAAGGGGAACTTATAATTGGGTCATGGCCAACCTTATATACCCCTTGGATTTTATTTATAAACAATTTGAAAATAAAACGTTGTCAAAAGTACAATTTTGAAAACTTTTCAAACATAAGATTGCATGACTTTAAATTCTTAATTCTACCATGATTATAGAAAAGCAAAAATAAAAAAAAAAACATGTAAGCAAAAGCTATAGTCGTGCGGGACCGAATATGTGATACCCTACAACACTACAATATGTTAAAAATCCCCTTATGTCCAAATCCATTTTGGAAGATTTAGATTTTTTTGTTTTTGGTTCTTTTGAACCCCTAACTATTTTGCGATCATCTCTTAAAGCAAAATGGCCCTATGCACCCCTAAATTTAGCCTCATCTGTATGATAAGGAATTTTTTCCCACAAAAGTAGTGGTCTTTCTACCCGCTGTCCTAAACTCTATCTTCATGCGAGATTTCGTGTCCTTTGGATTCTATTTGTGACCTTTATAACGGCTAAAAAATCAGGACATCTTTGAAAACAATGAGCCTAACCCTTCTGAGCCTAACCTACCATAACCCCAACTTGGATTGTAAAATGAAAAAAAATATAACAAAATGTATTCTTCAATATTATAAGTCAAAATGAAAAAATCGCATGCGATAAAAAATATGAAAAAATAAAAATATGTCACAAAATACTGCAAAATATATGTTAAAATCATTATTGACATCTTTTTATGCGATTTTTTTAGATATTATTCGTTTTTGCCAAGAGAGCATGCTGAATTGACAACATTTGTCAAAATAGTTCTAGCCATTCTTGAGATAGAAGCGTTCTAGCTAACATCCCCTTCCTTTTTATATACACATTGTATATATTTCGCTATATGTATCCGATATATTTACTATCGGGATCTACGTAACGGTCAGAATTTACCTGTTCGTCTATTTGTGATTTTGCCGGGATTAAAAATATTCGCGGTTTAATGGACAATTTAACTATTATTTAACACAAAAGTTATGGTCTATTTCGGACAGACGGACGGACGGACATACATAGCTAGATCGACTCAGCTCGGCGAGATAGGAAGATCCATATATACTTTCCTATGTGGGAAACCAATATTTCGTGGTGTTACATAATTTTTGGCCCAATCAAACTTATACTACCCCAACACATAGTGTTGTAGGGTATAATTATATACAAAATATATATTTTTTTGTTATTAGAACAGATTGTAAATGATTCTAGCAAATATCAAATGTTTATTTTTATCCTATTTAAGTTTTTTTTTTAGGTTTTAAGTTTTAATATCTATAAAATTTATGACAATGACAACATTAATATTATTATAGTTGACAAATTTTGTTTATTATTTCCAAAACTTTAAACACTCAACATTTTCATAACAATTAAAAAATCTAAAAATTTAAATAATAAAAAAAACTTCACCCGTGACAATGTTCCTGCGAACATTGCCGTGACCAGGATTCGAACCTGGGTTACTACGGCCACAACGTAGGGTCCTAACCACTAGACGATCACGGCTATGTGAAGTGTTGTGTGCCGTGTGACAGCTTGCTGTTATCAAAATAAAACAACAAATAAAAAGAAAACAAAATAACAATGTGTGTAGTTTGTGTGGACATATAAACAAACATGAGTGTGTTACGAATTATTGATCAAGTTTAGCTGGCCATTAACAGCAAAATATACCCACAAATATAAATTATTCTCAAAGTGTATGAATTAAAAGAAAGCTGATTCGGATTGTTGTGTGGGATATTATCTCAAAGCAAAGAGTTTTGAAAATTAAAAAAAAGTATTTGGAACGGCATTTGGTGTTTGGCTGAAAAGAAAGATGAAGACAACCAAAAAAAACTTAACACGTTGGATTTATACAAGTAAATGCAAAATTTGAGTGCCAAAAAATAATAAAATCCATGATAGAAGAATACAGGTAGGTGCATTAATATGTCAAAAATATTTTAAAAAAATATCTCAAATAATTTATGAATTTTAGAAGATTTTCTTATACGTTGACGTTCAGATGTTGGTATGATATGTGATTTTCAACAAATATCACTAATTTAAATAATTTTTTATTCAAAATTTATTGAAGATGCCTAGTTCTTAAAATTAAAAAAAAAAAAACGACAGAAGACGGTGAAAAATTAAAGCATTCCATTACTTTTTATAAATTAAATGTTAACTCAAATCTTTTTTAATAGAGAAAATACTACGAAAAATCTCAATGCGAAGCAAATACAGCTACAGTTGGCTAAGGTCTATATAAAAGCTTCGGACGCTAATAAAGTCACCAAAAATGTTGGGCACGATTATCAAAAGACTTTAATGCAGCGGCTACCCTAATGCGGGAAGTGGGCGGCTGGACAATTATTTTATACATAGTTTATCCATAAATAAAATTACATTTTTTCTTTCTCCAGATCACAAAGCGCCTCAAACAAAATTGCGAAAGAATCGCGTTCATTTTATGGACACAGGCGGCATAATGCTTCAATATTTATTTTTAAACTAAAAAGTGCCCTTTATTTCTTCAGCCAAAAGTCCACCTTAAAATTTTAGATTCGTTCCAACAGTTCATATTAGGCCCCTTAAGTACTCAAAATCCCCAATTGGTTCGGTTTGATAAATATTTGATCAAAACTTTATACACAGTACTTTATTTCCATACTTTCAAAGTTTTATATATTTTTCGAAAAGATTCAGAACCTTTGAACATTTTCTTTAAAACATCCACATCCGTTTGGATATTTTCCCTAAAAAATCCATATCCTTTTGGAGCCTTTGGATATGTTCCTTAAAAATCCATAACCTTTTTGAGCTTTTTGGATATATTCCTAAAAAATATCAGCACCTTTTTGAGCATCTTGAAATTTTCTTAAAAAAAATTCTCTCTAAAAATGTTCTTAAAAAATGCATGTCCTTTTAGAGCCTCTGGAAAATCTCTTTGAAAAATACGCGCTTTTTCAGTACATCTGGAAATATTATTTGAAAAATACATGTTTTTGGATCCTTTGGAAATTTTCCGTATAAAATTCACTTTCTTTTAGAGGCTCCGGAAATTTTCTTTATAAAATGCACCTCCTTTTAAAGCGTCTGAAAATGTCGTTTCCTTTTAGAGGCTCTAGAAATTTTCTTAGAAAAAGTCATGCTTTTTTTTAGAGCCTTTGGAAAATTTCTTTAATATCCTTTGGAAATTTCATTCAAAAAATTCACGTCTATTTAGTGCTTCTGAGAATTTTCTTTAAAAAATCCTCATCTTCTTAGAGCCTCTGGAAATTTTCTTTAAAACATTCACTTTTTTACGTTTTTGTTTTTTTTTTCAAGTCCTTTTTGAAAATGTTTACATTTTACACCAAAAAGTTTCAAAATCTTTTATTTTGAAGTTTACCGAGGAGGATATTAGTAAAAGCATTGCACAATGAACCCTCCTCCGATTTTTCTGTCCAAAACTATTTCAACGTCTAAACCCTAGAAAAAACCCCGAGACATGAAATTTCAGAATTTGAGTTCTATCCCTTCACCCAATACCAAATTTAATAACATGTTTCTCCATCTCTCCATTCTACACACCAACAGTGAACTAATATTAGCATCATTTAGTACTTTTCGAACAATTATAGTACGCATTTGCAAAACCACTACCAAATCTCAACACCAGATACCAATAGAGACCTCAATATCAAATTTTGAGATTCCAGCTCTATACATTCACTCAATACCAAATTTAGTACTTTACGTACAAATATAGAAAGCATTTCCAAACCACACCCAAATCTCAACCACAGATATCAACAGTTATCCAAATATAAAATTTCAGAATTTTATCTCTATCTCATCAACCCAGACCAAATTTTGTACCATTTAGTACCAAAGACATAGAAGTGTAAAGATAGGACAAGACAGGGTCAAGATATGGTAACCCTGTGAAAATAACTCTGTTGTTACGATATCATGACAACATAGTTACCAATGTTGACTGGTTTAAACCGCTAAGACAATTTCCAAATTTTCGGAAAGGTCCATGGAATAGAATTTTGAAACCAAAATTTTGGATTTTTCAAATTTTTATTTGTTATCTGTTTCTGTAATTGTAGTTTTTGTATTAACATGTCTCTGCCATGAGCTGTTACTCTATGTATTGTAGACACAAACCCTTTACTCAAAATGCATTTTGTCTAGTCTTTACCATTTTAGGTCTTTGTTAGTACTTTTCGTACAATTATAATACATACTCCCAAAGCCACCTTCATGTGTCAAACATATACAGAAGCAGCGACCCCAATACAAAATTCCAAACTGAAAGCACTGTCTGCAAAGACATAGAAGTATAAAGATGGGACAAGACAGAGTCAAGATATGGCAACCCTGTGAAAATACCTCTGTTGTTATGATATCGTAACAACATAGTTAGAAATGTTATGCGATTTAAACCGCTTAGGCAATATGCAATTAATTTGGAAAGTCTGTGGAATAGAATTTTGAAACCCAATTTTTTGATTTTTCAAACTTTTGTTTGTCATTTTTTTTTTATAAATATATTTTTTTATATTAACATGGTCCTGCCATAAGCTGTTACCCAGACAGTATAGATACAAACCATTTGCTCAGAATGCCTTTTGTCTAGTCTTTACCATTTTAGGTCTTTGCTGTCTGTTCACCTAAAACCAAATTGTACGAAATTTAGTATTATTTCATTAATTTTCGTATACATTTCCAAAACCACGTCTATACCTCAGCCACAGACACCAACAGTGACATTTATATAAAATTTTAGAAATTCAGCACTATTCCTTCACCCTATACCAAATTTAGTACTATTTAGTACTTTTCGTACAATTATAGTAAACATTTTCAAAACCACATCCATATTATCAAATTTGAATATTCCAGACCTATCCCTTCACCCAATACCAAATTTTGTACCATTTAGTACTTTTCGTACAAATATGAGACGGATTTCCAAACCACCCCCAGATCCAAAAAAGATTTCCAAAAACAAATTTTTATCACAAACCTGCCACCAACATTGACCACAAAAGAAAGTATCAAAATTCCAGCTTCATCCCTAGCATTTAGTACCGTTCGTACACTAAGACCACATTTCCAAAACATATATCATGCTTACTTTCCAGCCTTGATTCCCATATCAAATTTCATGTTTCTAGCTCTATCCGCTCACATAATACCAAATGGTACGAAGTTTAGTATCACTTTAGAACTTTTCGTAACCTTTAATTTCGAATTTCCAAAAACCCATTTGTACATCTATGCCGCACTCCATCAGTGACTCTCATTCCAAATTTCTAGTTCATTCCCCTTTTTCCAGTACACAGTTTTAATTTTTCTAACATTTTAGTACTTTACGTCTCCTTTTAGAAGGGATTTCGAAAAACCCAGTACAAATTTCCAAAAACTCAATAGCCCTGCCCACACACCAAGATTGACGTTCGTGCGAAAATTCGAAGTTCCAGCTTCATCCGTTTACCTTAAGTCGCACTGTTTTAAATTTAGCACTTTTTAGTTCGCATTTCCAAAACCTTCTTTATATATAAAATTAACTTTCCAACCTTTGATTCATATATCGCATTTCATGTTTTTAGCTCTATTCGTTCACATAATATTAAATGGTACCATTTTAGAAGTTTAGCACCATTTTAGAACTTTTCGTAACCTTAAAGTTCGAATTTCTAAAATCGTTTTGTTGCATGCCAGTGACACTTATTTAAAATTTCTATCTCATTCCGTTTGTCTAATACAAGGTATTCAATTTTTCGTACATTTTAGTACTTTTCCAATCCTTTTAGTATGATTTTTCAAAAAACTCGGCCTACGCACCGAGACTGACCTTCATGCAAAATTTCAAGATCCTAGCTTCAACTGTTTCGTCTGGGCGTCGATTCTCAGTCGGTCGGTTATTTCATTACCCTTTTTAGATATTCCTAAATTTTAAATTTCTTTCCCGACTGTGAAAATTCTCAATTTCTTCACAAATTCCTTCATTCAATTTCTACCGACCTAAAAATAAACACATGCTATCGGCACACCCTGTATTTAAAATAAATCTTTATGATAACCTAAGTGGCCAATACACATGCACACACATCCGCCAAAGGATAGGTCATAACACATTTAGAATTTTATTCAAATTTCAGTCTGCTACGAACTTTTGAAACAAAAACATCACAAAACGAAAGAAATCTACAAAAAAGGATAACAAGAAAAATAAACAACAAAAAAATCAAAATAAGTTCTATTTTTTCTGCTGTTAATTTAAAAAGAAAATCCAAATTTTAATATGAGCGACGAGGATCAAGATTTTTTGGAAGTAAACCCCGACTCAACATGGCTGGAAAAGACCACAATTGGAGGATTTCGTGTTTGGCACATTATTGCCATATGTTTGGGAATAATAATGAGCATAAGTAATACGAGAGGATATCAAATCAAAAATAAAACGGTTATAGAATTTAAATTCTCTTCAATTTGTTTTTTTTTTTCGTTGTAGTCATAATGGTGTGTTGTTGTGTACGCTTTCGAATACCCCGAACAAAACAAGAAATCGAAGCTGACTACCAAAGAAAACAGATCACGAAGAAATTTCGCGAAAAATTACAACAAATTAAAAATTCCGAAATGGATGATATGGATTTACAGAAAGGTAATAATATTAAGGAAAGGATATTGAATTCTTTTTATAAAATAGTAATTTTTTTAAACATAATGTACAGTTTGTAATATTCTTATGTGTATAAGGATTAGTAACTATTGTAAATTGAAATTGTACATTTGTATTTTTTTAAGAACTGTTTGCAAAAACTCCATATATATTTTTACACCTACATATCTCGTATCGTAAACTTTCTTGTAAATTTTTTAAGAACAAAAGTCATTTATGTTCGTTTGTCGGTATTTATGTACCATTTATATACATACATGTGTACATATGAATATTTGTATAACGGTAACACCTTATATTTGCTGTGAAGCCAGCCAAGCCCTTTTGCATGTTTTCCAACATTTTTTTCTCTTCTCAAAATGTCACCAAGCCAATCGCAATGATAAATGTCCTTAAAGGTCAGTAACTTTTTCCACTGATTAAGTCAAAAGCCTTTAGCAAAAAGAGTTATCGTAAAAGTTTACGAGCAAACATTTTTCATTCTACGAAATGGGGGGAGGGTCATTTTGTAGTGTCTTGGTTCAAATAGCTATCCGAGAAGTCCTTAGAATAGAAAAATGTCTATTTCTTTCTTGGTAAATACAAGTTTACAACATTAAAAAAGTTCAAAAAATCTGAATCTGAAAGAATTCGTTGATTTTTTAGTGATTTTTTGAAGGATTTTTATGGATCCCATAGGAGTTTATGTCGAAAATATGTGTAAAATATAGATCCAAAAAAATATATTTTTATGGATTCCAAATGGATCGTGGATTTTAAAAATATGTATTAATGGATCTGAAAAGCCTTTAGGTAATATTTTCAATGCTTTTTTATGAAAGATTTTCATATTCTAATGTCGCGTCGTGGCAGAAAAAAAAAAAAAATAATTTAAATATAAATGTTTTTATTTTCAGATGAGAAGCTAAAAATTTGCACAGATCAGTCTTTTGTCTGCAGTGAGGTCAAGTTCGAAGATGGGCTATTGCGGTCCACAATATCGTATAGGCCCCAAATAACGGTACGTCCGATATTCGGTATTTTGATTAATTTAGCGAGATTATTCACCGGAGTTGTTTTAAATTTCGTACTTAGAGTTCGTAATGGGAACTACGGTCTATGACAGAAAACTGTCTATGCAGGTCAAGGTCTTCATATAGGCCCCATATATCGGTACCTCCCTATATTCGGTATTTTGAAGATTTTAGGTGCAATATTCACCGAAATTATTTGCCTATGCAGGGCCACGTCTTCGTATAGACCCCAATACAACCGCTATATTCGGTATTTTTAAGGTTTTAACAGAATTTTTCTACGGATTTTATTTTTTTTAAATTTCCAAATTTGTTCCAAATGGTAAATGTGCCCCTTGTGGGGGAGCTACCAGAAGGAGGGGACCAATATCTTTACACCATAGCTTTCTTTAGCAAAACCATTGGAATGTCAGAAATGTAAAGAGAATCGAATGCATATTTCGTATTAAGTTCGTTTTGTTATTCAAAATTTTGAACACTTTGTGGGGGAGGTACCGAGAGGAGTGGTCCGATATATCCCACCTTCACAGTAGACTTTGTGTTAGAAGAAATATTTTGATGTGCCGAGTTGGTAAAGAATCGGTTGCTCATATCGCATTTTAAGAGGGTTTTGGTTATTACAAATTTTGACCACTGTGTATGGGAGGTATCAGAAGGAGTGGTCCAATATATATGAAGATGGTATCATACCAGATCTTCTGTTGGTAGAAATATTGAGATGTACCAAACACACCTGACCTTGCAATGATGCCAGTATTAGGATTTGCAAAGTTGGAGCATAATCGGATGATCCTTGCTTGTAATATGAGGTAAATTATTTTATATGAAACATTTAAAATTTTATGGGGGAGGCACCAGAAGAAGTCGACCGATATTGACCATCTCCGAACTCGATCTAATTTTGATAAAATATTACGATGTACCAAGTTTGGCCAACATCGCATAGTCCATTCGAGCGTTATCGTGCGAACCAGACAGACAGACGGACGGACCGACACCCTTCGACTCCTTATATCCTGAAATGGATTTCATCCAAGGAGACCTGGGGTCTAAAACCGTACTTTCGATGAGTCTCTCCGCAGTAATAAAACAGAGGGTATAAAATTTTCTGTATAGGATCCGGACGGACATCCAAGGAGACCTGGGGTCTAAAACCGTACTTTCGATGAGTCTCTCCGCAGTAATAAAACAGAGGGTATAAAATTTACTATATAAGATCCGGACGGACGGACACCCTTCGACTCCATATATCCTGAAATGGATTTCATCCAAGGAGACCTGGGGTCTAAAACCATACTTTCGATGAGTCTCTCCGCAGTAATAAAACAGGGGGTATAAAATTTACTATATAAGATCCGGACGGACGGACACCCTTCGACTCCATATATCCTGAAATGGATTTCATCCAAGGAGACCTATGGTCTAAAACCGTACTTTCGATGAGTCTCTCCGCAGTAATAAAACACAGGGTATAAAATTTTCTGTATAGGATCCGGACGGACATCCAAGGAGACCTGGGGTCTAAAACCGTACTTTCGATGAGTCTCTCCGCAGTAATAAAACAGAGGGTATAAAATTTACTATATAAGATCCGGACGGACGGACACCCTTCGACTCCATATATCCTGAAATGGATTTCATCCAAGGAGACCTGGGGTCTAAAACCATACTTTCGATGAGTCTCTCCGCAGTAATAAAACAGGGGGTATAAAATTTACTATATAAGATCCGGACGGACGGACACCCTTCGACTCCATATATCCTGAAATGGATTTCATCCAAGGAGACCTATGGTCTAAAACCGTACTTTCGATGAGTCTCTCCGCAGTAATAAAACACAGGGTATAAAATTTACTATATAAGATCCTTTATAATCCAAAGAAAGATACCATGACGGGTCTACGATGTAATATCCAAATCTTTGATAAAATACTCTATTTGATCCATAAAAATATTTTTTACGATATGAGGCCAATGGGATCCAAAAGAATATTATTTTAAAAGTCTACGACATAAAGATCTATCTAAGGATCTATAAAAATAGTATTCTTTTAAACATCCCCAATACAAAAGTCCCTATCCATCAGTCCTGTCTGTAATAAAAAATCCACGATATGAGAACCAATAGGATCCATAAACATTTTGTTCAAAATTCACTGTATAAAGCCCAATGGGATCCATACATTATTATTAAAAAAACTGCGATAAACAGTTAAGAGGAATCCTTATTTTTTTAAACGCTCGATAAAGAACTCTATTGGATCCATAGCACAATGCAAGAATTCATAAGGATACCTCACAGTATATTAGGTGGAAACACATAAAGCGCCTTAAATAAATTCTTTAAGCATCTCTTATAGAGGGCCATATTTAAAAATTCACAATTTAAGGCATAAGGGAAACTTAAAAAAAACAATTTAAATTCCAAAATATAAACTTAGAAAATCTTCTAAAATTACTTAAAAATCTACAATGCAAAAAAAAAAAATTGAAAATTGCATTAAAATATTTCTTAAAAAAAGACATTAAGTCTTAAGTCTCCTAATACTGTATTTTAATAAAAAAAGTCATCCTAATACCTTTTTTAAACTTATGATTTTTTTAAATTTGATTATAAAAAACGAGTTGTATTTATGGGTGTCTCAAATATTTAACTTTATTAGACCTTAGGATATCTTCTTGAAATACCATATGCAGGGCCCAATAAAAGCCTTAAAGAATCATTCAACAAAAAATCAGCAAAAGAATCCGCCATTATACGGTCGTATACAATTTTCCTATATTAAAAAAATATAATGTTAATGTTAAAAGTAATAAAATTTTTCAATCAGTTCTCAATTTTTGTTTATTGAAATGTTTTATCCACAAATGAAATTAAAATAATTTACTTTACAGTTTGTCATTTCTACAATGATATGCCATTGCTTCACGATAGTCTTGCTTATAGACATAATGCCCATATGGCATGGAACTCGTCTGACGAAATCCAACAACAACACCAATACCAAATGAAAAAATCCACGCATGTTGTCGTACTAGCCCAACAAACAACAAAAATAGTTTTACTCCATCATTTTCTCGATGAAATGGGCATAGGTGGTCATCATGTTGTCCATCCCGCTGTTCGAAAAGCCCCACCATCGCCACTTTATGTTCCACCACCTGTAGCCATACACAAGAATTACCAAGGCAATAATCGAAATCATCACGAGATCAATTCGAATAGTTGTCATAACTATGGTTGTAATTTGTAAAAAATAGAAATCCAAAAAAAAAGATATCTATTTCTATTCCATTTGCTTTGCGTTTCTTGCAAAGCATTGTGGGATTTTGGAAATCGGTTCGAACTTTGTTAGTGCAAAATGAAACTAGCTGTTGCTAATATGAATATCGGCATCTTAGACAAACAGAACGAAAATCGATAAGCAATATTAAACGTTGTTATTTGTATCGTAATATAGAATAATATGTTAAATTACCCCTAATTCTACATCATTTTTATATACATAATTGTTTTATATTCAAAATTTAACGCCATGTTAAGTCCCTTTGACCCAACCCATTTTTTCATAAACCAATTTTATATTACAAATGTAAATATTTTTTATTAAGCACTTTTCTTTCTCAACTTTTACCTCTTTGTCTTTCTTCCCTTTAATTTCATTATTCTCCTCCTTTTTTGTGTATTCCATTTTTCATTAACCTTATGCATACATATATACACCAAACTCAATCTTCCCATCTTTTCAACTTAAAACCCCCCCAAAAAAAAAAACCTATTCACAGCACTTGCTTACATAAAATTGGAAGAATATGATGAACCATAAATAAAGTAATAGAATTTCCACAAAAAGGTGTTCATTTTAAGGTAAGCTATTGATATTTTACGGTAGTTAAACCATGCACGCAATAACGTAGTTAGATATGAATCATGAATATTAAAATGGAAAATCGTTAAATTAACTAAATTTTAACTATTATTACTTCCAGATTAATAACGGCCACATGTTTGATTTTTCATTGTTTCTTTACAGCCATTGAATATATACTCTCCAATTATCTCATAAAGCAATGTAATAGTGTTGAGAGCCTGGACAAGGATCCAAATAAACTTAAAAATAATCACATAAGTGTAATTGATAATATAAAAGTATAATTAGAACCAAAAACCATTTTCGTAAATTTTATTATGTATTTGCAAAATGAAGAAAAAAGAAAGTATTAATAAATATAATTTAAAATAATTATGAGAAGTATATTACTTACCTTATCTGTGTGTGGAAATATCCGTTTTTTGAGTTTCTTGAAATATTCAATCAATGCTCCATAAATTTTGAAAACTTCACGATATAAAATGCCCAAAGCCTAAAAGTATCCAAAAAAAAAAAATCTTTTAAAAATTCACAATTTTAAATGCAAAAAAATAAATAAAAAATAAAAATAAAAGATCTTTAACATATTCTAGATATGTAAATCCTAGGCCAAAATTCTTGCATTCAATCCGGAAAAATCTCAATTGAAATGATCTTCTGCACACTTATTTTAGATTTAGATTTTTTTAGAAATTTGCTAAAAACAACTGGCTTTCAACTCAAACATCCAACATTTAGTCGTTTCTACTGAAATTTTCAATGAAATCGAGCTAAAATGACATATCGACACGTCGAAATAAACTTTTTTGATATCGAACGAGAGGATTTGGTCCTTGAAGGGGTTTATAAAAAATATTTAAAATATTCACAAAATAAGGGGTACATAATAAATTCCGTAACATTTTCGAATTATTTTAAATATTTAAAGAAATCCACAAAACCTCTTCAAAAAATCCACAATATTGTACCTAGTGAGGTCCATGACGACTCTTAAAAAAATCACGAAATGAGTCGTGGTTTAAACTGCTCACAGGTTTTGCGTTTTGTTACACATGTCTTACAAACGAACAACACTTGCAAATCATTGAGATGTTATTATCAATACTGTTTTTGAGGGAAGATCAGCCAGAATCATTGGAAACGCTACCAATGCATCCAGAACCAGTAAGGAAAGTCTAAAAGTAGGTGGGGCCGACTTTATGTTACCCTACACAGCTTTGCATATTTAGTAGAGCTTTATATAAAATATAAAATACAGGGTGAGATGAAAAAACTGCAACCAACTTCAGACTGCTGTCATTTCTAAGACAGCTGTTAAAATTATTCCAGTGAAAGTTTATTATATTGTTTACAAGCGTACAAAAGCATTTTGGTGAGAATTTTCCAGAAAAAAAGATATTCGTGATGGAATTCAAGCGTGATAGTGTGATTTCTTTATATGTAGCTGTAAAACCACAAGTGGCTATAGTTAGAGCACTCCAGCATATAAATGTGAATAAATCTTTTGTGTCTCTTACAGCAGAATTGGTTCGAAAATTAAAGAAGCGACTTGATCGAAACCCGTCAAGAGGTCAGCTGAATATGTGCACCTTTGGTTGGCCTCAATAACAGCCGATGTTCGCACTCCGCTCGTATTAATCGACCGTGGCATCAGAATAGATGCCGAATATTATCGCGAACATATTCTGGAGGGTGTGTTAAAGCCTTGGCACGCAAGTATTTAGGCCGCAAACCTTGGAAATTCCAACAGGACTCAACACGCGCCACCGAAGAATGGTTCCAAATGTTCGCTTCATTTCCAGCGCACAATGGCCACCAAAATCTCCGGATACCAATCCGTTGGACTATTGTGTCTGGAGTATTTTTGAAAGCAAGGTTGGCACTAAAAAATACTAAAGTGTCGATCACCTCAAACAAGCGCTTCGCCGGGACTGGGCTAAAGTACCGCAGAGCAACATTCGGGCAGCGTGTGACGGTTTTATCTAAAATCTAAACTTTTTCTAAAATTTGAAGCTATTTCAATAAAATTTCATTCAATAAAATTTAAAAAAAAAATGTAAAAATTATTGTTTTTTTTTTTCATTTTTAACAAATCGGATGAAAAATATGTATGGTTGCTATAGCTATATCTGAAGCGGTTTCCACCAAATTTGACATACTTGTTTCTAAGGTCAATTTGCTAGTAAGTGCCAAATTTCATCCCATTTGGCCAAATATTACACGTAAAAGGCAAATCGCGCGAAGACATATATGGGAGCCATGTCCTAATCTAAACCGAACTCGATAAAAATTGGGAAAGGCATTTCTGTGCTGTATTTGATATATTTCCTCAAATATCGTCGTAACAGAGTGCATATTACGGCTGCTGAGTACAAACATATCAAATCGGATGAACAATGTTTATGGGAGCTATAGCTATATCTGAACTGATTTCTACCAAATTCGGCATACTTATTTCCATGCATAATTTGGTCGTATATCCAAAATTTCATACAATTTGGCCTGATATTACACGTTTGGTGCGCAATAAAAGGCAAATCGGACGAAGATATATATGGGAGCTATATCTAAATTTTTACCAATTATCTCCAATTTCAATAGGTTTCGTCCTTAGGTCAAACAAATGACTTGTGCAAAATTTCATCAGGATCGGCCAATAAATAAATCCTGTACTTTGTTTACCAAAATACATGGACAGACGTATTGACGGACATTCATAAAGAATGTGATTCAGAATGTGATTCTATGCAGATCATCAAAAGGAACTATGGGTAAACAGTTTTGTGCGGTTTATGGGCCGGTGACATTATTGGACCGGACTTCTTAAAAAATGCTGCGAATCGTAATGCAACTGTGAAAGGTGAGCCCTATATAATATTTTACATAATGTGAGATCCGTTAAAATCGTTAAGAATTCACAAAATATGGCATCCGTAAAAAAATACACAAATCAAATTCAAAAATCCACCATAATAAAATACACAATGTGTTTTTGTTTCTCGGATTTGTTTGTAGGAAAGTTTTGGATTGCATTTTTATTGTTGTTTCTCGTTTTTAAATATTTATTTATTTTTTTGTTAACAAATTTTTACTGTTTTTTATTATTTTTAGTTTTAGCTTATGTGTTTAGGTTTTGTTTGATTTTTCACAAATAATAAAAAATAATACATTAAAAAAAACTTAAAACTTCTATTTTTATTACAATTTTTTGTTTTTGTTTTTTTTTTCATTCTTAAGGGTTAAACCACATTATTATTAATAATAATTGTTATTAGTTCATAGTTCCGTATGTATATATGTGTGTGTGTTTTGGGTTTTTCGTGTTCATGATTCCATATTTTTGGGGAGTTTTTTTTTTAATTTTTATAAGACAAAGTTTTAACTTTTGGAATACCTTAAATTTGGTTGCGACAAAGATATTGGCGTTGTATGGTTGTTGTGTTTTCCTTCTTTTTTGTTAATTTTTGTTAAACAATTTGTTGTTGTTATTTTTTATTGTTACTATCAAAATGAGAATTCTCATGGCGATGATGTTGAATTGTTTATTTATTTTTGTTTTTTTTTTTTGTAATTTTTGGAAATGTTAATTGTAACTGTTATTCTCTTTTTCACTTTATTGTTATTATTATTATTTTCGCATGTTCCATTTATATATTTATTTCGTTTAATAATACAAAAATTAATACATTAATAAAAAAAACAACTAGACATTGTCCATAAATCATTCTTTGCGTATAAATGTTCTCCCCCTGGTAGGAAAAGAAAAAAGAGGTAAAAAGATAACATTTATTAGAATTATATAGTTCAAAAGACAATGAATTAAGGAATGATTACACATTATGTTAGAGTCATATGTAAAGTGAATTTTTCACTAACAAATTTCAAAACCCAAAAAGTAATGCTATATTATATAGCCTATATACTACACATTGTAGTTTTTTTTTTACTTTTTAACTCCCTCTACATATAACTCTAACATCATGTCGAATCCAGCCTTTAATACTCACGTTATGGTCTTCTTTTCTAGGGACTTGTGTTCGGGTCTTGCACGATTGAGGACCTTTAAGAAATCGGAAGTTTTTGCACGCATTCTTGAGTGAATGTAAGCCTTTGAACACTGTATTGGGGTGGGGAAATGAAAATAAGAGGGATATTAATGAACGTTTTGAAATGAAAAATCGTATTTTTGTCGAACTTCGAACTTACCTTAATGTGGTAATGCAAATAATCTCGGAACATGTGTATTAAATTAATGGTATTATCTCTAGTTTCCTTATTAGTATGACGTGGAAAGAGCACTGCAATAAATAGAAAAAAAAAATAATAACTACTGATTTCATGTTTGTATTTTTTAGATATACTCTAAAAAACTCCACGATTGGTACATTAAAGAAGTAAAAAAGCTGTAAGTTCGGCCGGACCGAACATTGAATACCCTCCAGCATTTGGAACGAATTTGGCAATTTTCAAAAAAATAAAATCCGTTAAAATCTTAAAACCGCCGAATGTAGCCTTCATATTATGATCTAATCGACGACGTGGACCTGCATAGGCAAATTTTGTCATATGCCATAACAATATATGAATGCGAAACTTGAAAAAAACTCGGTGAATAATGTAGCTAAAATCATTAATATAGGGAGGTACTATTATATGGGGGCTACACATGAATGTGGACCTGCAAGGACAATTTTTTGCCTTAGGCTACTGCATCCATTACGTATTCATTACCATTTGAAAAAATTCCGATGAATAATATCGTTAAAATCATAAAAATACCGAATATCGGGAGGTAACATTTTATAGGGGCTATACGAAGACGTGGACCTGCACAGACAATCTCCTGTCTTAGGCTGTAGTATACATTAGGAACTTCAAATACCAAATTTGAAACAATTCCGGTGAATAATGTCGCTAAAATCTTCAAAATACCGAATATCGGGAGGTACAGTTATAAAACGTGGGTCTACACGGCCGGTATTTTGATGATTTGTGTCACACTTTTCACCGGAATTATTTAAAATTTGGTATTCGTTTTGGCCCTACTTCCACAGATCTAGGTATTCGTATAGCCCTCATATAACGGCACCACCAAATATTCAGTGTTTTGAGGATTTTAGCTTCATTTTTCAGGTATTTGGCTACAGATGTTCACATTTTCTTACAGCCCTCATATTCAGAATTTTTTAATTATTGTGGAATTTTTAACATATTGTTTTTTATATTTTGGAAGTTCCTTCCAAATAGTGGAGCGTAATCAAAGTTCGTACTTATCTGTATTTTTACTTGTTTAATTATACTTTTAACTTAATTCCTAGTTTTCCTCCTTTCTCAATCTTTTTTCTTTTAGGAGGATTTCTTAGACTGAATCGCATAATAGCAAATGGAACTATTAAATTAAAATTGTACAAGACTGGGTCTTCATGCGTTTTTCATCATTATTCTACACATGATTTTTTCAAGTCTCTTTACAAAAAGAATTAGTATTGGAATACAATAGCGATAAGTTCCATGATATAGAAAATATCAAACTTTATATTCCATATTCAAAATATCATACTTAATATTCCAAATCTACGGAAAAATTCACACATTTTATATGTTTGCCGCATATTTCAATCGGATTGGTTAGACATAAAAACTATACAATCCACTTTAGCATAGCCAGTTTTTTCTGGGAGCAATTGAGAGATAAGTCTTTAGTTATTTAAAAATATCCCACTTTTAACTCCCATTATGTTAATCTAAAAGCATTTAAATTTTAAATGTAAGCCATAGTAAATAAGATTAAATATGTTATATTTAATTACTGTTTAATATCGTTTAACTTGAATAGTTATATTTGAGAAACACATTTGAAATTAATTCGAGATATCCCACATATAACAACAAATAAAACATATCATTCAAAAGCAACAATAAATCATTGTTTGCAAATGTAAATTGGATTTCCATCGATTCCATTTTACTTTGCCGAACTTAATTTAGGAATATTTGAGAGTTAAATCTTTAAATTATAAGAAATAACCCACTTTTTACTCCAATTATTTACCAGCAAAGAAATCAATATTATTTATGAATGTGTGCAGTTTTAAATCACAATCAAATATTTCATATTTGATTTTTCTTTAGCATTGCATTAATTTTTATTGGAGTATTTGAGAGACACATCTTTTAATATAAGGAAACATCCCACTTTTAACTCCATTATCTATACTAATTCTGAAAATGGTTCTTCCAAATAAATTTTGAATTTATTTCCTTTGAAATATATCTTTACCAATAAATGTTATTAAGGAGGATCTACACATCTTTCAATAATCCGAAATGTCCCACCTTAACTCCAGCTCTTCCATATTTTTAGAATATTGTTGATTTTCAAATTTCTATTTCAATACTAAGCGATTTTGTTCTGTTTTTCCTTTATAAAATGTTCGCTGTCATAAATATAGTTGAATTATTTTTAATAAAACAATTCGAATGTTTTATGACAGCTTAACTTATTATGGGAGTATTTGAGAGACATGTCTTTTAACAAAGAGAAATATCCCACTTTTAACTCCATATATAATTACTAAAAATTAAATGTATAATATTTGTATGTACCCAATTCCAAACACAATGAAATATATGTGTTATATTCCAATTGAAATTTTGTTTAGCATGGCATGGATTTCTATGGGAGCATTTGAGAGACATATCTGTGATAAATCAGAAATATCCCACTTTTGACTCCATCATTTTATTATCATATGAGTAAAATCAAACAAATTTTAAAATTGTGTTTTACCAAACAAATTTTATACATTATTTTTAATGTCTGCAATATTAAACATAATCAAATATATGGTTATTTAATTGTTGCTTAACATTGCTCAAATTGTTATTGGAGTATTTGAGAGACATATCTTTTGGTGAACCGAAATATCCCACTTTTAACTCCACTTTTTACTTTTACGATTAGAAGAACTATTTCCAACAAGGAGTAAGGTCGACCATATAATTGAAATCACTATCTATAAATGTTTGCAATAGTAAACAGAATAAAATATTTTTATTATTTTAACATATGTTTAATATTGTTGTATTTATATTGGAGTATTTGAGAGACATTTATGTAAACAACAATCAGAAATGTCCCACTTTTAACTCCATTATACTACGGGGGAGTTCAATATAATTTAATTTAATATTTGTGTGTATGAGGACACATACTAAATACATTTAAGGTATACCACTTTTACCAAGTGAATAGACAGAAGCTTTTCCTGTGCCCGTAAAAGAGACCAATACATCTCAAATGCTAGTATCCTATATCAAATCATTTAAATGCCAATGATATTAATATTAAACATTTTAACCAGTAAAGAAAGCCATATAGTCGAACTGACCGATAAGATATTATGATACCCAACCCCCCTTTGCATCAAAGACCTAAATGTTAAAGACTAAACAAAATGCATTCTAAGCGAATGATTTGGGGCTATACTATATTGAATAGCAGCTCATGACAGAGGCGTGTTAATATAAAAAAAAACAAAACAATAAAAAAGAATGACAAATAAAAGTTTGAATAATTTCAAAATTCCATCCAATTAATTGCATATTACCTTAGCGGTTTAAATCACCGAACATTGGTAACTATGTTGTTACGATATCATAACAACAGAGCTATTTTCACCTGGTGACAATATTTTGACGCTGTGTTGTCCCATCTTAATACTATATATTTGGGTATTTAGGAGAGCTTCACATAACAAAAAAGTTTTTATTGAGCAATTTGAATTTATAGTTAAATTTGAAGTCCAAAGGAACTGTTATATGAAAGGGAATATTCTCCTCTGAATCGATTTCTGTTAAATTTGCAAGGACATTTCTACCTTTTTAATTCGGGCTTATATTACCCATTTGGTGCATATTTAACAAGAAATCGGATAAAGATATATATGGGAGCTACATCCAAATCTGAACCGATCACGATAAAATTTAGCAAATGTATTTCTGAGCTCTATTTGATGTATTTCCCCGAATATCGTTGTTACGGTGAACAAATATATCAAATCGGATGAACAATATATATGGGAGCTATAGCTATATCTGAACCGATTTCGATCGAATTTGGCATACTTATTTCCTGGCTGAATTTGGTCGTATGTGCAAAATTCCATACAATTTGAGCTGATATTACACGTCTGGTGCACAATAAATGGAAAATCGAATGAAGATATATAAGGGAACTATATCTACATTTTGACCGATTATCTCCAATCTCCAACAGGATTCGTTCTGGGTCAAACAAATGACTTGTGCAAAATTTCATCTGGATCGGGATAAATGCAACCTGTACTTTGTTTACAAAAATATATGAACAGACAGACGGACAGACATGCATAAATCGACTCAGAAAGTGAGTCTATGCAGATCATCAACAGGAACTATGGGTCTATCTCGTTTCCTTTTGACTGTTACAAGCAAGTGCACAAAGACATAATACCCTGACCACCTTCGATTATAAAAATATAGTTATTCTTCATACAATGGACAAATGTGTTGCAACAAATCCATACGCACAACACTAACTTGTGATGTTGCATGTCATTTAAATGTGCACCAAATTAGTATTGGAGTATCTGAGAGACATTATCGAAGGTTACAGTGGACATGTCCCACTTCTAACTCCCTTGTAAACTGCTTTTCAATAAATGTGTTATTTTGAATCATGCTTGCTTCATCTCTTATAAAAACATTTTTTAAAACTAAGTTATAAATTATAAACTATAGAATTAAATTGAAATAAACAATAAACTATAGATTGATAGTCTTTTCTTCGTCATGTGTTGTTTGTCTATTTATTCTTTAAAATTTCCTATTTCGTTTCTGTGAAATATCTTTTTCCGATTCAACTAACAATAATCTTCACGAAATAAACAAGTTTTGATTTATCTTCATTTTCCTACTACTTAAAAGAGATTTAAGCAAAATCGTATAGGTTGATATAAACGATTTATAGCCATAGCTAAGCCACCCAGCAAAACCAATCTAGTATTTCATTAAATTTAAAAAACATTCACTTACCAAATGTAACATAACCAATATTATCGCCAACTTTAGCCTCCGTGTTGGCCAATTCTAATGGTGGTTCACGATGGGAAAAGAGCACTTGTGGTGCAGTATGCGATGCACGACGACCTTCACGCAATTCTTGCATAAAAACTTTACCTATAACAACATCATCTTCATCACGGAAAATGGTACTAAAAACAACAGTAACACGATCCGCTTTGGCCTCAACATACCTAAAGGATAAAAGGAAAAATCAATTAAATCAAATCAATTAAAAATCTATATAGCATTTATGACAACGTTCTTACAAAGTCTCATCGTTTCTATAATTGATAACAGCACGTTTTTGGCCCTCTTCACCTTGTTCTTGGAAATCGAAATACTTTTCGAAAACGGACGCAAAACAATTACGCTTCAGCAAGCCAATCTTTTTGGCAACATCTTCCCAGTCTGAGGGTATATCTTCTAAATTAATAAGTACGGATACATTGTAGCCTAAAAAAACATGAAAACGCACACACACACAATTTTAAATTAGAAATAAGCCAATAGACTATTTACAATTCTCTCTCTGTTGCATACCATCTTCCGTTTCAGTTAACAGACTGCCATATTCACGCTTGAGCAATTCATCGGCACCATGTTCTTGTAATTGTTGATAGAATTTTAAAGAAATGCTTGTCTGTAATTTTTAAAAAGGCAAAATTAAAATGAATTGTGTTTTGTGGCGTGACTGTGTGTGCCCATAAATTGTAATTGTTATTAAATGCAAGACACACCATACATGAGGCATACAGGCATATGCATGTACACATTTCAAATTTATTACAACTTACTCGAACTTTTGTCTTATCACCATTTATGTTGGATATGTGAAATAACACACCATCAAAGTCTGCTATTTTAATGTCTATTGATTCTGGTTTTAATCTGCAAACAAAAATAATATTTAATTGTATTAGTCATTCATTGACCGCAAATGTTATAAAATATATCTACAAAATATTATTACTACAATATAGGTATATATATTTGGCTTATCACACTCGAGTGATAACGAATGCACTATCAATAGAATGGGGTAAAAAATAAAAAAATAGATAAACGAGTTATACCTGTGATATGACATATTTTTATGAAGATAATATTTGCTTTAGCTCAAATTTAGACCGTACTGAAAACCAGTTGTAAACTTAAAAAGATCCAATTAAAACTTTATATATTTATATACGAAAGCTTGGCAACTTCTTAAAAATGTACAGGGTGAGATGAAAAAATTGCAACCAACTTCAGAATGCTGTCATTTCTAAGCCAGTCGTCCGACAGCTGTAAAAACTATTCCACTGACAGCTCATTATATTGTTTACAAGCGTACAAAAGGATTTTGGTGAGAATTTTCCAAAAAAAAAAGTTATTCGTGATGGAATTCAAGCGTGATAGTGTGATTTCTTTATATTTGGCTGGAAAGCTATAAGTGGCGTTTGTTTGGTCGTTTGTAATATTACCGTGATGCTGGTAGCGTAGCCCGACGTCAAGGAAGTGGACGGAAGAAAACAGGAACATCAGCAGAAATGGTTCGAAAAGTAAAGAAGTGACTTGATCGAAACCCACGTTACAGCGGCCGAAAAATGCCTCGTGAGCTGAACATATCGCAATATTCCATTCGGCAAATATTGAAAAATGAGCTTGGAGTAAAGTCATTGAAATTCCAAAAGGTGCAAGAACTTACGCCGCAACAAAAAGAAAATTGACTCAAAAGAGCTAAAGAGTTGCTTCGCTTGGCCGAAAGTAGTGAACTGCCGAATTTTGTTTTTGTCCGATGAGAAAACATTCGTTGTCCACAATTTGCCAAAGAGGTGATGACCATGGTGATGGCCGCTCGTATTAATCGACCGTGGCATCAGAATAAATGCCGAATATTATCGCGAAAATATTCTGAAGAGTGTATTAAAGCCTTTTGGCCGCAGACCTTGGACATTCCAACCGGACTCAGCACCATCGCAGTCAGCACGCGCCACCCAATAATGGTTGCAAAATGAGGTTCCTCGCTTCATTTCCAGCACACAATGTCCACCAAAAGCTCCAGATACGAATTCGTTGGACAATTGTGTCTGGAGTATTTTGGAAAGCAAGGTTGGCACTAAAAAATACCAAAGTGCCGATCACCTCAAGCAAGCGCTTCGCCGAGAATGTGCCAAATTACAGCAGAGCAACATTCGGGCAGCGTGTGACGATTTCATTGGCGGTTTAAAGTCCAGAATTCATGCCAAAGGTGGCCAATTCGAACAAATCTAAACTTATGCTAACATTTGATGCTATTTCCGACATTTTTTGCTTTCATTCAAAAAAATTTGAAAAAAAATTAAAAATTATGGCGTTTGACTTTGTTGCAGTTTTTTTTACCTCACCCTGTATAATCTTTGTGTGTATGCAATTCTAATCTCAAAGAAATGTATATTCTAATTTCACCGTTAAGCATAACATGGATTAATAAATCAGAAATATCCCACTTTTAATTCCAAGCTTTTAGCATCTCAAGAAAAATCAAAAATAATTAATAATAATTTTTGTTTAATAATAATAAGCAAATAATTAAATAATTTTTTTTCAATTCTTCAGTTCTGTGTTGCAGTATTTGAGTGATTAAATTCGAATTGAAAAATTGGTTCCTTTGTAGAAGTATTTGCAATCATAATTTGAGTTGAATTATTTTTAACATAATTCATTCATTTTTACGACCGCTTAGCTTATTATAGGAGTATTTGAGAGACATATATTTTATTTAAGGGAAATATCCCACTTTTAACTCCATTCATCATTTCAAAATAACTGAAATATAATCTTTGTATGTACGCAATTCTAAACACAATGGAATATATTGTGATTTCACTGTTATTTAGCATCACATGGATTTTTATAGGAGTATTTGAGAGACATATCTTTGATAAATCAGAAATATCCCACTTTTAACTCCAGCAAATTTAACATTGCATGAAAAAAATAAAAAAATATTTTTAGAAATAATTTTTGAATCTAATTATATTGAGTGTTAGGAAATCCTTACAAATTACAATTGCAGACAGCAGCGAATTTGCATTGGAGTATTTGAGAGACATATCTTTTGATAATAAAAAAATATCCCCACAGAATTTTTAGCATAGCTCGAGACAATTCCTCACGCTCTATGTGTTATTATTTTAAATGTTTCTAAATCAATTTGGGATTAACAATTTGCTTCCAATTTGAAAATGTTCGCAATCATAAACATAATAGAATTATCTTTAACATTATAATTTATTTGTTGTTTATGACCGCTTAACTTATTATGGCAGTATTTGAGAGACATATCTTTAAATTAAAGGAAATATCCCACTTTTAACTCCATCCATAATTACCAAAAAATAATATATAATCTTTATATTTATGCAACTCTAAGTACAATAAAATATATATATTCTAGTTTCATTTTTTTTTTTTAGTATCGCATGTATTTGTATTGGAGTATTTGAGAGATATAACTGTGATAAATCAGAAATATCCCACTTTTAACTCCAGCATTATAACATCTATTGAAAAGAAAATAACTAGAAATATTGATGTAGTATTTTGCACAAAGGTCGTTTTTGGTATGGAAAAGTCTGAAAACATTGAGTGAAGTCCTTACTAATTACAAATGCAGACCAAAGATATTTGCAATTGGGAATGTAAGTTAAATGTAATGTAATTTCAGACTGACATCTCTTTTCTTCTGTAAAAATTACCGAAATCAAAATCAAAAATTGAAAATGGTATGTGAATGTATGCAATTCTAAACGCAATGAAATATAAATTCCAATTTCACTGTTGTTTAGCACCGCATGGATTAGTGTTGGAATATTTGAGAGACATATCTGTGGTAAATCGGAAATATCCCACTTTTAATTCCAGCATTTTAAAATCTTATGCAAAAAAATAAAAGCAGTTTTTAGAAATATTTTTATCATTAATTTTTAAAAATAAAAATAATTTTAAAATTTTGAAAAGACTGTAGTAAATTTGTTAGATCTCTGAGTGGGGCTGAAATTTTCAGCTTGTTTTTATTAAAAAATTATAATGTATTACTAAGGTATCAGTAGGTCCTGTAACCTTCGTACAAGAATTTAAATACATAACTCTAGTAAAAGTGACACGAATATACGAAATGCCCACTTAACTATTGTAGCTTCCTTCGGAGGCGCAAGGTTTCCTACAATCTTATGGAATAGGATTCATGGAATGGTAGTAAGCAGAGTCATAAAACCAATTATTAAAGAAATTTACATAGGAAAAAGAGATATGAAGGAACAATCTAAAATTTACGGCAAGTTCTGCAAATAAATGAATTTCGTCTGACTATGAATCCATCATCAATTATTATTACCAATAATATAAGATCTGTTGCCAAACCGTAAACCTAACAAAGACGAAAATGTATACTTGGCTTGGAAAGTAAGAGGCCCTTAATTCATTTATGTTCTCCAATTTAATCTCTTCATTTTTATGATTTAATGATTTGAAATTTATGATTTGATGTTCATAGTGAAATATAACCGCCTCTAATGAGTGAGGTAAGCCCAACAAAGAATACCGGGGACCACAGATTCGTGAACCAAAAAAAAAACATTTCAATTTTTTTAAATATTTTCCAGAGGTAGGTATTTTTAGCCTGATTTTGTTTCTTGGAGACCCGGACCAGATCCACTTACCCGATATGGACAATATAGGAATAGTTGAAAATCTTATAAAAATGGTCACATGAATGGGTTATTTGAAGTGATTCGGAAGTAATAATTAAATTATCGAGTTCTTGGACCCGATTTTTTTATAAAAACCCCAAAAAGTCAAAAAAGGGCCAATTTATATGGGTCCAAAAAAATTGATATCAAATTATAGCTGACACTCGTACCTTCCACTAATACCTTTACAAAAGTATTACATTTAGAAAACTTTGATTCGCTTCATTCTGGTTCCCGGGTACGTCCCACAAGAAAAAAAAAAGAGTTTCCCGGAATCAGGGTAAAATTTTCAAAAATAATTGAAAAGTTTTTACTAAACTAGAGTTAAGCCAGCTAATATTAATCTATAGATACAAAATTCTGCCTATGAATCAGAAAATTTAATCTTATAAAGCTCAAAAATTTTATGTGAGAAGCATTCAACGCACGTTTAAAAATGTTCAAGAAAAAAGAATGAAAATTAACTTTTTAAACATTTGTCTCGCACAAAAAGATCTTTAAAAAATTGTATTAGTGATACATTTGAAATTAGTTAAAAAATAACAATAGTGTAACAAATTGAAGATAGTCAATGCAAATGAAATAGGTGACCTACCTATAATATACAAATATTTACTCAAGTCGTGCTTAATGAAGTGTGCAATAGCCCGTTCGAAGCCGTTGTATACAAAACAACAATATTGTATTAGTTTATCTCGTATTATTAGTCATCTTAATGCAGAATGGAAAACGTCACAATTCATTTTATGTGTCAAAGCCATCAGTAACGCAGCTTGAGTTTGTGCATATGAACATACATATGGACATACATCACGACCATGTGTGAAAAAGTTCAATGTAAAAAGCATGGCTTTTTTGAAAGACAAGATACAGTTTTGAGTTTGTGTGCAACCAAAAAGTTATGATTAGTTGTAATTGGACTTTCCTGTTTGTAAATTTTTTTGTTAATAAAATTGCACAAACAAATTCATAATAAATTAACTAATGGCGTTAGATGATGGCATGGTTAATGGGATGGCAAGCACAGAAATCCAAAAGTATAGCTAAAAATACCTGGGTACCTATAGGCGATTTTACACATCGTAATATATATTTTATTTCAATCCGTATTTAGCTATTTTGGGTAAGGGTGCTTTGCATGAGTAGGCGGGATCAATATGTCCCGGTATAGGAAAGATTACTCATATATTCAATATATTAAAAAACTGAACGATCAGATAAAACAACCACATTGAAATAAACAGAATTTGATTGTAACCTGTAAGACAATATGACACCATCAATGGCAAGGATTCGGACTTGAAATTCCATATTAAAATAAAGGCACAACAAGGAGTGAAAAATAAAAAGAAAATAAAATAAAAAAACACACACTACTAAAAACACAACCCCCGACGGCATTAACCCTCCCCCCATTCCCTCCCGCACATACTCTGAAAACGCTGCATTTACTGCTAATGCCTTTGCTAGCAAACAAACAAAAGAAAGAACTACACCCGAATTTAAACACAAACACAAAAAATATAAATAACATAAATATGAAGAATTACGATAAGTTTTCGCCTTATCAATCTTGATTACTCACCCGGCCAAGGCATTACGGAACTTCACCAATAACGTCTCCTCGACGATACGATTATTGATTTCCAACAAAATCATAGCTTTTTTATTATTTCACTTCAAAAAATAGCCACCAAGGAAAATATTGAAATTTTCTGTTTTCTCAAAAAAGGCAATAATAAATAATGCTGGCCGGCTTATGTTTGGAGACAGCGGGCTGGGCAGCAGCAGTGTGATGACGATTGATAAACACAAAAAGGAATAAATCTCTCTCCTGTCAACTGGTCCTCCTTGACTATTTTTTTCGTTCTTTTTACAATATAAAAAACAACACCCCGCCCTCTTTGAGTTACTCAGATGTATTACGTTTTTTTTTTTGTTGTCACCAAAAGAAATTATGATGGGGCGAAATTAATGAATCAACATTAGCAACATTCACTGGCAAGTGTTGTAGCAGCCACCAACGCCAAGCATGTATTTGTTGTATTTTCTTCCTTTTTGTTAATATAGTTTTTTTAGGTTTGTCTGTCTTGTGATTTTATACACCTCTTCAATGCTTCTTCTGCTGCTGCTGATGTCGGCTTTTTGCCTTAAATTGAAATTCCAGCACTTTTGCACACACCGATATCGGACCTCTTCTTGTCATTCACATTTACACGCACACACTTATACAAAGACGCACTTTTTTTTCTTTTTTTCCAAATCTTCTGCTGCTCGCTCCCGTCAATGTTTCAAACACCTTCGTTTCTTGTTAGCCAAAGCCAAAGAACTAATTCCAATTCCTTTAATGTAAATTTTGATTTTCAATTATTTTTTTGTACAGTAAATTTGACAATTCCTTCTAAAAAAATCTTCCCACAAATATCACCGAGAAAATTGTCACAATAAGGGGTCTATAAGTTCATTTTTTGACTAATCGATATGTTGTCATTTTCGATAGCTCAATCTTTTAGACGAACTAATCGATGTGGCTTCGACGATTTTAAGTGTGTTTGTTCGATAAAACTGTATGTTATACAATTTACATGGACCAACACAATTGTTTAATGGATAATATATGAATGATTTATAAAGCCCATTTTTATAAATGCTATGCCAGAAAAAAAATCCGTCCCTCCAAGTGATAATCTCGATAGGTCACTTGATACAATAATACAGGTAAATTCGTTAAAATGATTGATAAACGCATATTCTGTCATCCTCAATCAATGGCGTTATATATAAAACTAAATTAAATAATTTACTTACTTTTTCATAAGCTTTTTACAATTTTTGACATGTCAAAATGTACAAGCGCTGATGCCATGTTCCTATTGGCATTTGAACTACATTTTTCGTTCTTATACCATGCATTCAATGCAATTGGAATCATGTTGTTCTCTAAATTAGGTTAAAAAATTAGCGACACTATTCGTAATTCATAGCAATATGATTAGCTTTTTTATACTTGGAAGTATTAAGAACGTTAAGTCGAGAAATATATTAAAAAATTTTTAAAAATTGTTTCTTTGACAAAATATTATTATCGAATTATATACTTATAAATCCACTGTACATACATATATCAGAGATGGAAACCTGTTTTCTAAGCAGTGAAATTAGACAAGGTAAATTACAGAAAGTGCAAAGATGGGCTTGTTTTAAATGACTTTAACTCCTTTATTTTAATATGGATATTTCACTACATAAAAAAAGGTTCCCATTTCTGATTTGTGTATGTGCAATGGATTCATACCTACAAATTTTGACAATGTGATGTTGTCAAATGAATATTTTTTGAAAAAATTTTGAACATATGATTGTATAACATGTTCCGGAACCTGCAAGAATCTGTCAATGTCAAATTACGAAGGTAAATTCATTCATATGCATACCCATCTCTGCATTTTCTCTAATTTACCTTATCAAATTTCACTGCATAAAAACTAGCATGGTAAAAGAATACATCGACACAGCTGCTGGGACAATGAACTGTCAAACCAATTTTGGAATTGAAATTTTTGAATAAAAAATTATTTACATTTTGTAAAAATTCTTAAAAAATGCATAAGAACCTAAGATTGTCATCGTGTAGGTAAACTTATACAAAGCTACTTATCTTTGAAAAAACATTTAAGAAATTTAGACATTTCAATGCTCCCAAGCTTTGATAAAATTGCATTGAATATTCCCCACGATATCCCCGCTAAAAGACCACTCTTACAAGCAAAATATTCAGTTTTTTTCACGTTTTTATTCCCTATAGAATTAATGTTTCTTATACGTAATATGTATTTCTTCATATATTAACATTAGTATTATTAAAATTATATAGAGAAAAATAATAATTATTATAAAAGCATACATACGTACAATAACATAACCTCTTCATTCTATCCGTTTTTTAGTATAAATAAAACCTAAGCAATTTATCGTCAATATATATTCACGGGAGCAACATCAGCGATTTCCTCATTATTTAAGATCTTAATTTGGCATTCACATAAAAATTGTAAAATTTTACGTTCGGCCTTGGCCTTCTGCTCCGGATGGAGACCATCCAGTAATATATGGACTTTTTGTAGCATTTCAGGTTGCATGCTGAGATGTTGTTGTTCCAATTCAAAGCGAAATTGGGCCTTTTGGTTTTGTATAGCTTTTAGACAATCCTGTGATTGTCGTAAAACATTTTCCATATTTGAAATGACATTATGCAGTTTATCTTCAGCATCCAGATGCGGACTATTCTCTGCTGTGTGTGCAGCATTTGTTGTGGTTACATAGGTTGTACTTGTTGGGGTTACATCCTGTGCCACATGGTAGGTAACGTGTTGCATTGTCGGGTTTGGTGTGCCTGGTTTACTTTCCTTTTTGTTGGGCAGCAACAAAAATTCATCAAACGTTTGCTCCTGCAGTTCTTGTATGTCGGTCTCTTCTGCTATCAGCTCATGTTCTACGTGATCTTCGTTATCCGAGTAATAGGAATGACTAAAGTCATCTCCCCAAGGATTTTCTGCTTGTGCGGTTGCAGTGGCGGATTGATTGGCTGCTTTAGAAGCTGCTGATAATCTTTCTTTGCGTTTTATTTCTTCAATTGGAAGCGGGATACTGTAATGAAAATTATAAATCAATATTTTAAGATCTATGGCTCATATTTCATATTTGAACTTGCCCTTTTCTGTAGTGACTTTCCAGAAATCGCAAATCATTGAAATATATCCATGTAATTGGTTTGTCGGGATTCAACTGTACTTGTCGGTATTCACGTGAGAAACGGTCTCTCAACTTTTTCCATTTGTTGTAACACATTTCCTCTAAAAAATATTTTAATCAAATATTGTAAACAACTTTGTCTGTCTATTTTCACAGCTTACCTGATATACCAAGGGCATTTGCTATATTTGTCCATGCCTCATTTTTGGCTGTCAAATTCTTTGAGTCCCGCACCCGCTTGCGATCATACAAAACATCATGTTCTTTAACCAAGGCAATGATGTTTTGATTCAAAGCCAGCTCTTCTGGTGATATTTTTGTATCACTATTTTCTCCCGAATCTTCATCTTCCTCCGGTCTGTGTATTTTACGTTTCTTTATTTTTGGTTCGTACTTTATGCACTCAATGTCATTGTTGCACGCACTTCTGGCCCAGGGGGTGGGAATAAAAATTCGAATTATAATAAATTCAAACAGTTAGGATTGATTATTTAGCGCTTACCCTTGCTTATAGTGATCCTTGAGAAACCACAAATGTGGAAACAGCTCCCAATTGGTAACATCTTGTGGATTCTGTTGTTGGCGCCTAAATTCTTTGCCAAATCGATCTCGTATCGACTTCCATCTAGTGATGCAGGCTATCTCTGACTTCTTTACACGCTGAGCTATTTCTCGCCAAACGTCACTTTTCAGCGTTGAATTCTTGTTGCCGCGTGTATGCTCTTTGGCATAGAGAATTGGATAGCTTTCGACCAATTTCACAAATTCCAAGTCGGACTCTTTGTTATTGTTCATTTTCTACAATTATTTGTATTTTTATTACCAAACATTAATGTTTTGTCCATGAATTTATAAAAGATTGGTTTGCTCTTCTTCTTCGGCTTGTGTTTTGGCGTTTTCTGGACACTTCCTTGGTAACCGGGTGTTGCCAGATCTGTCAAATGTGTGGTGGTTAGTGAAACGGCACACTTAGATACGAAGTTTTTCGTAATTACCTTACGGAATAGAGAAAATGAAAAAATGGGAGTTGCTTCAAAAATGGGGCACGTTTACACTGTTTTTGTTTTGTCAGTGGTTAGCTTTACTATCTTCGTTGCTTTAAGTGAAAGAATAGCTCAGTTCTCGAATATTTTACTCGAATAATGTTCCCTAACAATTGTTGCCAAATATATAATACCTCTGCAATTCTCTCGCTTTGTAGAAGTCAAATTAAAAAAGGCACAAAGAAATATAAGCTAATACAGATCAAAGCTTGAATCGTGACTTCAGCGTTTCGTTCAGACAAAAAGGGCAATAGTGTTGTATTTTTACACGATTTAAGCTTTGATCTGTTTTGCTCATGGTAGAATTAAGATGGTAAAGCCGTGCAATCATATGTTTACATTTTTTTTAATTATTCCTTGACAACGTCTCATTGTCAAAATGTATATTCATAAATCCATTGTATACACACAAATCAGAGATGCGAACCTGCTTTCTTTGCCGTGTAATTTGACAAAATAAATTACAGAAAATGCAGAGCTGGGAATGTTTATTTTATTTGACGCATCCAATTTCGTTGAGAAAATTAGTTAATTTTAATTTTCGTAAAAAAATCCAAACATTTTTTGTTAACAAAATATGTGAATTTTCCTTACCAAATTTAACCACATTGAAAAAATGTTTAATTTTTTTGGCACATAATGGATTTGTGAAGAAGCAATTTGACAATGATATGTTGTCATTGTGGATTGTGCTCCAAAACCTCGAAACTAGTTCTAATTTGTGCTATTATTGCGATGTCATAAAAAAAATGTTAAAGTTTTAGCTTCTTGCAGCTTAATAGAGCAATGATTGCACAGTTTTACAATTATAATTCTAGCAGGCATATAACATCCAAATTGAGGGTTGTATTTTACCTACTTTTTTTGGTGAATCTAATCTAAAGAACTCATTTGATTCATTTTAAAACATCTTCAGTTTGGTCCATAATTTAAATCGCCTTACAGGCAAAAAAAATCCCTGCAAATTATTGTATTTTAGTATAAAACTGCGTGATCTGTTCAGAAAAATTATCGCGCTTGCGACATAGTACAGCTTTGGCCAAATATGTTTTTAACTTTCCTACAACTCTTTAAATTCCAATCGTAAAATTTCCCCAATATGTAAATTCCCAGCTCTGGCATCGCCGGTAACAAATAAAAGCCAATCTCTTAATCCAAAGTCGATCTATGAATCCCTTACTGTTGTGCAAGAAGAAGCAGCCAGGCAGAGAGAAAGTGCCATAAACCCTTTAGCCCCGTATCGAAATCAATCTATAACATATAGCCACTGATCACAACAAGCATTAGTTTAGTCTCTATCGGCAGAAGTAAAGATAAAGTCATCATGGCAGCACCTAAATCCGGAAAAGCAGCTTCAGCGGCCAAAGAACAAAGCGGAGCAGTGAAGGGGTATCTATTTATTTACAATGCGGCACAGGTGGTTGGCTGGAGTTATATACTGTATCAATTGGTCAATTACTATTTGCTCCAAGGTCCGGAATTCAGAAATAGCATTACATTGTGGGACTATACCCGTGTGTCTGTGATCATTTTCCAAAATGCTGCTTTTGTGGAAATTTTAAATGCTGCCTTTGGTTTGGTGAAATCGAACCCCGTCCTAACGCTGTTCCAGGTATTCAGTCGTATGATGGTTGTTGTTGGTGTTGTTATGGCCACGCCTACTGCTAAGGTATCACCTGGCCTGCCCATTGCCCTGTTTGCATGGTCCGTTACGGAGATAATCAGATACGGTTACTATGCTCTGAATATTGTCAAGTTTGTGCCGCACATTTTGGTATTCCTGCGCTACACCACCTTCATTGCCCTCTATCCTATTGGTGTGACTGGTGAGTTGTTGTGTTTCTGGTGGGCTCAAAGTTATGCCAAATCGAATACCGTGTGGTCCATTGAAATGCCAAATATTTACAATATGACATTCTCCTACTTTGCCCTGTTGTGGATTGTGATGTTGGGCTACATTCCTCTGTTCCCACAACTCTATTTGCATATGTTTGCCCAACGCCGTAAGATGCTCGGAGGAGGTGATAGTAAAAAAGCTGCTGCCAAAAAGACACACTAAATTGAGTGCATTTTTCCATATTTGAAAAAAAATTTACGGGAATAGAGGTTGTCGAAATTTGAATGAGAGTTAAGCTAGCTAGCCGTGACATCGTGACACACATACATACATGTTGAAAAAAATATTATTTCAAAACCTGTTTAACAAAAACTGATCATCAACCTTCATAAATGGAAATTGACCTTTGAATTTGCGAAATGCATTTGAATGAACAGACAAAAAGAGGTGATATTCGACTTCTTTTAGTTCACTTTCACGCACACACATATTGCCGCACACATTCGTTTCATTTTGTGTCTTCATAATTATACAATGGAAAAAGTAAATTATTGAAATTTCGTTAGTCGATCAAACGAAGAGACGGTCATTTTCGTTTTTCTTGCTTATATGGTATACCTTACTAGCCACTTTTGTTTTGTTGTGTGTCTTAATTTGAATTTAGTAAATATTTTGCCTCTCTTATCCATATGTATTAGCTACATATTTATGTATATAAAGACGATCTTTTAACCTGTAACATTTCCATTTAGGCTTGTCATTATTTTTGTATTGTTTTAAGATACATAAGTTAAGAAATATTTAATGGTACAACGGACATTATTGTATAAAATAAACGAAACATTTTCACATATCCAAAATGAAAATGAAAGCCAAAAAAATGCCCAATTGTTTCAATTAGCTTATCTTGTTTGGGGGTATTTAGTAGGTGTAAATTATTAGATAAGATTTTTTTATTGCCCCCCATCATGGATTGGGTGGACTCGTGGCCGTTCATTTTGTTTAGCACATTTTAAAATGAAGAATCAATCAATTTGCCAATAAAAATAAATTTAATACAATTTTTATATTGTCTTGAATCTCGTTTTTTATTGCATATACAATATATATTCTGTGCTTAAAAGATATTTTTAAATTACAATAAGGGGGAGAATAAAGATAACTAATAAAATAATAAATTTGAAAGAAAACAAGTGTAAGAGCCTTTCAAAGGCAAACGGATAATAGGTATTTCTAAAGTCTACAAAATGGTGTTACTATTTATCGATATTTTAGTTTATACAAAGCAGTCATTTCGTATATAACAACAATCATCCCAAAGATAATTTTCTTCATGATGGCATGGAAAGGTAATTAATGCTGTGACCATTGGATATTTTTCAAATCAATACCCTCTTGTACCATTTCCCACAGCGGAGACATTTCACGCAATCTTTCGACATGTTGTATACACTTGTCTGCTGTATAGTCGACCTCTTCAATGGTTGTAAAGCGGCCAATGCCAAATCTGAAAATAAAAAGCATCAATATTTTTTAGTAAAAAAGGGTTCAAATTAGTCCTGGTTGGGGAAAGGATGGAAATGGTAAGAACAATGGAATCGAATAAAATGGCTAGTTCTGAATCGTAGGTACTTCTTCTTGCGCGAGGTCCCTCTAAAAGCATTTGTTTTTCCGAAATATGTAGACATGAAAAACAAAGTTTTTTCAACGACATAGCCACCCGAGAGGAAAATGAAATCCAAAAACGTTTTTGTTATAAAATTTAAAATAACGTTTTTGGCCTTTTTGAAAACTTACTTTTGAAATTTTTAGGGTACAAGAATTGAAAATCAGTAGTTCCTTTACTAGCCGCAAATCAGCGAAAAGTCCACCTTAAAATTATAGATTCGTTCCAACAGTTCGCGTTAGGCCTTTTTTATCAACCAATACCAAATCAGCGAAAAGTTCACCTTAAAATTATAGATTCGTTCCAACAGTTCGCGTTAGGCCTTTTTTATCAACCAATACCAAATTCAGTACTTTTTGGACAATTATAGAACCCTTTTTCAAATCTGAACTTCAGAAACCAATAATTATCGAAATATCAAAGTTCAGATTAGTATCTCTATCCCTTGAACGAAGATCAAATGTAGCACCATTTGGCACTTTTTGTACAAATATATGAAACACTTCCAAAACCACATTCATATCGCAATTTCAAATACCTACAGAGACCTCAATATCAAATTTAAGTATTCCAGCCCTATCTCAACACCCAATACCAAATTTAGTACTTTACGTACAAAAATAGGACGTAATTTCTCAACCACCTCTAAATCTTAAATCTCATCTCAATTAAATATTATTTCGTACTTTTAGTATAAATATAGTATCCATTTACAAAGCCAACTCCAAATCTGAACCTCAGAAACCAATAGTTATCGAAATATCAAATTTCAGAATTTTATCTCTACACCAATAATAGATTTGGTACCAGTGAGTACTTTTCGAACATTAACAGTACTCTTATCCGAAACCACCTCCATTTGTCCAGGCTACACATAAACAGCCAGCCTAATAACAAATTTCAGATTTAAAGCACTGTCTGTTCACACCATACAAAATACAAAATATAGTACAATTTAGTACTTTTCGTGCACTTGTAGTACACGTTTCCAAAACCAACTCTTTATCACAAACCTATTACCAAAAGGGACCCCAATACAAAATTTTAAAATTACAGCTTCATCCGTTTACACTAAACCAAACTGTTCCAAAATATGTACCATTTAGTACAGTTCGCACACTTAGTACACATTTCCAAAATCAACTTCATATATCAAAAACATACTCTCTAACCTTGATTCTCATACTCAAGTTTTTAGCTCTATCTGTACACATAATATCAAATGGTACCATATTAGGACTTTTCGTAACTTTAAAGTTCGAATTTCCAAAAACGAATTTTTTAGTACGTTTCGTACCGTTTTAGTACGAAATTCTAAAATTCTTATTCGTAATAACACGCCTACGCACTAAGACAGACCCTTGTGCAAAATTTCAAGATTCTAGTTTCAGCCATGTCATCTGGCCCTTGATTCTCATTCAAGCTTACCTTATTGAACTGTGTGCCAAATCTTCCTCGGTACCAATAGCGCGCAATACATAAGAGGGTTCCAAAGAGGCTGAGGTACATGCTGATCCCGACGATAAAGCTACATCCTTTAAAGCCATCAACAATGATTCACCTTCAACATAGGCAAACGAGAGATTTAGACAACCATTATAGGTTTGTTCGGGATCTCCGTTACGTATAACATGTGGCAATGCTGTTGTTATTCGATCCAACAGACGTTTCGATAGGAAATTTATCCATTTTGTATCGTATTCCATTTCTTTTTGTGCCAATTCAGCGGCTGCACCCAAGCCCACGACCAATGGGGCCGGTACGGTACCACTACGCAGACCTCTTTCTTGGCCACCACCACTTTGAATGGGTTCCAAACGTACACGTGGTCGTCTGCGTACATACAAAGCCCCAACGCCCTTGGGACCATAGATCTTGTGGCCGGAAATTGACATTAAATCAATGTTCATGGAATTGACATCGAGTGGTATTTTACCCACAGCCTGGGCGGCATCGGTGTGGAAGAAGACTTTTTTGGAACGGCACAGAGCTCCAATATCAGAAATGGGTTGTTTTACACCTGAAGGGGAAAACCAAATTACCTAATTTCAAAAAAATTTAGTTCCAGATGAATCTTACCAATTTCATTGTTGACTGTCATTATGGATACCAATGAGGTGTCTGGTGTAATTGCTTCCTCCAGTTGTTTCATGTCGATAATACCATTTGCTTGAACAGGCAAATATGTTACGCGAAAGCCTTCGTTCTCCAGTGCACGGCAGGAATCCAAAACGCATTTGTGTTCGGTCTGTGTTGTGATGACATGTTTTTTCTTGGAACCATAAAATCTAAAAAAAAAAAAAATAAAAAACGACGTAAGATTGGGCTCTATGATGTGAAAACTAGAACTTGAATATCTTCAAAATCTCGAAATTCTGGAGAAGACGTTATATAGGAAATATACCAATCCTAGCAACAATATCAATGCTTGTTCAAAATTTTAAATCTCCATCGTCAATAGTGTGAACTCTATCGTGGTTTCAACAGACGGACATACAGACGTACAACCAAGATCTAAAATACATTTTGAAAACTCGAAATATCAATCTATAGCTAGTTTGGTTAAAAATCCTAAACGGATTTCAATACCAAACATCCTAGTAATAACATCACTGCAGACAGAGAACCTTTTTTAACTGCCAGAAAATGTAACAAACGAGACCCTATCGAGATGTTCATCTTCTTCTTCTTCGTTTTGCCTTTACCTTGCTACACCTTTAACAGCAATGTTATTCGATTCTGTGGCACCAGATGTGAAAATGATTTCCTTGGGCTCAGCACCAATAATGGCAGCAACCTGTTCACGTGCTTTTTCGACAGCCTGTTCTGTTTCCCAGCCATAAGCATGGGTGCGAGAATGTGGATTACCATAATAGTTGGTCAAATAAGGTAGCATAGAATCCAGAACACGAAAATCCTATAAGAAACAATAACGGTAACGTACTTCTTGGCATATTTCAATACTCACCAAAGGTGTTGTGGCCTGGGCATCCAAATACAGTGGGCGACCCTCTACATTGTCTGATTTGATATTGAGCTTAATGCGTTTCTGTCGAAATTCTGCAAAGGGAAGATGAAACAACAATGTTTACATAACCTCAACAAAGGGAGATAATAACAAGGATATTTAAGGCAAATAATAATGCATTTTGCCTTTTTTAACATTATTTTCAAATCATACGTTCGGAAGAAGAAACGGCTGCCTCGCTTTGCTGTCCTACTGTGGCCGACTGACTGATACACGCAACCCATTGTCTGTTGAGACCAATTGCGGCTTTAACAGCTTTTGGATTTATTAAACGTAACATTTCCGTAAATTTACTATTGCAATGAGTTTAGATTAGCTTTATATTTCCAATATTGATTTATTCGCTTCCAATATTGAACAATTTCACAACAATCCACACAACCCAACGAATCCTCTTTCCTTTGACAATCTCTAGAATCACTTGAAAACAAGAGATGGCAAATAATCGATGGATAATTTATAAGGGAATATCGATTGATAGTTTTTATATCGATATTATCTGACGATATTGCCGACTATCGGACAATACTTCTCAGAGAGTTGTTTCCATTCACAAGCAAGAGGCAACACGCTGAAAACCAACAATGTATAGAAAGTGGGAAGAGGCAACGTGCCGCAACAGCTGTTGAGAATCTCCTGAAAACTAGTGTTGTGTGGTTTACGAACAAACTAGTTCGATTGAACGATTATTGAAAAGAGTGTGTTTCTGTCAATCTAAAGGGTGCTTTTTTGAGAATTATAGGAATATTAAAAAAAATAGAAAAAGGCAATAAATCTTTATTTGAAATGATAGTACGTTCCATATAATTTAATATGTTGACGGCGCCTTAAATGGTCCATCCGCTTAGTCCAATTTCGACATGACCTTTGACATGTGAAATAAAGGCTCTGGAACAAATCAAATATAAAAGTAGCGTTACTTCATTAAAATGAAGAAGAAGAAGGAAAACTATCTCGTCAATGCCGCTATCATAACTTCTAACGCCGTTAAGAATAATATTACAAACACTTTGTAAACACCCTGTTAAACTTGGACAACAATAAAATTGTTGCTCTTACGAAGCGGGAATCAAAACAAAAACCAAAATTTTGAGAGAAAACATTTTGCGAATGAGAGAGAATGAAAGAAAACAATACTACTCTGCTTCGTTGCCAACCTGCCTGGCGTTGCCATTGTTTACAACAACGACTGTTTTCGTCTTTTTTACTCAGAATACGGACGAAATTTAAAGCGGGTGGTTGTGTAAACGGACGTCGTCATCTGTCGCCGTTGCTGTTCTCGAATTAGTGAATTGTGAAAAAATAGCAATTTGCTTGCTTGTGCTGTATCTCTAAAAAAAGTGAAAAATAAATTATATTTTTTATACATAAAAGAAGTAAAAAAGAGGAATAAAATGAATAGAAAAAGTGATTGAATTTGTAAGAAAGAAAAAATTGTATTTGTTTTGCTTAAAAGTTATGCAAAATCAAAAGAATTAAAGGAAATCAAATGGAAAATTATTAGTGGAAAATTCAATAAAAGTATCTGTTGGCTTATTCAGTGGCGTGCGTGCGTGTGTGCGGCTGCTTTGCTTCATGTTTCTTTTTTTTTGGCTGCGAAGGAATATTAAATAAAACAACAACAATAGTTTGCATGAAAGCAAAACCAAACACTGAAAATATATGAAAGTGCAATGTTTTATATTGCCGTTTGAGGTTCAGAGCGTTTTTTGGCTGTTGTTAAATTATTATTCTTTAGAAATAGCATAAGACATATGAAATCGTAGGAGTAGAATTTCTTCATTCCCTTCAAGTGAAATAATTTAAAGTGATAGTACTCAATTGTTGGGTTTGGTTACACTTTTTGACTCTTCCACCCACGCTTTCACGCCTTTTGCGAAAGAATGTGCCTGGTGGTGATAACTTTATGAGAAAACAAAACATGAAGAAAAAACACAAATAGAAATGCCTACATCTGTCATCCGCCGTCGTAGTCGTCATTGTTGTTATTGTTGGTTTGTGATAACAAAGTCCCCGGCATATACAAACAAACTCTCTCTTCACTTACATATTTCTCGTTGAGTTGTTGTTGTTGCTGATGAGTGTAGTTAACGGTGATGATGATGATGATGCATTCATTATTTATTTGTTTTGAATAGGCAAAGGAATTCATTCTTGTTTTAATACAAACAGCTGCGGTTTTGAATTGACTAATTTTACAATATTGCAGATGGGGAGGAATTATTTCTGGTATATCAAAAAGTAGAAGACAATTCGGTACAAGTTCTTTGATAAATTATTTGATGGGGAATTGAAACGTAGGAGACCAATTTGCCTTCCTCGCAGGCGAGAAGTGAACGTAGGTATTTGTGATAAATTATTTTTTGAAATTATTTCGCTTTAATTGTATTTTCTAGACAGATGCGAGGGTGTGTGTGCATTCCTGACAGGAAAAGGCTTTTGCAAAACATTTATAATGGCAAAAATTGCAAAAAAATAGGTATATTCCTGGCCAAGCTGTCGCACAGAAATATAGTGGATTTTGAGAAGTTTTGTGTATTGAAATATTACTCAAAACTTAAATGCGGATAAAATGAATAGACTTGGCACTGCCTGAGAGGTACCTGTATCTGTAAAATCCTTATTTCAAGACAGAAACAATCTAGAAAGTCCTGACTTCAACTATATTTTAAGTCCTTATTTCAATGTTATTTTCTTTTCTGATGAGAGGCTTCCTTTCCGAGATTGTGGACTTAAGACTCGCCAACCCAACAAAATTTACATTTAATTTACATTTTTGGATTTGGCATCTAATCAGGTGCTCCAAACATATGTGCAGATTACAACACCAAAAATATATTCCTGAAGGTGTCTGGCATTCTCTGCGAATTTGACGCCAACCCAAAAAAAAATTGCACTTTCAAAGTAATAATTGGCAAAAATTGGAACATATTTTTGTCATATCTAGGCATGTGGGCGAGAGGCATTTTTAATGATCTTTGCCAAAGTGGTGACTCATTGAGGGACATCTGGCTGTACCTGGGCATTGACCTTAGACTAATTTCGTTCCGTATTCTCGGCCAATAAATACAAAATTAAAATCGATTCTTGTTGGCAAGCCAATATAGTATTGTAATATCTAATACCTCGGTCTAGAAGCATTTTTGATCCTCTTTCCGAAATTGCATTTCAAATTTCTATTTAAAAATTATTTTTTATGGGATTGGGAAATTATTATTGAAAAAAAAGTAGGAGAGTAATCTAGAAGCATATTTGGAGCCCACTACAAAAATGCAGAGTTAATAGACGTGCGCCTATTTGTTCCTGGTTACCGGGCCCAAAACAATTTTACTTCTGGGACGCTGGCGAGAGCTGATATTTTGAAACCGATTATTGCCAGTAGGTCCAAAAGCTTGAAAAACATAGGTACGTGATCTAAAAGCATTTTCAATGATCTTTTCATTCTCATTTTCAAAAAACGCTTGGAAGAAAAAGGTATGTCTGGCCATTTTAGAACACGGCACCCGCATAAGAAATGTATGTTGTTTTAAGGAATTCAAGTATTGAAAACTGGTATTGGGGGTTGTATTCAAGGATACTTCTTTGTTTTCGATACTACAGACATGAAGCAACAATTTAAAATGGCGTTATTTTTTTTCGAAAAATGTTTACTATCTGAAATTTGCAGTGAATTTAGGAATTTAAGGTTGCCCGAGGAGAGAATATCTTTTTTTGCCTTAAAACTGATATTTCTGTGTAGGCCCCAGGGGTTTAGCTACATAACCTAAACCAAATATCATAACTGTTATCTACAAAAGGGTTTATTACTCAAAAAAAGCTCCAACTGATATCAATTGCCAACAAATTAAAAATGAATTAAAAAAAAAATAAAAATTAAAACATATTTAAATGTCAACCTTCCCCCTTTTAGTTCCCAAAAGTTTTGCTGTAAAAGCCCACAACAAAACAGAGAACTTTTAAAGTCTCACATTTGCAAAGAGAGCCGGCTGCAGCCAGCTATAGCAGCAGGATTTCCTGTGCAGCATCCGACTGACGTCGTAACCTACATCAAAGAACATCAAAAAAATTTAAAAAATTGCAAAAAAAAAAAAAATCCGCCCACCCAAAATCCGTGTGTGTTTACATCACCGATATTTTTTATACGAATTTGGTTTTCGAAATCGTGTTTTGTTTGAGTTCCTTTTTTATCGTGAAAACGAAAATACAACTTCTTACATCCATCCATCCATTACAATTTATGTTTATACATATGTATATGTGAAAATATCAACAATAAAAGTGTTACAGAAAATAATCTCTAGAGTGCAATAAAAACAACAAATAAGAGCCAGCAACCCCTTGTAAGGGGTAAATCAAAAGGAACGAATTTGTGGTGAATCAAACGGGTTGTTTCGGAGGAAATTGGAATAATAAAGGTTAGTAAATTTTTATTATATTTTTTTTATTTGTTTATTTATTGATATTATTATAGTGAATATAATATTAATATGGGGGAAATCAAAGCATAGGCTGCATAGACCATTAGTTTATGCATTTTATAATATTTTTGGTACTAAATTATATGAACAATTATATTATTGTCTTTAGTGATTGAAATAAAATAATACACTTTTTTATTCAAAATATTTTATCTAAAATTACCATAAAATATTAAAAAAAATCGGATTTTAAGAACTTTAAATGGAAACACTTGTCCTCTTTGGATCCCCTAAAAAATCTTGAAAAATTGTTTTTTGTTGCTTAGGCCTCCTATTGTATTGGAGTCTTTTACATTTTTTGTTTTTTTTTTTTGATATTATTAAAATCTATAAAATTTTGCGTTTATTATCCTACTGGGGATCTTCAAACAATATTAAATATAATTTACATTGATTGTCCTCCTTGAAGTCTCAAAAAATCCAATTTTTATGAATTGCTTGGAGCCTCCTAAACTTCTTCGAAACTCTGCGTTAATTGTCCTTTCTGTGGCCTCCTGTGAATGTTCGAAAATCCTAGTTTATTGTCCTCTTTGGTCATCTTAAAAAGTCCTGTATGTATATTTGTATTCTTTATGATATCCAAAATACAGGGTGAGATGAAAAAACTGCAACCAACTTCAAACTGCTATCATTTCCAAGCCACTCGTCCGACAGCTTTTAAAATTATTCCAGTGACATTATTTGTTTTACCAGCGTACAAAAGCATTTTGTTGAGAATTTTCCAAAAAAAAAAATTATTCGTGATGCCATTCAAGCGTGATATGGCTGGAAAACCACAAGTGGCTATCGTTAGAGCACTCCAGCATTTAAATGTGAATAAATCTTTTGTGTCTCGTAGCGTAGCCCGACGTCAAGGAAGTGGACGGAAGAAAACAGCAACATCAGCAGAAATGGTTCGAAAAGTAAAGATGCGACTTGACCGAAACCCGCGTCGCAGTGGCCGAAAAATGGCTCGTGAGCTGAACATATCGCAATATTCCATTCGGCAAATATTGAAAAATGAGCTCTGGATAAAGCCATTAAAATTCCAAAAAATGTAAGAACTTACACCGCAACAGAAAAAAATAGACTCAAAAGAGCTAAGGAGTTGCTTCGCTTGGCCGAAAGTGAACTGCCGAATTTGGTTTTCTCCGATGAGAAAACATTCGTTGTCCAGCAGTTTGTAAACAAACAAAATGATCGTGTTTACTTGCCAAAGAGGTCAGCCGAAAATGTGGACCTTCGGTTGACCACCAGAACTCAAGCGCTGGCCATCTCTTAAAATAGTTGAAAAATTTTCAATAGTTGTTCTTCTAATATAAAAATTAAAATATTGAAAAAATCCCTGTTATTTGTCCTCGTTGGTCCTTATACAAATATTCGAAAATCGTAGACATTTGTCCTGTTTGAAGCCCTTTTAAAAGTCTGTTATAAATCCACGATGTTTGTCACCTTTTGGGATCACCCAAAATATTGAACATTTTTTTCGATATTTGGGGTCTTTTCTAGTCTTCTTCTTGGCCTCCTAAAAATGTTTAAAAAACAAACTCTCGTGTACTTTTTAGAGCCTTCCCATCATCTTAAATAAACCTTCGAAATTTGATCCCTTTGGAGGCTCGTCAAAATGTCGAAAAAATCCTCCCTGCTTGTCCTCCTTAGGGTCTCTTAAAAATTTTAAATAAAAACTCGATTTCTGTACTCTTTGGTGCTCCATAAAAATATTGGAGAAATCCTTGTCTCCCAAAGTAAACTCGACTGTACTTTTTAGAGCCTTCCCATAATCTTAAAAAAAACCCTCGAAATTTGTTCCCTTTAGAGGCTCGTCAAAATGTCGAAAAATCGATTTCTGTACTCTTTGGTGCTCCATAAAAATTTTGGAGAAATCCTTGTCTCCCATTTAGGATCTTCATATTGACGTTCCCATTGATGATCTTTGTCCTCTAAAGGAGTCATAAAAAGATTCAATAATCCCGGATATTACTCTTCTTTGATCTTTAAAATATCCTCCGTAATTGTCCCCTTTTGGGACCACAAAAAATATGAGGAAAATTCTCTTCATGCGTTCTATTTGAAGCATCCAAAAAAATCTTCAAAAAATCCTTGACATTTGTTCCTTTTGGAGCCTCCTAAAAAGTATTGAAAAAAATCATAGATTTATGTGGAGATCTAAGTTTTGTACAAATTGAAAAAAAAAAAAAAAAAAAATCTCAAATTGTGTTCCTTTTAGCGACTTCTAAAAATATTGAACAATTCTCGACACATTTCCTGAAAATATTGAAAAAAAAAAATCGTTGATATTTGTACCCTCGGGATCTTTCTAAAAATATTGGGAACATTCGCCTTTTTTGGAGCCATCAAGTTTATTGAAAAAGAATTGGACAAATTCTCGATAATGGACCTTCTTTTGGTCTCCTAAATATATTGCACAAACCCTCAATATTTGCCTTCTTTGGGAGCTCCGGAAAATGTTAAAAAAATGTCCTATTTAGGGCCTCCTAAAGGCCTTTTTGAAGCCACTAAAAAATTTAAAATTTTTGAGTTTTGCCTTATTAAAGCGAAGATCATATGTTTTATGATTTATGTGTTTGATTTCTCTTTCGAGACGAGCTTAATGATCTGAAATTTGCAGTGAAAAGGAAAGCCAGATAGACACTATCACACACTCACCACTATGCGACGCGTTTCGCCGTTGGTTACGCGGCTCATCAGGCATATTTGGTGTGGATGATGGCTTACAAGGGCCGTTCTCTGGAAAGTAGTATATATTTCGAACTTATTGCAAATTAGCATATGCGAATTATACACTAGAAACTCTCCAGAAAAGATCTGCCAATAGAACTAGAGTCGAACCTGGAGAGTTTCTAGTGTATAATTCGCATATGCTAATTTGCAATAAGTTCGAAATATATACTACTTTCCAGAGAACGGCCCTTGTAAGCCATCATCCACACCAAATATGCCTGATGAGCCGCGTAACCAACGGCGAAACGCGTCGCATAGTGGTGAGTGTGTGATAGTGTCTATCTGGCTTTCCTTTTCACTGCAAATTTCAGATCATTAAGCTCGTCTCGAAAGAGAAATCAAACACATAAATTTTTGAAAAATTTATAATTTTTGCTGCCCCCTTAAAATAATGGAAAAATCCTCGATATTTGTCCTCTTTGTTTCACCGAAAATATTGAAAATATTTGGATTCTTGTCCTCCTTCAGCCCTTTAAGAAATTTTGAAAAAAATCCTAGATATTTGTGCTCTCTGAGACCTCCACAAAATATTGAATACAATTTTCGATGTTTCTCCTCTTTAAGGTCACCTAAAAATATGGAAACATTCTGAATAGTTGTCATTTTTGGGTCTCCTAAAAATCTATAAAAAACGTATTCTGTCTTTTTGGGACTTTTTACACTCGTCCATGGAGACTTCCTCTAAATCGACAGTAAAGACTCCCTCCTACTCATCAATTGAGATTCGCTTTGATTCGTCTATAGATGTTTCCTTCGGCTCGTATAGAGACTCTCTTCGGCTCGCATAAAGAGACTCTCTTTGGCTCGCATACAGAGACTCTCTACGGCTCGTATATAGAGACTCTCTTCGGCTCGTCTATAGAGACTCCCTTCGATTCGGCTATAGAGACTCCCTTCGATTCGTTTATAGACTCCCTTCGATTCGTCTATAGAAGTTCTCTTCAATTCCCTTCAATTCGTCAATTCGACTCCCCCCGATCGTATGCCTTCTCAAATATGCATTGAAAAAGTTGTGAAATAAATTTTCAACTAAATTTAAAACAAATAATGGAAATCGAAACCTGTTTCCATTGATAAACCACAACGCTTTATTCATCCTTCCCTCATTCATTCATTCAATACAATATGATGCACTTTCGACCTTGTAATCAATTTTCATTGTTGTTTCTCCCACACTTGACATACATGCATACACATTCAGACCGTGCATATGGTGCAGCAAACCAACAACAAGACCTTTCCCTTTCAAACCTTTGTAAAATCGCACACACCCACCCAAGTGCACCAACTAAGCCAGGCCAAACACAAACAAGTTCGAGGGATATAACAGCAGGACCATTGTGTTCAATAAACTTTAAGGCAAACATGCTGAACCGAATAAAAAAAAATGATGACAACAATAACAAAAAGCAAATTTTGAACAAAAACGGAAAGAACTGAATGGATTTTGTGAAAATTTCCAAAAAAAAGCGGAAAACACGGTGTGCCTTTTTCAATGGCCAAACAAAGGAATTGTCATCCTTAACCCAAAAAAAATGTATGCACATGTGTAAAAAAACCCACAAACCCAGGCAGCAGATAGTAAAGAGAGCACCAAAAAGATATGAAAAATCAAAGCCAAAGAAGCAATCGCCTGAATTAAATACGTTTTACAAACTAGCAAAAATATGGCAACAGATGCAGTGAGATGCAAAGGCTTGGTTCAAAGCCTGCAAACGTTGATAAAAAATATTATTGATAATAAATAAATTTGTAGGTATGTGGGAATGCAAATATTGGGAATCTAAAGAGGATTTTGAAATGAAAATTAGTGCAATTTTTCAATTTTAAAATTCGAGCGTTTCAAAAATCTATAAAAATATCCCAATTATTTGCTCACTTTGAAGCATCCAAAAAATATGGAAAAGATCTCCACTAAAGTATTAAAAAATTCACGATTTAAGGACTCTAAAGATTATTCCTTTGAGGCCTCCTAATAATGTCTAGAAATTTGTCCTCTTTTTGGTCTTTTTAAAATATTGAATAATCCAGGGAATTTGTCCTCTTTTAAGGCTTTAAAAATATGGCAGAAAATCCTTGGTGTTTATTGTCTATCTTTACAAAATCAACGTCTTATCTTTTAAAAATCCTCGAAGGCTGTCCTCTTTTGGGCATCCTAAAATCTATATAAAATCAACGATGATTGTCTTTCCACAAATCTATAAAAAAACCCAATTATTTGCTCACATTGAGGAATCCGAAAAATATGGAAATAATCTCCCCAAAAATATAAAAAATTCTCGCGTTTAGGGCTCTAAAGATTGTTCCTTTGAGGCCTCCTAATAATCTCTAGAAATTTGTCCTCTTTTAGGTCTCTTTAAAATATTGAATATTCCAGAGAATTAGTCCTCTTTTAAGGCTTTGAAAATATGGCAGAAAATCCTCGGCATTTTTCTTGTCTATCTTTTCAAAATCAACGTTTATCTTTGGAAAATCCACGAAGACTGACCTCTTTGGGGCATCTTAAAATCTTTATAAAAGCCACGACTATTGTCCTTGATATTGTCTTCTTTAGGGCATCTTAAAAATGAAAGACTGTCCTCTTTGGGGCTTTCTAAAAATGTTGAAAAGTCTTCGATATTTGTAATCGTTCGGTCTAAAATTTGTCCTATTTAAGTCCTCGTAAAATTAAAAAACTTCTTAAATGTTAAAACATTTTCGATATTTGTATTATTTGGGTCTCCACGTTAAATGTCCTCTTGGCCCTCCTAAACATGTGAAGAAAATCCTCTGTATTTTGTTCTCATAAGAATTTTTAAAAAGTCCACAAAACATTTCCTCTTAGTGGCCTTCAAACAAATATTGAACAATTCTCAATATTTGTCATATCCTAGACCTTCTAAAAATCTTTAAAAACTCCACGCAATCTACTGAAGGGTATCCTAAAAATATATAAAACCCCTCAACAATATTTTTCTTGTGTCTCCAAAATCATTCATAAATCTTTCGTTCCTTCAAAAATTATTTAGAAAATCCAACTTCTAACCTCCAAAAAATTAAAATTAAAAAAACTATAGTATCTCTATGGAGCCTTCCAAAAATCCACGTTTATGGCTTTTTTCAAGTCTTTTAAAAATCTTTCAAATATTTAAAAAAAATCTTTGACACTTGTCCTCTTTGATGCCTCCTTAAAAATTGAAAAAATGTTCTATATTCGTGTTTTTAAGGGCTCTTAAAATATATAAAAATTATCGAAATGTATCATGAAAATATGACAAAACCCGGGCTGATTGTCCCCTTTTGTGGCCTCCTATAATCTAAATAATCCTAAAAATATTAAAAAACCATAGATATTTGTCCTTTTTGAGGCCTCTTATAATATGAACAAAATCCATGATATTGGTCGTATTTGGAGCCTCCTGAAATATTAAAAAATCATATTGCTGCTTTGAACACTTAAAATATGGAGAACATTTTTGATATTTGCCTTCTATGGAGCATCCTAGAAATGTGGGAAAAAATTGAAGCCTCCTAAAAACATTGAAAACACCCGATATTTGTCCTTTTTGAGGTCCCCAAAAATATTAGGAAAATCTTCGAGACTTTCCCACTATGGGGCATACTAAAAATTTTTGAAAAATTTCAAGTTAAATGTCGTCTTTGGGCCTCTTAAAAAATCCCTGGGGGCTTCCCAAAAAATTAAAAAATTACCCTCTGGGTCTCCTAAAAATATTTAAAATTATTGTTTTTAATCCAAAAATCCAGTACATATTAAACGAATTCCCGTTATTTGTTCTCTTTGGAGCCACATTTATTGACTCGTTGGGTCCCTCAAAAGTCCTTTAACAAATCCACATCCATTGTCCTGTTTGGGTCCTTCAAGAATTCTTTAATTCTTTTTTCCATGAGATTACATTTTGTTAAATTGTCGTTAAAAAGTCCACGGTCGTAGTTCTCTTTAAAAAAAAATCTAAGTTGTCCTCTTCGCGTCCTCTAAAAAAAATCTTTAAAAAAAGAAGGTTTATTGTCCTTTTTGGACCAACTAAAGATCCTTCGAAAATCTAAGTTTATTGCTCTGGTCGTGGCATTTTAAAATACTATAAAGATCGTTCGATAATGAACGTTTCTTTTTTGAGCCACTCAAAAGAGGAAAATTTATCCCCTTGGGCCTTTTGAAAAGCTTTAAAAACTCCACGTTTGATAACCATTTTGGACCTTCAAAAATCGGTTGGTAAGCCTTTTTGTTGTCTCTAAAAAATCTTAGAAAACTCGCTATTATTGCCCCTTTGGGGTCTTCACCAAAAAATATTTTCCTTATATCTCTCTCTATACTTCGATTAGTTTTCTTGTTGTTCCAAAGTTAATAATTTACATATGACTAATATCGTCTGTCTAAAATATTGAAAATAACATATTATTTTAGATTATTTATAACATTTTTCAAATTTCAAGACAATTCTCATAAAATTTGATGCGTTGTTGTGGTTCTGCTGCTGCTGTTGGGCCATAAAAATATCAACAAGTTTGAACGAAGAAATTACGTACAGAACACACTTAGATCATCACTGGTAGCATTGTAGACACACACACACTCACTCACACACCCAAACTGATTTTCAAACGAACTGGCCAGTTTGGATCTTAAAACAAAAACTGATACAACACTTCTCAAAACCAGAAGACAAAGAAAAAGATGAAATAAAAAAGAATTAGAAAGAGGTTAGCAGAAGATTTTGAAACAAAAACAAGTTTTCACATTTTTTTCTTGTTGGAGCCCTTAAACCAAACATTTTATTTACCTGTTTTTTTTTAACAAAAAAAAGTGATACAAACTAAAATAAGGCTAAAACTGTAAAGACTTTTGTTGTGGTCTTCACATGGAAAGGCTTAAAACAAAGAAGTTGTGTATTCAGGTTTGTTGATATTCAAAACTTCACATTTTAATTTAAAACTTGTAATAAGGGTAGTGAGAATATTCTGTATTTTCGGAAGTGCTTTTATTAAAGAAAACTTTTTCACCTACAATTGCGGTTATTATCAAACAATAGTAAAAATTGGATAACTTGAATTCCAGGTAAACCGTTTGGAGGTTGAGTAAATTAGTAAAGTTTATAACTTGAATGAAAAATGAATATCCTTGTGAGAGGATCTTATACATATTATAAAAAATGCAACAAAGTTATAAACCTTCAATGCCAAAATATTTAATATTGTGGCTATTACCGTAAAAATATGAATAACTGAGCCTAGCCTATATACAGGGTGAGATAAAAAATGCAACAAAGTCAAACGCCATAATTTTTACATTTTTTTTAAATTTTATTGAACGAAAGCAAAAAATTGTCATAAATAGCATCACATTTTAGAATAATGCTCTGCGGTATTTTGGCCCATTCCCAGTGAAGCGCTTGCTTGAGGTGATCGACACTTTTGTATTTTTTAGTGCCAACCTTGTTTTTCAAAATACTCCAGACACAATAGTCCAACGGATTGGTATCCGGATATTTTGTTAGCCATTGTGCACTGGAAATGAAGCGAGGAACCTCATTTTGTAATCTTTCATGGGTGGCGCGTGCTGAGTGCGATGGTGCTGAGTCCTGTTGGAATGTCCAAGGTCTGGGGCCAAAATGTTTGCGTATCCAAGGCTTTACACCCTCCAGAATATTTTTGCGATAATATTCGGCATTTATTCTGATGTCACGGTCGATTACCACGAGCGGAGAGCAACCTATCGTCTGTTATGGCGGCCCACACCATCACCATGGCTGGCGCTTGAGTTCTGGTGGCCAACCGAAGGTGCACATTTTCAGCTGACCTCTTTTGCAGCTAAAACCGATCATTTTGTTTGTTTACAAACTGCTGGACAGCGAATGTTTTCTCATCGGAGAAAACCGAAACCAAATTTGGGCCTTCGAAAATCCAATTTTTGAACCTGTCTGTGACCTCCAAAAAATCGTTAATAAATCCGAGTGTGGAAACCTCTTTGGGACTTCCAAAAATTCTTTAAAAAATCTAGGTTTTTTTGTCTTGCTAAAATTCAATTTTTTAACCCGTTTGGGACCACCAAAAAACCCTTATAAAACTCCACTTTTCAAAAATCTTTAAAAACCACTTTGGGACCCCATCACACGTTTTGAAACCTCGTTTTGGCACCTCCAAAAACACTTTAAATATTCACGTTTGGAACCTTTTTGGGACCTCCATTTTTTTTACCCACATTTTGGAACTTCTTTAGGATCTCCAAAAAATCTTTAAAAAAATCCAGGTTTTGGAACTTCTTTAGAACTCCAAAAAAATCTTTAAAAAAATCCACGTTTTGGAATTTCTTTGGAACCTTCAAAAAATCTTCAAAAAATACACACAAAATACACCTTTTTGTGCCTTCCAAAAATTCAATTTTTTTAACCCGTTTGGGATCCCCAAAAACCTTTTAAATCATCCACTTTTTTGTACCTCTTCGGGACCTCTAAAAACACTTTAAAAATTCACGGTTTGGAACTTCTTTGGGACATCTAAAAATTCTTTAAAAAATACAGGTTTTTGAACCATTGGGATCTCCAAAAAATCTTTGAAAACACTTTTTTAAACCTCTTTGGGACCTCCAAGTATTTTTAAAAAAGTCAAGTTATTGAACCTCTTTGGGACCTCTTTGGGACCTCTTTGGGACCTCCAACAAATCTTGAAAAATACACGTTTTGAAATCTCTTTGGGACCTCCAAAAATCTTTAAAACGTTTAAGTTATTGAACCTCCAAAAAATCTTTAAAAAATACACGTTTTGAAACCTCTTTGGGACCTCCAAAAAATCTTTAAAAAATACCCGTTTTAAAACCTCTTTGGGACTTCCAAAAATCTTTAAAAAATCCATGTTTTGGAACCTCTTTGGGATCTCCATTTTTTTAAACCCACGTTTTGGAACTTCTTTGGAATTTCAAAAAATCTTAAAAAATACACGTTTCGGAACTTCTTTAGAACCCCCAAAAATCTTTAAAAAATCCAAGTTTCGGAACCTCTTTGGGACCTTCAAATATATTTAAAAAATCCACGTCGGTTAGCCTTTTTGGGAGCTTTTTAAAATCTTTAGACAATCAATGTAAATGAACATTTTTGGGGGTTTCCTTTACAACTTAAAAAACGTGAACGATTAGGCTCATAGAGGCCTCCAAAAAATCTTTAAAAATCCAAGTCGATTGCCAGTCAGGGCGCTTTCAAAAAATCACTTAAAATTCCCAGCTTATTAGCTCCTTAAATCGCCTAAAAATCTCTTAAACACAATGCACATTAGCCTTTTTTTTAGATCTTTCTAAATTTTGTGAAAAATTCCCAAAAATCCAAGTTGGCTAATTTTTGGCTCGGACCTCCTTTAAAAAATCCATGTCGATTAACCATTAAAATTTAAAAAAAATTCACGTTGATTGAGTTTAAAAAAAAAAAAACATTAATTCACTTTTAATATATCCTTTGGGAACTTCTCTTCTATGATAGAAGTCTTTCTGAAGCTCTTCTAATAAAAAATCCTAATTAGCCGCCAAGTACCTCCGGAGAGAATTCCGGACTCATTGTTTAATATAGCCCTCAAAAGCTGCTATTTAACAAACGTTTATGGCATTCAATTACCACCAAAAGATGCAGTTCTTCCAGGGCTAAGATCCAACCTTAAATCGTTTAAACAAACTTTATCTAATCGCATACCTACTATTTTCTGTTCGCATCTGTCTCTTCTTCTTGCGCTAGAAAAGTCAACAGATTTGCGAGCCGAATCAACAAAAATTGAGCCCAAATCAAAGTGTACTTTGGTTCACAAATCTCCGAGTAAACAAAAGATGACAACAAAACCGAAAGAGAAACCAGAAGAACAAAAAAACGATATCAGCCGTTAGGCTGGCTGTCAAGACCCCAGGCACATCAAACAATTTTTTTTTTTTTTTTTTTGTTTAATTGTTTAATTTATTGAATCTTTCATATATTTAATGAAAATAACAATAAGGTTTCATATCTTATATACTAATATTTTTATAGGGTGGTTGTCAATACAATCACCCCATATTTTTTTCATGCTTTAATTATTATTGTTTTTTTTTATAATATAGATGTGTGTTATTTTGTGGGCTTGTGGATACAGTTATATCCGTGAATTGATTGGATAGGTAGTTAAGATTAGTTTAGATACAGATATATCTAAGTGAATCGCGGACTACAGAAATAGTCTTACGGATATAATGTTGCTTTGTTTAGATACAGTTATATCTAATCATCCCGCGGACTACAGTAATAGTCTTATCGATTTCTTCACTAATCTTCCCGCGGACTACAGTAATAGTCTTTTCGATTTCTTCACAGAAGCAGCTTCCAATTTAGCATACTACTACCTGTAGAAGTATAAAAGTGGGCGACGTTCAATTGGCCAGACAAGAGCTGAAAATAATGAGAGCGTAAGACAAAAAAAATAAACTATATGATAGAAAGAGTGTCACGTCTGCGCAGTCTATCGTGGCCTCCGAATAGTAGGAGTTGGCGGGCCAAGTTATTTGGGTGCTCGGATAGTTTGTTTAAGTACCTGCGGCAAAGCTTCTTTATTTCTTCTTCAACAGTAAGTATATTTAGGTCCTTGTGGATGTTTGCGTTCCTTATGTACCATGGTGCACCTGTAATAGATCGAAGAATATTCGACTGTCTTCTTTGTAGTTTACTTACGTTAGAGGCACTAGCTGTACCCCAGAGCTGTATGCCATACGTCCAAATTGGCTTTATTATAGTCTTATATAATAGGACTTTATATTCTAATTTAATAGAAGAACGTATACCAATTAACCACTCAAGATTGGCCTTTTTTAGTTTAATTTGTGTGATTTTTGCATCGATGTGTTGCTTCCATGTAAGTCTTCGGTCCAGGTGCATTCCGAGATATTTTACGGTATCTTTCTGTGGAACTTGAGTATTAAAGATTTTTATCGTGGGGCAAAGTTCACGTCTTAGAGCAAAAGTAACATGTATGCACTTGCTGGCATTTACCGATATTCTCCATTTTGTCAGCCAATTTTCGAGAAGATATACATGGTATTGTAGTTTTTCCGACGCAATCAGAGGATCCTTGTGTATGCTAATGAAAGCAGTATCATCAGCAAACGTTGAGGTTAGAGTTTCATTGGTTGTGGGCATATCGGCAGTAAATAACACGTACAGAATTGGTCCTAAGATACTACCCTGTGGGACGCCAGCCAATATTTTTCTCGAATTTGAAAGTATGTCTTTCGATTTAACAACAAACGTACGATTTGACAAATAACTACAAAAAAGTTTATGAGTGTTTTTAGGTAGAGTTTCACAAATTTTGTATAGAATTCCAAGATGCCAGACTCTGTCAAACGCTTGGGAAATGTCTATAAATAGCGCCGAGCAGTACTCCTTCCTTTCGAATGCCATTCTAATGTTTGTGACTATGCGGTGCACTTGCTCAATAGTACTGTGGTTCTTACGGAAGCCGAATTGGTGGTCGGGGATAATACTGCTATTTGTAATATGGGGAGTTAACTTCCTTAGTAAAGTTGTTTCGAACAGCTTTGAGAGTATAGATAGAAGACTGATGGGTCTATACGATTTTACCTGCGTTGGATCTTTTCCAGGTTTCGGAATCATTACTATTTCAGATTCTTTCCATACAGACGGGAAGTACCCTACTCGAAGAATGCTGTTAAATATAAATAACAATAATTTAACGGCCGGTGTTGGTAATTTCTTGAGCATGTTTGGAGTAATTCTATCTTTACCCGGGGATTTTTTTAGTTTTATCGAGGCTATAGAACTTTCGATTTCTTTTAGAGAAAATCGTATTGGATTCGGAACAATGTCGTCAATTAAAGGTTGAACAACTGTCGATGGTCCGGGATTTGGGGTAAATACAGATTCAAGATGTTCGGCAAATGCGTTTACTTTTTCTTCTGTAGATCTTGCCCAAGTCCCATTTTCTAGGCGAATTGGAGATTCGTGGGCGATAGGTCTTCTCAAGTTTTTTGTGGCTTTCCATAAGCTGTAGTCAGTTCTCTCTGTGGGATCCAGGTTATTTAGGAATATTTTTAGGTTTCGCTCTTCATTTAATCTGAGTGCTTGTTGTAAGAGTTTTTCACATTCTTTTAGTTTTTCCCGAAACCTAGGTGATCGGTGCTTCTGCCATTCTCTTCTGGCCTTCCTTTTATCAGACACGAGTTTTCGAATGGTCGATGGATTATGGGAATTATTTTCTAGTTTTGAAAATTTAGTGGGAGTGGCAACATTGACAGCGGTGTTGACTATCGAAGTAAATATTTTAACTGCATTGTCAATTTCTTCTCCGGACTTTAGAGGAGTGTTAGAATTCACATGTGTACTGACATATTTTTTGTACTTCATCCAGTTTGTATATTTATTTGGTAGATAATCCGGGGAAGTTGCGAGTTGAACATCATTTAATGTTATTATAGTTGGGGAATGGTCTGACGACAAGTCAAACGAGGGTACCACGGACATTTGTTCCCTCTTAATATTCTTTGTTACCGCAAAGTCAATTAAGTCAGGACGTTTTTGCAGGTCTGAAGGCCAGTAAGTAGGCTGACCAGTAGATAACACGTCCAGTTTAGCGGACGAAATGGAGTTTAAAAGCTGTCTACCTCTGGGTGTAATAAGTCTAGATCCCCAGAAGGTGTGTTTGGCATTATAATCTCCAGCTGCAATGAATCTACTACCAAGAGATGAGAAAAAGTGTGCGAATTCATCTTTGCTTATACTATGTCTCGGAGGACAATATATTGCAGATATAGCTGTATTCGTAGAAGATAGTGCAACTGTTGTAGCTTGTAGGTGGTCAAACTTATATTCTGGCATGGGGTAATGCTGAATTTTATTAGAAATTATCACCGCGGTGCCACCGCAAGCTCTCCCACTAGGGTGTTTAGTGTCGTATGTACTGTAACCGTTTATTCTAAAACAGTTTCTAGAAGTGAAATGAGTTTCAGATACCAGTAAAATGTGTATGTTGAGTGAGTGAATAAAGTTTTCGACCTCGTGTCTATGTTGGCTTAAGCCGTTTGCGTTCCAAAAACAGATTCGAATTTTATCTATTTTTGTTTTAAAACTATTTGCATAATCATAGATTGATTTCTCACAATATCTTGCATCATGCTTTGCATACTTGTCATAAAAGAATTCATGGTGACGATTAGTTTTTCGATAGATGATTCTATATTTGAATTTTTATAGTTGGGTGAGTCATTTCTCAAAGTATCAGAATATAAGTATTGCATATTCTGTGAGGGGAGATTGTAATTAGGAGCGGTGGTTTCATTCCTCTTGTTTAGCTCGGGGAACTCAGCTGTTTTGATATTAAATTGTGGATTTTCCCGTACCCGGTAGCTTGTAGGCTTTTTTGTGGCTAAGCTAGATTTTGTTAAGTGGATATATACAGGACATCCTCTGTAGTTTGCAGTATGATTTCCACCGCAATTGCTGCACTTTTTGACGCTTGGGTCAGTTTTGGGATGTGGACATTCCGATGATTTGTGGAGGTCACCACAAGTAACACAAACCGATAGCAATTTACAATACGTTTTGGTATGCCCATACTCTTGGCAGTTTGTACATTGAGGTTGGCCTTTTCTTTTTTGAGGTTCTTCAATTTTCACACCGCGATTACAAAGAAGCCTAAGGCTATAAATTGGATGAAATTGTCCCTTTTTCTTTAGTTGCGAAGATTCGTATGTTAGTTCTACTTTAAACATAGGTTGCGGAATTTTATCTTTATTGAAAATGTTGATGATAGACTTTGTTTCGAATCCTTCTGCTGCGAGAGCATCTTTTATGTCCTCTATGGGTGTAGAACTATGAAGGCCTTTAATGACGACGACTAGTCCTTTTGAGCTCTTAATCTGATAGGTGTAATAATTCTTCTTCTCAGAATCCAGAGCACGAACTAGGTCCTTATAATGCGACTCAGTATAGGTTTGTATTTTCGTCTCTTGGAGATTTCCTCTCTTAAGAGATACCACGTGAAAATTAGGTTTACCCAATATTTGGGAGAGTTTGTTCACAAGATTGTTTGTAGTTTCTTCGCGAAGATATAGTGGGGGAGGTTTTTGGGATCTAACCGGTTGTATCATTTCATCAGTCTCGTTATTCGAGCCGAGAATTGAGAATCTGTTGTTGCGGTCATTGTTTATAGACTTTGGGGTTTTAGCTTTTGGTTCCTTGGTTGGAGTTCTAGAACTAGCCTTACGCTTTGTTACTAAGACATATCGGTCCATGCCTGGAGGAACTATGTTTTGCTTCTTGTTTTTTTCAAGAGACGCATGCTTACTTGAAGCGATAGTTTCTTGATGTACAATCGCATCGTGTGATAGCACCTTTATAGAATTTATTTTGGGCGTGTTTACATTGTTTTGTTTATATGACATTTCTGTTGTTTCGTTGGGAGTAGTCTCACCTGGCAAGTTTTTGTCATGAAAAACTCTCGGCGATACCGATTTAGAACGGCTTTGGGGTTTAGCTGTAAGATACCAGCTTTCGTGGCGTTTTGGCGCGGTTGAGCTGAAATCTGTCGACGTCAACTTAAGGTATACGTTTTGCCCGTTCTCACTTACATTTCTCTCTTCCGTATGAGAGAGTGACATGCACTTGTTGTTGTTAACACTATAACAAACCGATTTATGTGCTTGGGGAAAAAGAGGATAAAGTAGAAAAAAAAAACTATTTTGCAAAAATTCTTAATAAAAATGATTTTTTAGCAGGTTTTTTTTTTTTAGATTATATTTCCTGAGATTATTTAATAGCGTACTGTTTGCTTTTATATTATAAATTTTGCTTTGCTTGTGAAAAAAACACCTTTCATTAGCAACGAAAAATAAAACGCGTCCGTACTTAACGCCGGCTTTACAAAAAAAAAAAGAAAAAAAAAAAAAAAAAAAAAAAAAAAAAAAAAAAAAAAAAAAAAAAAAAAAAAAAAAACAATAACAACAACAACAAGAGCCCCCATTAACAGCATCGTCGTCGTCATCATCATCAGCTAGCGATTATCATCACCCGGCCAGGCAACCAACATCATTGGTAACGTCATCACACGACACCACACACTGAACCAACTCGGTGGCAGACAGTCGTCCCACACACACACTCACACACGAATATTCAACTAATCATGCCTGGCATTATTTCCTTCTCTTCTTTGGTGGCGTTGTTCTCAATAAATTTATCGTTGCTAATGAAAGAAATGAAATGGTTCAGTGTCGAAACCTAAAATGAAATGCATATGGGGTACCAGAGCAAACTCATGCACACACACATACTCACACGAAGAAAACACCCAACCATTGCCCTGTGTGTGTTGACTTTTTTTTTTTCTTCTCTCTTTGGGTCTTGTATACATTATCCCTCATTTTCTTTATCAAATTCATCATAATGATGTTTGTTCAAGAGTCCATTTTCTTTTATTTTTGTTTTGTTTCGATTTTGTTTTTATCGCCTGATTCTTTGCCACAAACACACACGACCACCGAGCCCAGCCCAAAACAGTCGAATCATTCATTCATACATCCAGGCTGGTATTGTTGTTGTTGTCTGCAACCATTGTTTGGGGTTCCATTCTTACGAAGAAAAAAAGAAAACAAAATGTTAATGAAGGTAAAGTACAGGGTGAAGGCTTAAATCCCGTGTAGAGTACAGCGGGACAAAAAGGTATTGATTTAAGGATTATTTTTTAAAAACGTCCGATTCTGCAGGTCTTCTAAGATAGAAGACCCCTTATAGGGTTGTATAGATAAAAAACCCTCGATATGTCTTCTATGAATATGATACCCTCTCAAAGCCTTCTATGGACTGAAGACCCTCTTCAGACCTACCATTGATAGAAAACCTACATTAGTTCTTCTATGGATAGAAGACCATCGACTGGTCTTCTATGGAAAGAAGACCCTCGACTGGTTTTCTAGGATAGAAGAACGTATGGTCTTCTATAGATGGATAGATAGGTCTTCTATTGAAAAAAGACGCCCCAAAGATCCTTCATTGAAGGAAGACCCTCGACTGGTCTTCTATGGATATGAGACGCTCGACCGGTCTTCTTTGGATATGAGACCTTCAACTGGTCTTCTATAAATTGAAGACCTCGGCAGATATTCTATGTGTAGAAGACCCTTGACAGATCTTTTATGTGTAGAAGACCTTCGACAGATGGATAGAAGATCTCCGACAGATCTTCTACGGATAGAAGACCACCGACAGATCTTCTATTGAAAGAAGACCTTCGACTGATCTTCTATAGATTGAAGACGCTCGACAGATCTATGAAAAGAAGACCCTTGACTGGTCTTATATGGAAAGAAGACCCTCGACCGATCTTCTATGTGTATAAGACAGTCGATAGATCTTCTATGGATAGAAGACCCTCGACTGGTCTTTTATGGATAGAAGACCCTCGACTGATCGTTTATGGATAGAAGACCCTCGACTGTTCTTCTATAGATAGAAGACCCTCGACTAATCTTCTACGGATGGAAGACCCTAGACTCACCTTCTATGGATGGAAAATCCGTCTACAGGTCTTCTGTGGATCTTAATCTGACTGTCTTCTATGATTAAAGACCTTCTGCAGCTCTTCTATGACTGAAGACCTTCTGCAGCTCTTCCATGGGTAGAAGACCTTCTGCAGCTTCAGAAGCTCTTCGATATACCGAAGACCTTCTGAAGCTCTTCCATAGGCCAAAGACCTTCTGAAGCTCTTCGATAGACCGCAGACCTTCTGAAGCTCTTCTAAAGACCGACGACCTCCTGAAGCTCTTCTATGAGACGAAGACCTTCTAAAGCTCTTCTATGAGACGAAGACCTCCTGAAGCTCTTCTATGACTAGAAGACCTTCTGAAGCTTTTCTATAAACAGAAGACCTTCTAAAGCTCTCCCATGGCTAAAAGACCTTCTGAAGCTCTCCTATGGCTAGAAGACCTTCTGAAGCTCTTCTATGGATAGAAGTCCTTCTAAAGTTCTTCTATGGCTAGAAGTCCTTCTAAAGTTCTTCTATGGCTAGAAGATCTTCTGCAGCTCTTCTATAGCTAGAAGATCTTCTGCAGCTCTTCTATAGCTAGAAGATCTTCTGCAGCTCTTCTATAGCTAGAAGACCTTCTGCAGCTCTTCTATGGCTAGAAGACCTTCTGCAGCTCTTCTATGACTAGAAGAAGCTCTGCACAATGTTATTCCGGCCCACTGTCCCTTCGTGCCATGTGTCCTTCTCTGTCTTGCCTTGTCTTAGACCTATTTCGACATTTAATGTAATGTAAACGAAAATAGCATTGAGACGCACCGAAGAGTACTCTCACGAGTAATTTGTCTGCTTGTCGTCGTTTTGAGAGGGATGCCCATGACAATGGCAATAACAATAACAATGATATTGAGGGTGTATCTTTTTTTTTTTGAGAGAGAACATATTTGGCCAATTAGTCACATTGTGTCTGTTATGATGGCACCGATTAAAAGAAATGACAACATGTGTTGCTGGGTTACGGTGCAGGGATGGGAAATTGTAGTGTAATATAGGCTTTTTTAATAGAAAATAGAGGAAAATTTCAAATTTTTAAAAAACTAAATTTAGCGAATGCTTTCAATTTTTAGGTTAATCGATAAAACTATCAAATGCAGACTGATATTGATATCCCGGTGGGTACTTTATATTGCCTGAATAAAAAACTATTTTAAGGGTGCGTAATTCCCATCTCTGCTATATGTGACTATGAGGAATAATTCAATAACAAAGATGATTCATCTTCTTAAGGGTTTATGAGACCGTGTAGAAAAATCGATTCTTTATTTAGTAACAGGCAACAATTAATCACTTGCTATAAAATTTATAAACAATTTGAAATTATATTTAATAATTTTAAAATATTTTCAACAAGGAATATGGGGTGTTTTTAGTTTGTATTTATATATTTTAGCAAAAAACCATATTGACTAATTTTATATTATATTATGTTGAGGCTATTCCAGGGTGGGAATCTTTCATATAACATTTCCTTTAGTTACTGATCCCTCTTGGGTTATGCAATTTTAATACCCTCAATTCTTTCACATAGCTACAAGATTTAAGCTAACTCCTAACTAAATCCTTAATTTGTAATCCTTGTTTTTATTGTTGCTCTTGTCCATCCTTCTTTTCCTCTCCCCAGCATGTCTATTTACAGATTGAAATTACAAACTCTATTGCATACTTTTAGGACATTTATTAAATACCTCTAAGCATTGCATATTTTACTGCATTGGACAATTGCAAATAGTTTTACAATGACTTCAGGTTCGTTTCCACTTTGCTTTTTTAGCCCCAAATAAAGTCATGACATTCAAATTGTTTTACGAATGTATTTTTTGGACAAAAGGACGACACAAAATGAAAGTCAAATATTTCACTGTTTTGAAGCAAGCAATTGACTGTGAAAGTGTGTGTATGGGCATATGTGTGCATATGAAGTAATTTCATTGCAGATGCTTTCAGGTTACATTTCCAAAATGAAATGAAATTCTATGAAAAACACAGAGGGAGAGATAGAGAAAATCACCATGGGCTATTATGTGTTGGAATGTGTGTTGCATTTGTGTGTGTGTGTGAGGTGAGGTCATGTGGAACTGGGCCAAACATGTTAAATGTTTAAGTTTGGCAAAAACGAATGACAGTTACATTTCTCTCTTTTGTATCCTCACAAAAACAAAGGATGTGGTTATTAGACATTGAATGGAGTTGGGTTTTTAATTTAAATGAACCAATCAAAGTTGTCAGACTTAATATGGGCAGTTCTTGTTGTTGTTGTTGTTTTGGGAAACTAGTGCTTTTTAAGATAAAATATTTCAAATAAAAAAAAAAATAAAAACAGCAATTATTGATTATTTTCCTCTTTTATATTTTCAGGTAATTTTATAAACTATGTTATCTGTTGAAGGGCCCTAGGAGGTCTTCTAGTCATAGAAGAGCTGCAAAAAGTCTTCGAGGCATAGAAAAGCTGTAGAAGGTCTTGTAGCCATAGAAGAGCTACCGAAGGCTTTCTAGCCAAAGAAGAGCTGCAAAAGGTCTTTTAGCCAAAGAAGAGCTGCACAAGGTCTTCTAGCCAAAGAAGAGCTTCAGAAGGTCTTCTAGCTATAGGAAAGCTGCAGAAGCTCCTGGAGGTATAGAAGAGCTGCAGAATGTCTTCTGGACATAGACGTGCTGCAGTCATAGAAGAGTATTGCTGCAGTTAAGTATATTCCAAGGCCTTTGAGTGTGGATTTTCCAAGAATATCCCAAGGCCCTAGGGTATGGAATATTCCAAGGTCTTTGCGCGTGGATTTTCCAAGAAAATTCCAAGGTCTTAAGGCGGGGATTTTTCAAGAATATTAGAAGGCCTTAAAGCGTGGATTTTTTCAAGAATATTCCAATGCTTTAAAGCGTCGATTTTTTCAAGAATATTCCAAGGCTTTAAGGCGTGGGTTTTTTTAAGAATATTCCAAAGACTTAAGGCGAGAATATCTTCAAGAATATTCCAAGGCCTTAAGGCGTTGATTTTTTCAAGAATATTCTAAGGCCTTAAACCATGGATTTTTTCAAGAATATTCCAAGGCCATAAGCCATGGATTTTTTCAAAAAATATTTCAAGGCCCTTTTCCCATATCTTCCTAAAAATGAAGGCATTTAAGATATTTTGTTTCAATTTATGGCTAAGAGATTTTGCTAATTATTTAATTTCTTGGTGAAGGGTATATAAAACTTCGTCCAGACCGACCATTAGTATTTGTTTTTTTTTTTTTTTTTTCATTATTTCTAATGAAATTCCATTAGCAAAATCCATAATCCATAAAAGCATTGCAAATTCATACCAACCAATTTAAATCCCCAAAAATTCAATCAAAATATTGTTTGGCTTTTGTTCAACGACATATCACATACTCCCTCCCCCTCCTCCGAGAAATATTAGAATTCATTAACAAAATATTATATCCAAATATAGAATAGACTTCAAATCATATAAATCGAAATTCCGGTTAATTAACATCATCGCATTGTTATCAGAAAAAAATAGTTGCAAATGGGCATTCCTATGCGAGGCGTGATCGAAATTATAATTTTTTTATATGCATTGTTTGATATCAGGGTGTTTGTATGTGTTGTGTATTCATGTGGCGAACATAACAAGTCGCCAGACCATAGATTTGGTTGGCACGGGTGTAGGCAATGCAAAACAGTAGCAGTAAAAAAAATATTTAATGGAAAAAAAATAATTTTATTTGTTTTTAATGTTTGTTATTTAAAAAAAAAATACATAACAGAACAGAACGCAAATAGAGTTTCCCCTCTTCCCATTTTTTTCATAATGACAATGAGCGATGAATATTAAAAATTATTTTCAAATTTAAATAAATAAAAAATTTTGAGGAAAAATTTCTGCTAAATTTAGTCAATTTTTTCCAAAATTGGTATTTTTCAATTTCAAGATTTTTTGTAAAAATTCATAATTTTTTCCTATAAAAACCAGTAGCGAAATCCATACCCTTGCCTGGAATATAAATGGAAAATATTTTTATTTATTTTTAATGTTTGTTCTTATTCAAAAAATAAAAACATAACAGTACGCAAATAGTGTTTCCTCTCTACCCGTTTTTCACAATGACAGTGAGCGATAAATATTAACAATTATTTTCAAATTTAAATAAATAAAAAATTTTGAGGAAAAATTTCTGCTAAATTTAGTCAATTATTTCCAAAATTGGTATTTTTCAATTTCAAGATTTTTTGTAAAAATTCATAATTTTTTCCTATAAAAACCAGTAGCGAAATCCATACCCTTGTGTGGCGCCCAACGTATTACTACAATCTGATATCTTTATTACATTATCTGCTTGTTACCTGTTTTAACTGCTTTATTTTCTATTGATTTTCCGTCACCCCAGCTATCATCGTTGCCCGTTGTTGGCGCGGCGCATCTTCTTCTTCTTCCTTATATCACTTTCGTTTTGTTTACTGTCATTCTTGTGGTTTATTTATCTGTCAACACTACCAGCGGCTTTGCACTGCAAGTATTTACGTACATACAAGTGTACGCCTATGTGCGTACTTGTGTATGAACCTATTTATTTACCCATCGGGCCCACCCAATATAAACAATGGAGAATTTCAGAGGCAGTGTCGGATGACGTGTTTTAAAAACAATTTGTTTACTTTTTTTTGCTGTTGCTGTTGTTATTTTTAGTTTCCGTTTTATAAAAGTTACATCGATTTTTTTTTGGTTTGGTTCTGCCATTCAATGTTAATAGCTTAACAAATTTGCATAATATTGATGGGGCTTGAAAAATGCAATAGGATTTTGTGTGTGTAGTTCCAAAAAAAAAAATGGCATTGGAATTTGATAATGGTCTGAAACAAATGTCCAGCCATTGATGAATCATAAACTGCTTTCAGAATTGTTTGCAAATACAGAAACAAAAATAAAAAAAAAACAACTCAAGAAAAAAATGCCGGTCACAAATGAAATTGAAACTGAGATAAGAACTGGAATGGAATATAAACAAAAATTAATCAAAGTCGTAAATATTAAAAGAAGAAAAAAAAAAAATAAAAACAAAAACGACGCAGTCTTGACGATGATAAACAACAATAACAAAAGTCGGTAAAAGTGAAATTATACTTCGTAACTTAATATTTAGATATAGTCTAGACCTGAATGAATGCATTTTTTTCAGGAATATTTCTGGCTTGGAGTTTTGAAACCTATTTTACAGTCTTATGGCGCGGATTTTTCAACAATATTCCAAGGCCTTAAAGCGTAGATTTTTAAAAAAATATTTCAAGGCCTTGAGATGTGATGTGTTTTTTTTTTTCAAGAAATCAAGGCCACGCTTTAGGATTTTTAAAAAATATATTTATTTCAAGGCCTTAAAGCTTGGAATTTCCAGAATATTTCAAGGTCTTAGAGCGTGTATTTTTTGTAACAAATTTTTCAAGACATTCAGATTTGGATTTTTGAACAAATATTTGTAGGCCTTAAAGCGTGGATTTTTTAAGAATATTTCAAGGGCTTAAGGCGTGGATTTTTAAAGAATATTTCAAGGGTTTTAGTCGTTTTTTAAATAAACATTTTAAGGATTTAAGGCGCGATTTTTTAAATAAACATTTTAAGGATTAAAGCGCGAATTTTAAAAAAAAAATTCAGTCTTGACGATGATAAACAACAATAACAAAAGTCGGTAAAAGTGAAATTATACTTCATAATTTAATATTTAGATATAGTCTAGACCTGAATGCGTGAATTTTTTTCAGGAATATTTCTGGCTTGGAGTTTTGAACCCTATTTCACAGTCTAATGGCGTGTATTTTTCAACAATATTCCAAGGCCTTAAAGCATGGAATTAAAAAAATATATATTCCAAGGTCTTAAGACCTGGGGGTTTCCAGAAGATTTCAAGGCCACGCTTTAGGATTTAAATAAAAATATTTCAAGGCCTTAGAGCGTGGATTTTTAAACAAATATTTCAAGGTCTTAGGGCGTGTATTTCTTAACAAATATTTCAAGGTCTTAGGGCGTGTATTCCTTAACAAATATTTCAAGGTCTTATGGCGTGTATCTCCTTACAAATATTTAAAGGCTTTCAGACTTAGATTTTTAAAATAATTTTTATAGGCCTTAAGGCGTGGATTTTTCAAGAATATTCCAAAACCTTAAGTCGGGGACTTTTTCAAGAATATTCCAAGGTTTTAGGTCGTGCAAGGTCATAAGGTTTGTATTTTCAAATAAACATTTCAAGGCCTTAAAGCTTGGATTTTCAAGAATATTCCAAGGAATTAAAGTCGCAGATTTTTAAATAAATTTCCAAATTTTGAGGGGCGGATTTTAAAATAAAAATTTCAAGGCTTTAAGGCGTGGATTTTTAAATAAACATTTTAAGGCCTTCAGACTTGGATTTTTGGATTTGGATTTTTTCACAAATATTTATAAGCCTTCTGTCGTGGATGTTTTAAGAACATAAGTGTATATTTCAAGAAAATACCTCCTGAGGTCAGAGATCTTAGATCGACTCCATATCCCCTGAAATGGATTTTGGTCCAAGGAGACCTAGCGTCTAAAACCGTTGTTTCGATGGTATAAAAATCGTATATCTCGATCAGATCTGGACCTATTTTTGCCAGGGAATAAAGTACTCACAAGGCAATTTCATTGAAAAATGTGGCTGATCTCATCAAAATACCGCTCCTGTTATATGGTAGATATACGATATCGTGGACCTATACAGGGTGAATTAAAAAAAAACTGCAACAAAGTCAAACCCTAAAATTTTTACATTTTTTCTTTAAATTTATTGAATGAAAGCAAAAATGTCGGAAGTACCATCAAATTTTAGAATAATTTTGATTTGTTCGAATTGATCACCTTTGGTACGAATTATGGCCTCCAAATGGCCAATGAAACCGTCACATGCTGCCCGAATGTTGCTCTCCGGTAATTTGGCCCATTCCCGGCAAAGCGCTTGCTTGAGGTGATCGACACTTTGGTATTTGTTAGTGCCAACCTTGCTTTCCAAAATACTCCAACGGATTGTTATCAGGAGATTTTGGTGGTCATTGTGCGCTGGAAATGAAGCAAGGAACCTCATTTTGTAACCAATCTGGGTCCTGTTGGAATGTCCAAGGTCTGCGGCCAAGATGTTTGCGTGCCCAAGGCTTTAATACACCCTCCAGAATATTTTCGCGATAATATTCGGCATTTATACGGTCGATTAATACGAGCGGAGAGCGAACATCGACTGTTATGGCGGCCCACACCATGGCCGGCGCTTGAGTCCTGGTGGCCAACCGAAGATGCACATTTTCAGCTGACCTCTTTGGCAAGTTAACACGATCATTTTGTTTGTTGTTTCTTACATCACATTTCATTAAAGTTATACTAATTCAAACTTTTAACCCTTTGTGAGGGAGGTACTTGATGGATAGGATCCATATTGTTCATTTTCGCACCTAGCAAAGTTGGAGCAAAATCGGTTTACCGCATCTCTTTCTATGCAGATTTTTTTTTTGAAAATTTCGACCTTTTGTTGGGGAGATACCAGAAGGTGTGGACCGATATTGCCCATCTCCGAACTCGATCTTGAGGTTGATAAAAATATTATGATGTACAGAGTTTGGACAAAATTGGACACTCCCTTCGAGAGTTATCGTGCGGACTAGCCAGACAGTGAAACAGACGGACGGACATCGCTAGATCGACTCCAAATGTCCTGAAACGGATTTCGTCCAAAGAGATCTAGGGTCTAAAACCATTATTTCGACTTGGCACGTTTTGGCCGTAAATGATATATACGCTCTGTAGCCATATGGCTGAGGATATAAAAACCGTTCTCCGTTGGTACACGAAAATAATGTTTGTCATGAAAATGATCTTATTTTAACCGTGCTCTGCAGGTCCCTTAAAAATTGGTTTTTAGAAAAATCCGCGTCATGTAAGCCGCAGAAAAATAACTTGGTTCTATTGGTTCTTAAAAAAAATAGTTTGAAAAATGTACGCTTCGTTAATCGAATCCCCAATTTAGCCCTGCTAGTCCCACTTTAAAATCCTTAGAGAGTTCATTGAACCTCCCCCCTCGGACTGTAAACGGTATTAATTATTGTTAATTGCCATCATTTGTCCAGCATATCGTTCAATTAAGGATTGTTAGACGATAGTCATTTTTTATTAACGGAATTATTGCCGTCAGAGTGTCAAAGCGTTTCCATGCAATGGCAAGAAAAGCGAAGCATATGCGTATTTTCTTTTATGTGGCGGTTCATTGTTGGTTTTGTTATTGTTGCTGCTGCTGCTGTTGGTTGGCGGTGGTGTGACATGAGTGCAATGCTCAAAAGAAGGGGTCAGTCGTCAGTTTGTTCTTTTAGCTGGGGGGTTAAGTGGTGGTTTCTTTGAATGCGTTCGAAGGGAAGAGGGTGAAGTGGGTATTGCCTTAATAATGACCAGTTTAAATGGCATTGACATGGTAACGCCGCTCGATGTTATGCGGGTTAATGTCAGGCCACGGAAAAAATGCATCTGTCTTAGAAATGCAAAGTGGAAAAATAACCATTTGAGTTGCTGCTTGAGTAGCTCGAAATGAGCTGAGGGTCTCGAAAAGGGCTGAGTGATATAATAATTTTTAGTCTCAGCTTTTTTTTAAATTTTTATTTATTTATAAATTATATTTTTTGTTTAAAAAACTCTTCAATTACGGTTTGAAATGTAAATAATCAGCGATAACCTTCAAATGTTAGAATCAAACAAATAACAAAAAATAAAAAGTTATTTTTTTACACCCAACAAGTAATCGGAATCAAAGAAGAAGTTGAATAAAGGTTTATTTGTTTTGTTGTTGTATTGTTTTTCTTTTACTACTTCACCGAAATAGAGGTGAGAAACCACTTGAGCTGTGCCGTACTGGCGTTATGTGGTGTTTGCGTGCGGCAGTGCGGAGCTATTATTTAAATATTTACTCGGGCAAACAGAGTCTAATTTTGAGTCGTAACTACCAGTAGCCGGTGTTTGAGGGGCATAGAACAAACAAACAATTCGGTTGTGGGTAGTGGTTGTGAAGGTGTGATGTATGAACATTATGTTTGAAATAAATCCACTGGGTCAATGGAATTTTTTTTCGAAAATACAACAATCGAAATAATGAGTGTAGACCCTGGGTATCTTTGGTCCAACTCCGTTTCAGTACATTTGGAGTCGGTATAGGGGTGCCTCCCGAGGGAAGTCTCCAATATAGTTCAGAGGGAAGTCTCCTATATAGTTCGAACCGAATTTGCTGTAAATTGGGAATATGTGTTTCTAGTATATACAAAGAAATGTACATATAAGGTCCAGGTTTTGGTATAGGAGCTATATAAGTTTACCTGCAGATATTCGGCATTTTAATGATTTGTGTCACTGTTTTCACCGGAAATATATCAAATTTGGAATTTGAATACGACATCCTATGACAGAACATTTCCTGCACAGCCCAGCCCCCATATAACGTTACCTCCATATATTCGGAATTTTGGTGATTTTAATGGCATTATTCACCGAAATTGTATAAAAATTTCGTATTGTAAGTTCGTAATGGGTCGTCCTACAGCCAGTGACCGAAAATTGCCTATGTGACATCATTTACCCGAATTGTTTCAAATTTCGCATTTGAAGTTTGTAATATGCACACCAGTCTTTTACAAAAATTACTTATGCAAGTCCTGGTCTTCTTATAACCCCCATAAACGGTACCTTCCTATATTCGGAATTTTTATGATTTAACCGACAGTATTCACCGAAATTGTATCAAATTTCGTGTTTGATATTAGCAATGACAGAAAATTGCATATTCAGGTCCATGTCTTCGTAAAGCCCCCATATAAGGGTACCTCCATTTATTCGGACTTTTTATGATTTTAGCACATTATTCACCGGAATTGTTTTAAGTTTCGTAATTGCCTATTAAAAAAAATTCAAATACAGGCCTACATCCTCGCATAGGGCCCGATATAACGATGTTTTTATGAACATTTCCAAATTCCTTAAAAGTGGTAGAGGGTATTCAAAGTTCCGTCCGTCCGAACTTAGTTGTTTTGATACCCTCACCCATATGGCTACATAATTTGATACGGCCAAAACGTTCATCATAAAAATAAAGATTTTAGACCCTAGGTCTCTTTGAACCAAATCCGTTTCAGGACATTTGTCCTCCCTTTGTCGGGGGAGGTACCAGAAGGAGATAATGGGATGTGTGAAATATAAAATGAACCTGATGCTTATTTCGGATTTTATAAACGTTTTGGTTATTCAAAACTTTGACCCCTTGTGGGGGAGGTAACAGGAGGAATGGCCCGATCTCTACCTTTTTTAACAGATCATGTGTTGATAGAAAAATTCAGGTGTACCAAGTCTAAATCGAATCCGATGTTAATTTCTCGTTTTATGAGCTTAATGGATATTCAAAATTTCGACCTTTGGAGGGGAGGTACCAGAAGGAGTAGACCGATATATTCCATTCTAACACCAGATCTTGGGTTTATGAAAATATTGGGATGTGTGAAATTTTAAGACAATCGGATTCTTACATCACATTTTATAAGAATTATAACTATTCAAAATTTTTACCCTTTGTGTGGGAGGTACCGATGTTATCCATTTTTGCACCTGACCTAGAACTGACGCAAATAATAGGATTTGCAAAGTTGGAGCAAACCTGGATTATTGCTCCTCTTTCTGTGCAGAAAAAAATATTTTTTTCCTTTTTTGAAAATTTCGACCTTGTGTGGAGGAGTGGACCGATATATTCCATCTTAACACCAGACCTTGGGTTAATAAAAATATTGGAATGTGTGAAATTTGAAAACGGACAATATCGGTGTACTCCATCAAGTACCTCCCCCACAAAGGGTCAAATTTTGAATAATTACAACTCTCATAAAATGTGATGTAAGAGTCCGATTGTCTTCAAATTTCGCACATCCCCATATTTCTACTAACATAAGATCTCATTTTATTGTCAGATATAAGCTGAGGATATACAGAATCGGCCAAATCCTAAGCACCCCCTCAGTACTTTTTTTAAATCATAATTTTTTTAAGAAAACAAAATTTAAAACAATTTTTTTTTATTTTTTTATTTATTTATATCTTCATTATTGCAAAACAAGAACTATAGAAATTCAGAATTTATTTAAAAAAGTTAGAATTCAAAAACTATTTTAAGTCAAAATTATAAGCAGACTAAACTAAAGCAGCCCCCATTTTAAGGTGCAAAAACGATTGAAATCAAGATTTCGTTGCGAATCCTTTATTCTGGATGACACACGCACATCTTTTAGGCATAGAGTTTATTAAATTATTAATTATATCAGGTGATATGACTTCCCAGGCTATTTTTAGGTCTGTTAAGATAAATTCCGAATTTAACTAGCAAAGACACAAACCACGAATTTAACATAGAAAATAACAGCGCTCTGTTAACGTTAACAGAGCCAAACGAATATAGTTTTTTCCTTAAAAATATTAATTTATATTAATTTTTTTATTTAAAAAGGCAAAATAATAACCATATCTACACATCATAAATTATTGTTACAAAGACTGCAAGGTTACAACCATCCATTAACTTGTAACACAATCATATGTGGCAGGACATACTTTCAACCCACAACGCCTTCCAGGATCTTTCTTCCGGGTCAACATATATATCAATGGAAAGCTTATGAAGAGCACTATCCATTGACATCACAAAAAGTTTAGAATTTTCCGATAGTTTCCGAGGTATTTGGCCATTTCTGGTGAAATATTTTAAAAAATGTAATTCTATTGTAAACTGGGTATAAATGGAAAGTGAATCAAATAGAAATGTTATTAGAGAAAAATTAAAAAAAAAAAAAAAAAAAAAAAAAAAAAAAAATATATATATATATATATATATATATATATATATATATTTTTTTTTTTTTTTTTTTAATTTTTCTCTAATAACATTTCTATTTGATTCACTTTCCATTTATACCCAGTTTACAATAGAATTACATTTTTTAAAATATTTCACCAGAAATGGCCAAATACCTCGGAAACTATCGGAAAATTCTAAACTTTTTGTGATGTCAATGGATAGTGCTCTTCATAAGCTTTCCATTGATATATATGTTGACCCGGAAGAAAGATCCTGGAAAGCGTATTGGCTAATGGAATTATCCTGTTCAAAGGATTTCACCAGAAATGGTCAAATACCTCGGAAACTATCCAAAAATTCTAAACTTTTTATGATGTCAATGGATAGTGCTCTTCGTAAGCTTTCCATTGATATGTATGTTGACCCGGAAGAAGGATCCTGGAAAGCGTATTGGCTAATGGAATTATCCCGTTCAAAGGATTTCACCAGAAATGGTCAAATACCTCGGAAACTATCGGAAAATTCTAAACTTTTTATGATGTCAATGGATAGTGCTCTTTATAAGCTTTCCATTGATATATATGTTGACCCGGAAGAAAGATCCTGGAAGGCGTATTGGCCAATGGAATTATCCTGTTCAAAGGATTTCACCAGAAATGGTCAAATACCTCGGAAACTATCCAAAAATTCTAAACTTTTTATGATGTCAATGGATAGTGCTCTTCGTAAGCTTTCCATTGATATGTATGTTGACCCGGAAGAAGGATCCTGGAAAGCGTATTGGCTAATGGAATTATCCTGTTCAAAGGATTTCACCAGAAATGGTCAAATACCTCGGAAACTATCCAAAAATTCTAAACTTTTTATGATGTCAATGGATAGTGCTCTTCGTAAGCTTTCCATTGATATGTATGTTGACCCAGAAGAAGGATCCTGGAAAGCGTATTGGTTAATGGAATTATCCCGTTCAAAGGATTTCACCAGAAATGGTCAAATACCTCGGAAACTATCGGAAAATTCTAAACTTTTTATGATGTCAATGGATAGTGCTCTTTATAAGCTTTCCATTGATATATATGTTGACCCGGAAGAAAGATCCTGGAAGGCGTATTGGCCAATGGAATTATCCTGTTCAAAGGATTTCACCAGAAATGGTCAAATACCTCGGAAACTATCCAAAAATTCTAAACTTTTTATGATGTCAATGGATAGTGCTCTTCGTAAGCTTTCCATTGATATGTGTGTTGACCCAGAAGAAGGATCCTGGAAAGCGTATTGGTTAATGGAATTATCCCGTTCAAAGGATTTCACCAGAAATGGTCAAATACCTCGGAAACTATCGGAAAATTCTAAACTTTTTATGATGTCAATGGATAGTGCTCTTTATAAGCTTTCCATTGATATATATGTTGACCCGGAAGAAAGATCCTGGAAGGCGTTGTGGGTTGAAAGTATGTCCTGCCACATATGATTGTGTTACAAGTTAATGGATGGTTGTAACCTTGCAGTCTTTGTAACAATAATTTATGATGTGTAGATATGGTTATTATTTTGCCTTTTTATATAAAAAAATTAATATAAATTAATATTTTTAAGGAAAAAACTATATTCGTTTGGCTCTGTTAACGTTAACAGAGCGCTGTTATTTTCTATGTTAAATTCGTGGTTTGTGTCCTCGCTAGTTAAATTCGGAATTTATCTTAACAGACCTGCTATTTTTGCGGCTTCAAATAAATTTTCTTTGGTTTTGCAATATTCTCGGTTGATTTTTGAGTTAACGATCTCTCATAAGTTCTCGATTGGGTTAAGATCGGGGGACTGGGCAGACCAAGGGAGAAATTTTATCAAATTGTTCTGAAACCACTCTTTAACCACTTTTGACGTTTGTTTGGGGTCGTTATTTTGCTGGAATGTCTATTGTAGTAGCATCTTTTCTTCAGCATAAGGCAACATCACGTCTTTTAATATGTCACGAACCATAATTCCATCAATCTTATGAATTGGCCCAATCCCTCGCCCAGAGAAACAACCCCAAACCAGTGCCTTTGCAATATTTAGGATTCAACCTTTGCCCATTTGGTCTGCGTACATGCCTTATACCATCTGAATCCTTTAAATTAAACTTAGATTCGCCAGAAAACAGCACAGTCCTCCATTTTTGGACACTCCAGCTGAGATGGGCCTTTGCGAATTCAAGTCTGGCTTTTCTATTTTTTGACGATATGAAAGGTTTTTTTGCTGGTCGTCGACTGAATAATCCGGCCTCTACCGCCCATCTGCGAATCGTTCTTTCGCTAATTTTTAAATCTAAGCGGTTTCGTATGTGACTAGAAGATGCTGTAGGATCATTTTGGATTGTCCAGTCTGCAAAAACTTTTTAATTAGCCTAGAAATAATTGATCTTATTCTCATCAAATTACTGGACTTTGGTAATGTCCGCCACAATTTCATTTCCTTTCGAATCCGCAACAAAAATAGTTCAAAGTGAAAAGCGTTTATCGATTTCCCAGACTTTGAACTTTGTAAATCTTCCTCTTTGTCTTTGCCCAAATGCAACAATGCAATTGGGGTGGTGTTGTTGTTTTTGTTGTAGTTACGACTATTGTCGTAAAATTATTTTTAAGTTCTGTTCTGCTCTTTTTGTTTTTGTTGGATTTTTTTCTTGATTCATTATCAAACATTTGCTGCAAAATGTACAACGTTTTTATTTTTTTTGGCACCCAACAAATTGAGTGAGAAAATTTGTATTTGTTTGTAAGTCGTTGTGTGGCGGATTTTATTGAATAAAATGGCGCCGCGTCTCTGTTGTCACCCGTACACGCCTTGCAGTGGCCACAATGTATTTGAGAAGTGTTTTTTTTTTTTGCAAAAAAAAATAAAAATAAAGGCAGTCGCATTTTTTTTCTATAAATAGTAAAACGTCACATACCGACGAGAAGCGGCAGCAGCAGCAACAACCACCGACTGAGCCATCAACCACCCACCCAACCAGCCAGTCCGCCATCCATCCATCGACGTTAGATATTTGTTTACCCTAATCGCCGCCTAGAGGCAAACGACATGCAATGCTATCCATTGCCCCATTGTCGCAGCGGATTTTATAACCATGTTGACGCTACGCGTTTGCAGTTGTTATTGCTTTTGTTGTTGTTTTTGCCATTGCTTTTGTTGTTGTCAGTGACTAGAGCGTGTTGTTATTATTATCATCATCGCCATAGTCCATTCAACTAAGCGTTCTTTTTTTTATTAATGTTTATTTTTGTGTTTTTTTGTTTATAATTATTGCACAAAGAAAGCAAATTTACTCTAGGCTACAAACTTTGGTTTCTTTTTCTTTTGGAAGGGACCTTCCAATTTCAGGATGTATTTACAGGGTAAGATGAAAAATTAGACTTAGACAAGTTAAATAGTATCAGTATTAACGACAGATGTATACCCCAGCCTTGAGTTATGATTATTCAAACTGTTGACCCTTTATGGGGGACGGTTCTGCAGCATCGGATGCAGGGTGAGATGTAAAAAACTGCAGCCAACTTCAGATTGCTGTCATTTCTAAGCCACTCGTCCGACAGCCGTTAAAATTATTCCAGTGAAAGTGAAAGTACGAAAGCATTTTGGTGAGAATTTTCCCGAAAATAAGTTATTCGTGATGGAATTCAAGCGTGATAGTGTGATTTCTTTATATTTGGCTGGAAAACTACAAGTGGCTATCGTTAAACCACTCCAGCATTTAAATGTGAATAAATCTTTTGTGTCTCGTACCATCGCTCGTTATCGTGATACTGGTAGCGTAGCCCGACGTCAAGGAAGTGATGCCCGTGAAGATAAATTTTAAAATATAAATGCAAAGACACAAGTCACTTGTATTTTGTGTTGGTGCGCAAGGGGTTAATTGAAAAATATTTTTTTTTAATATTAATGATTTTTACCAGAATATTAATGATTTTTACCGAAACAAGCGTCGCAGAGGTCCAAAATGGCTCGTGAGCTTAACATATCGCAATATTCCATTCGGCAAATATTGAAAAATGAGCTCGGGGTGAAGCCATTTAAATTCCAAAAAGGGCAAGAACTTACACCGCAACAGAAAGAAAGACCAATATAATTTGGATTTAAAAAAAAAAAATATTTTTTTAAGGGACAACGGATCGTAGATTAAAAAAATATTTTCTTGAGGACCAACAGAAAGAGGATGTTTAAAAATATTTTTTGTGAACTTACAGAACATGGATTTTCTAATGCATAGAATGGTTACAAAATGAGGTTCCTCGCTTCATTTCCAGCGCACAATGGCCACCAAAATCTCCGAATACCAATCCGATTATTGTGTCTGGAGTATTTTGGAAAGCAAGGTTGGCACTAAAAATACCAAAGTGTCGATCACCTCAAGAAAGTGCTTCGCCGGGAATGGGCCAAAATTCCGCAGAGCAACATTCAGGCAGCGTGTGTTCATTGGCCATTTCAAGGCCATAATTCGTGCCAAAGGTGACCAATTCGAACAAATCTAAACTTATTCTAGAATTTGATGCTATTTCCGACATTTTTTGCTTTCATCCAATAAAACTAAAAAAATAAAATACTGGCATTTTACTGTTTTCTATAGAAGATATTTTGTAAGGATAATTTGCTTCCAGGACCTTCGAATTTTAGGACTTTATAATTCACCATCCGATTGGCTTTCTTTGTCTTCTTTATTATTCAACAATAACTAATATGATGTATACAAAATAAAATAAACACATTAACATTTTGTTCGAACCGAATAGGGTGGCAATTCCACCCTAACCCCTCTAGGACCGGCCATACTCCAAAAAAAATCCCAAGGAAAAAAGAGTGAGCGACCATGTTGAAAAAGTAATATATTAAATGTATTTTTTGTACAAATGCCAAGTCAAGTGAAAAGCATGTAAGCAGGACGACCAGAGGCAAGCTGTCGAGTTATATTTCATGGCTTAAAAAAATACAAATTGTTTATGTATGTGAAAGCCTTTGTTTTGTAGCGAAGCAAACGAAGTAAACCCTTGAAGGAAAAACAAAACACACAATACCCTTTCCCTGTGTAATCTATGTAATATTGCTAGGTTGACTGCATCAATTTAAATTTTGAGGTTATGTGAAGGTACACATGGAATGCCTATGGCTAGTACTTTTCGACTTGTAAAAAATCTGGTAGACCTTAATTTTTTTTTAAGGATCCACATTAGACCTCAAGAATAAAAGCAGCTTTGTTCGGCCGGGCAGAACATTTAATATTCTCCATTATTTGGAAGGAACATTTCCAATATCTGGTGTTACAATTATATGGTGTAACAGTTATGCACGAAAACGTGGATCTTTAAAGTCAATAATCTACCAGAGAACCACAAGTTTCAAATAATTCTGCTCAAAAATCTAGATATAATCATCAAAATACTAAATATAGGGAGTTAACGTTGTATAAGAGCTCTACGAAAACGTGGACCCATATAGCCGATTATCTGCCAGAGAAAGCGTCATAGGTGGTAGTACCCTTTGCAAACTGCAAATTCTGAAATGAAATAATTTTGGTGAAAGGTGTGGTAAAAATCATCTGCCAAATAAGGTTCTGCTGCAAACATCAAGTTTGAAATTCCGAATATTTGCAGGTAACGTTATATATACCAAAACCTGGATCAATACAAGGATTTTCCCTACATACTTGAATACATGCTCACAATTGACAGCAAATTCGGTATGTGACTATAACACCCGAAAAAAGCTTAAATCTAGAGGTAATGTTATATGGGGCCTTTACCAAAAGTGTGGACCTTTATAGCCCATTTTCAATACCAAAAGTCCTGAACACATAAGTCTCTTTTGAGTCTATTTTCTTTCTGTTGCGGTGTAAGTTCTATAACTTTTTGGAACTTCAATGGCTTTACCCCGAGCTCATTTTTCAATATTTGCCTAATAACTTTTTTGCTGGAAGATTCTCACCAAAATGCTTTTGTACGCTTGTAAAGAATATTATGAGCTGTCACTAGAATAATTTTAACAGCTATCGGACGAGTAGCTTTGAATGACAGCAGTCTGAAGTTGGTTGCAGTTTTTTCACCTCACCCTGTATAGTACGTTATGTATCATTTTAGTATGAATTTCCAAAAACCCAGCCCCTTATCACACTCCTACGCAACAAGGCTGGCTCTCTTGCGAAATTTCAAAATTTTAAATTTCTAGTTTCAGTCATTTCGTCTGGGAGTTGATACTCGGTCAGTTATTTCATTACTCTTTTATATATTCTTCATCACAATATTTTTTTTTAGCCCAAAGCCTGGCGTTAAGATGGGATATATCGGTCTTTCTTTCAAGTATCTCACCACAAAGGGTAAAAAATTTGAAAGCCATAAAACGCGAAAATAACGTCTGATTCCATTCAGGCTTGGCATGTTATAAAGATGGTAAATATCGGCCGATTTCTTCTGGTAACTTCCACAGAGGGTCAACATTTTGATCAACTAAAACCAGCATAACATCATAAATATGCATCCGGCTCTCTTCTTATTACACACGTCACAAAATTTTTATTAGCCCAAGGCCTGGTGTGAAGATGGGTTATATCGGTCTACTCCTTCAAGTACCTCCCCCACAAAGAGTCAAAGTGTTGAGTATTCATGAGGCTCGAAAAAACGCGAAATTAACATCCGAATCCATGTAGACTTGGTACATCTCAATATTTTAAACAACGCAAGATCGGTTATAAATATGGTAGTGATCGGATCACTCCTTCAGGTACCTTCCCCGCAAAGAGTAAAAATTTTGAATAACTAAAACGATTATAACTTCCGAAATAAGCATCCGGTTCTCTTCAAATTACATGCATCGCAATATTTGTATTAACCCAAGGCCTGGTGTGAATATGGAATATATCGGACCATTTCTTCTGGTACCTTCCCCACAAAGGTTCAAAATTTTGAATAACCAAAACGGACATAAAATCAGTAATAAGTATCCGGCTCTCTTCAAATTACACACGTCACAATATTTTTATTATTGGAACTCCCCCCAGAAGGGTTAACATTTTGAATATTCATAAAGCTCATAAAACGTGAAAATAACATCCGATTCCATTCAGAGTTGGCACATCTCAATATTTTCATCAACGCAAGATCTGTTTCCACTTTCTATTGGTACTTCTAAAAAAAATTGCCGTATTAGTCCTTAAATTGTATTTTATTTCCTTCCGCCGGTAGTATTATCGCATGGTCGACCATGTCAGCTGTATTGACCCTTTTTTGCTCTCAAAATATTTTGAAACTTTCAGTAACAAAATGTAAACAAAAGCCCCTACCATATCAACTGTTCTTGTTGTTATTGGTTTTTCGTTTTTTTTTTCTCTCTTTTCCTTACTTTATCGTTCTTTGTTACAACCTTGAAATACATTATTTGGCATTTAGTGTCGGACAGGCAGGCTGGCAGGCGTTCAGGCCGACAGGCTGTTGGTATTTTATTGCTTTTAATTTTGTTTTCGTTTATTTTTTGTAAATAAAACAACAACAATAACAACAGTTTTCTTTGTTGTTAAAAAATGTCCGTTGTTTTTGTTGTCTTGCTTTAAATCCCTTAAGGATATGCAACAATTTTGTAGAGGATTTAATGTTGTGACCCTAACTGTGTAGTCTGTGAAATTGTAAAACATATGTGCACCTGAAAGTATGAAACAATATTTTTAATGGCATTTCTCTCTCTCTTTTTTTTGATTTTCTTTACAGATTGTGCAATACTTTGTTAAGGGAATAGGAAGTGGAAGAAGCATCGAGTGCATGCGGAAAAAGGTAAGATTCGACATGGAGATTACTTTTGTATTTATTTTTAAGTAATTGGATGCTGTTGGTTATATATACTCGTATTTGTATGGGGTTAGTAGGGGACCAAAATTTTGTAATTTTAATTGGAAGTAATAAATTTTGAAAAGAATTAATTTTGGGAAAAAATCCCCGCTTTGCTCGTCCTTTGATAAAAATATTTTGGAAAAATCCACTCTTGGTTCATCCTTTGAAAAAATATTTCTAAAAAATCCCCGCTGGAATGGCCAACTTAATATACCCATACTATGGTGGAGGGTATACAAATCCACCCTGTATTGAAGCTTGAAAATATTTTTATTTATTTTTAAGTAATAGGATGCTGTTGATTATATATACTTGTATTTGTATGAAGCAGTAGGCGACCGAAATTTTGTAATTTTAATTGGAAGTAATAAATTATGAAGAGAATTCATTTTTGGAGAGTAGAACTATCAATCGAAGGGTATGCATTTATTAAAACAATTGCTAGAAAACCCCTAATTATACAGGGCGAGATAAAAAAAACGACAACAAATTCGAACGTTATAATTTTTAAAATTTTTCGACACTTTGGTATTTTTTAGTGCCAACCTTGGTTTCCAAAAAAATACTCCAGACACAATAGTCCAACGGATTGGTATCCGGAGATTTTAGTGGCCATTGTGCACTGGAAATGAAGCGAGGAACCTCATTTTGTAATTTTGACCGATGTCTGCGGCCAAAATGTTTGCGTGCCCAAGGCTTTAATACACCCTCCAGAACATTTTTAATACACCCTCCAGAACATGTTTTCTCATCGGAAAAAAACAAATTCGGCAGATCACCACTTTCGGCCAAGCGAAGCAACTCTTTAGCTCTTTTCAGTCTATTTTCTTTCTGTTGCCGTGTAAGTTCTTGCACTTTTCGGAATTTCAAAGGCTTTACCCCGAACTCATTTTTCAATATTTGCCGAATGGAATATTGCAATATATTCAGCTCACGAGCCATTTTTCGGGCACTGCGACGCGGGTTTCGATCAAGTCTCTTCTATACTTTTCTAACCATTTCTGCTGATGAATATACCCATCAGGATATTTTCGCGATAATATTCGGCATTTATTCTGGTGCCACGGTCGATAAACACGAGCGGAGAGCGACCATCGGCTGTTATGGCGGCCCACACCATCACCATGGCCGGCGCTTGAGTTCTGGTGGCCAACCGAAGGTGCACATTTTCAGCTGACCTCTTCGGCAAGTAAACAGATCATTTTGTTTGTTTACAAACTGCTGGACAACGAATGTTTTTTCATCGAAGAAAACCAAATTCGGCAGTTCACCACTTTCGGCCAAGCGAAGCAACTCTTTAGCTCTTTTGAGTCTATTTTCTTTCTGTTGCGGTGTAAGTTCTTGCACTTTTTGGAATTTCAATGGCTTTACCCCGAGCTCATTTTTCAATATTTGCCGAATGGAATATTGCGATATTCCGATCGATCAATTCGCTTTTCTTACTTTTCGAACCATTTCTGCTGATGTTGCTGTTTTCTTCCGTCCACTTCCTTGACGTCGGGCTACGCTACCAGTATCACGATAACGAGCGATTGTACGATACACAAAAGTTTTATTCACATTTAAATGCTGGAGTGCTCTAACGATAGCCACTTGTGGTTTTCCAGCCAAATCACACTATCACCCTTAAATTCCATCACTAAAAACTTTTTTTTTTTCCGGAAACTTCTCAGCAAAATGCTTTGGTACGCTTGTAAACAATATAATGAGCTGTCTCTGGAATAATTTTTACAGCTGTCGGACGAGTGGTTTAGAAATGACAGCAGTCTGGAGTTGGTTTCAGTTTTTTCATCTCACCCGTTATGCTCTTCCTCTGGGGTTTCCTAAAATCCATAGAATTTTATATTTCCTGATTATCCTACCTTTGCAGAATTTCATTACCAAGTTTTTGTCATTTCTCCTTCATCTAATTTTAATGAAATGCAAATTTGTTTTAAATTTAAACACTAGACCTAAGAGTGATTGTCAATTAAGTTGTTAAGATAATACCTAACCTCAAAACACTTGGTAATGAAATGAATGAAATTCCCAAATCCCCCTGGTGGTGGCAAGACTTGTGGGGAATTTAAATTAAACATGACAATTTGCTGCCATGTGTTTTTTTTTTGGTTCTTCTCCGTGTGTCTTAATTCGTTTCACAAATTAATTTGACTTTGGGGAAATGCAAAAATTGACATTTAAAATTTAAGCTAACTTCAATTTTCTCAAAAAGTTTCAGAGATAAGCCACAACACAACAGGGCAGGTGAGAACTTAAGTGTTTAAAGTTTTGCGAACTTTTTTTTTGGGGGGTAGGAAAAGAGGTGCTCATGGTTGGCGACCGTTTTGCAATGGAAAATCCATTTAAATGTAATTGTTTTTTAACACAACTCCCAAAAGTAGGCTACATATTTGTTTTAGCCCAATAACCCTGAAAATATGTGAAGTGAGTAGGGGTAAATACAGAGTAAAATTAGGGCTGCCATTATTCATTTGCTAATCATGAATCAGAAATAGTAAAATATATTTAAAGCCATTGACTTAGCCTGGTTGGACCCGGCCCCCTCTGGTAATGATACCCTCAGCCATATAGATTTTTTTATAGTCCTATAAAGCGTTGAATTTTTATACCTCCAGCCATATAGCTAGAGAAGGTAGGGTGTGTATCATTTAATACGGCCAAAACGAGCCTTATCGAAATAACGGTTTTAGACCCTAGGTATCTTTGGCCCAAATCCGTTTCAGGACATTTGGATTCGATCTAAACTCTGTCCGTCTGCCCGTCTGTTTGTCTGTCTGACGGGTGAGCACGATAACCCTCGGAGGGAGTAACCGATTTGGTCCAAACTAGGTACAACGTAATATTTTTGTTAAACTTAGATCGATTTCGGAGATGGACAATATTGATCTACTCCTTCTGGTACCTCCCCCACAAAAGGCCCCACAAAATTTTCAAAAAATGTATTATCTGCACAGAAAGAGAAGCGATAATCAGATTTTGCTTCAACTTGCAAATCCTAATTTTTGCATCAGTTTTAGGTCAGGTGCAAAAAGGGCATAATATCGGTCCACTTTCCCAAAACTTAGATCGAGTTCGGAGTCGAAATTTTCAATAAATATCTTTTCGGCACAGAAAGAGAAACGATAATCCGATATTGCTCCAACTTTGCAAATCCGAATATTTACGTCAGTGCTAGGTCAGGACCATATTGACCCACTCTATTAAGTACCTCCCCACAAAGGGGCAAAATTTTGATTTCAAAATTCAAATTTCACACATCCCAATAATTTTATTAACCCAAGGTCTAGTGTTAAGATGAAATATATCGGTCCATTCTTTTTGATACCTCCCCCACAATGGGTCAAAATTTTGAATAACCAAAAGGATCATAAAATCCGAAATAAGCATCCATTTCTCTTCAAATTACACACATCACAATATTTTTATTAACCCAAGCGTTGGTGTGAAAATGAAATACATCGGTCCACTTCTTCTGGTTCCTCCCCTACAAAGGGTAAAAATTTTGAATATCCATGAAGCTCATAAAACGCGAAATAAAAAAATAACATCCGATTCCATTCAGACTTGGTACATCTCAATATTTCCATCAACACAAGATCTGTTATAAAGATGGTAATGATCGGAACATTTCTTTTGGTACCTCCACCACAAAGGGTCAAAGTTTTGAATAACCAAAACGATAATAAAGTCCGAAATAGGGGTTATTGTTCCACTTCTTATGATACCTCCCTCACGAAAGGGTAAACAATGATTCTCCTAAAACGCGAAATGAACATCCTATTTCTCTAGAACTGGGCACATCGCAATTGTTCTATCAACACAAGATCAGGTGTGAAAATGATAGATACAGATCTACTCCTTCCGGTACCTCCCCCACAGCGGAAAACATTTTTGAATAATCAAAACGTTCATAGAATGCGAATTAAGCATCCGAATATTTGTACTAACGTCACATCTGGTGTGAAGATGATAGATATCGATCCACCCGTTCTGGTAACTCCGCCCCACAAAGGATCACATTTTTCAATATTTATATCTCTCATAACTTGCGAAACAATTCAGCGATTCTTTTCAAATTTGGTATATCTAAATATCCGCCAAAACACCTTACAGAACTGACAATGCATCTCACCACAATGCTATTAACCTACTTCATTTATTTTGGATGCTAGCGTGATTTCCACGGAGGGACGTGCCATAGAATCCTATGCTGAACAAAATTGTGGGAATGGCAAACTTAATATATCCATACTATGGTGTAGGGTACATGAATCCACTCTCCATTGAAGCTTGAAAATATTTTTAAAGAATTACCTTTTAGTTTGTCCTTTAAAAAATATTTTTAAAAAATCCAGGCTAAGTTCGTTCTTTGAAAAAAAATATTTTTACAACATCCACGCACAGTGCGTCCTTCGAAAATAGTAATTCGTTTTTTTTTTGCAAAAAATATTTTTACAAAGTCTACGCTTAGTTAGTTCTTTGAAAAAAATATTTTTACAAAATCTACGCTATTTTTAAAAATCCACGTCCTTTAAAAAAAATAATTGTAAAAAATACAATCCTTATTCGTCCTTTGAAAAAATATTTTTAAAAATCCACGTCCTTTGAAAAAAATAATTTTAAAAAATACAATCCTTATTCGTCCTTTGAATAAATATTTTTAAAAATCCACGCTCAGTTCGTTCTTTGAAAAAAATATTTTTACAAAATCCAACCTTTGTTCATCCTTTGAAAAAATATTTTTAAAAAATCCACGCTTAGTTCGGGCTTTGAAAAAATATTTTTAAAAATCCACCCTTAGTTCGTAGTTTGAAAAATAAAAAACACACATGTAATTAGCACTTCTGAATTTTTTTAAGTCTACGTTTGGTACTTTGATCCTTTTCTAACTTCTCTTGAAAATTTAAAAAAAGTCGTTAGCCTGTTTTTTGAAAAAAAATATATATATTTTTAATAAAATCCTCGCTAAGTTGATCTCTATGAAATATTTCTTAAAAAATCTAGTTTTTCACTATTTTGTTTTTTGATCCTCTGAAAATATTCAAAAAAGTCTATGCTTCTTGGTCCTTTGGAGCTTGAAAAAGTACTTTTTTAATTCACTGATGGTCATCTACAAACATTTTGGCCGCAGACCTTGTACATTTCAACAAAACTCAACCATCGTACTCAGCACTCGCCAACCAAGATTGATTACAAAATGAGGTTCCTCGCTTCATTTCCAGCGCACAATGGCCACCAAAATCTCCGGATACCAATCCGTTGGACTATTATGTCTGGAGTATTTTGGAAAGCAAGTTTGGCTCTAAAAAATACCAAAGTGTCGATCACCTCAAGCAAGCTCTTCGCCGAGAATGGGCCAAAATACCGCATGACAACATTCGGGCAGCGTGTGACATGATATTCATGCCTGAAAAATATATATTTAAAAAATTCACTTTTTGTTTTTGATCCTCTGAAAATATTAAAAGACGTTGTGCTCCTTGGTCCCTTGGTGAAAAAGTATTATTAAATTCGCGCTTCTTTTGGTCCCCATTCTCTGATGGTCATCTATGCAGAATGTCTTTAAGATTTTTCTTTGTATATATACAAATCATTTAAAACCCCTTTCCTCTATATAATATACCTTCTAAGGGTCTTCATTGTCATACTTACCTTTATCTCATTTTGCACACATTTCCGATCGATTCAGGTCCCACTCACACACAATTTGATACAGTTTTCACTGTCAAACCACCATTGCCTTAGTTTGTTATTGATTTTATCTATCAAGTGCCCCCCCCCCTTACTTTCGCTTCGTTATCTGCCACCATGACAATCAGTTATACACTTGCGGTTGTTGTTGTTTTTATTATCTCAATCGCTCAAACCGGAGGCATAGTCATCATCGAAGCTGATAGGCCATAAAGAAAAAAAAAAAAAAAAAAAACTCAATATTGAATTGTATTTGTCATAAAATCATATTCTAATTGATGTTGTCAATTTGTAAACCAATAAATTAGATTACAATCATTGAGTGTGCGGGACTGAGAAGCCGAAGGGTAGCGAAAAATCAAATATAAATTGATTATTTATATATTATACTTGATTGATAGCGACATCTATCTAGAGATAAAGGGTTAGTTGTTTGGATAGCAGATGTTTTGTTTGGGGATTAGTGGAGAAATTGGAAAATAATATTTTTAAAAAGATAATTTCTTTTTTTTTCAGAGTACCAAAAGTGGATTTTTAAAATATTTTACAAAAGACCAAAAAATATTTTTTTAGGACAATTTATTTTAGTATTTCTTTCAAAGCTGTGATTTATTCTAAAAATACTTTTCAAAGACTTATTGGAAGTGAAGAAATTGGAAAATAGTATTTTAAAAATATTTATTTTTTTCAGAGAACCACAAGTGCATGGATTTTTAAAATACTTTTAAAAAGACCATCAAATATCTTTGAAGGACACATTCAATTGTAGGACTAGTATAGCTTGCATTTTTAATAAAATATATACTTTTAAGATAATAGAGCGTTGAATATTTTTCATTCGTGGCTTATTTTAGAAATATTTAAAAATGTATTGGTCGTGGAGAAATTGGAAAGAAGCAATTTTATACCCTCAGCCATATGACTAGAGAGGGTATATATCACATGACACGGCGCAAAGACTAGCCTCATCGAAATAATGGTTTTAAACACTAGGTCTCTTTGGACCAAATCCATTTCAGGACATTTGGAGTCGATCTAGCGATTTCCGTCCGTCTGTTTGACTGGCTGGCACGATAACTCTCGAAGGTAGTATCCGATTTGGTCCAAACTTGGTACATCGTAATATTATTATCAAACTTTGATCGAGTTCAGAGAATCGTAAAATCGGGCCACACCTTCTGGCACCTCTCCCAAAAAAGTTGAAATTTTCAAAATAAAAAAATATATTTTACTGCACAGAAAAAAAAGGATAATCCTATTTTGTTTCAAGTTTGCAAATTCTAATTTTTTGTCGGTCTACTCCGTCTAGTACCTCTCCCACAAAGGGTCACTAATTTGAATATCCATGAAGCTCATAAAACACGAAATTAACATCCGATTCCATTTAGACTTGGCACATCTGAATATTTCTATCAACACAGGATATTTTATAAATACGGTAGAGATAGGACCATTCCTTTTGGTAGCCACCCCCCAAAGTTCAACGTTTCGAATAGCCAAAACGTTTATAAAATCCGAAATAAGCATCAGGTTTTCTTCAAATATCACACATACAAACATTTTTGTTAACACAAGATCTGTTGTGAAGATGATATATATCTGCGAAACCCTTCTGGTACCTCACCCACAAAGGGTCACAATTTTCAATTCTTTTATCTGTCATGCCTTGTGAAACAATTCAGAGATTCTTTACAACTTGATATATCCAATTATTTCTCTCAACCAGAAACCTGAGATGAATATGGAATTTATGATATCCCATAAATCGGATATAAATGTTCGAAAGCAGAAACTTTTGGAAATAGCATCAAATTTTAGAATATGTTTAGATATGTTCGAATTGGTCACCTTTGGCACGAATTATGGCCTTCAAACGGCCAATGAAACCTTGAGGTGATCGACCCTTTGGTATTTTTTTAGTGCCAACCTTGCTTTCCAAAATACTCTAGACACAATAGTCCAACGGATTGGAATCCGAAGATTTTGGTGGCATTGTGCGCTGCAAATGAAGCGAGGAACCTCATTTTGTAACCGTTTTTAGGTGGCGCGTGCTGAGGACGATGTTGCTGAGTCTTTTTGTCTGCGGCCAAAATGTTTGTGTGTCCAAGGCTTTAATACACTCTCCAGATACTCCAGACACAATAGTCCAGAGGATTGGTATCCGTAGATTTTGGTGGCCATTGTGCGCTGGATATGAAGCGAGGAACCTCATTTTGTAACCATTCTTGGGTGGCGCGTGCTGAGTCCTGTTGGATTGTCCAAGGTCTGCGGCCATAATGTTTGCGTGCCCAAGGCTTTAATACATCCTCCAGAATATTTTCGCGATAATATTCGGCATTTATTCTGATGCCACGGTCCATTAATTCGCGCGGCGAGCGACCATCGGCTGTTATGGCGGCCCATATCATCACCATGGCCGGCCGGCGCTTGAGTTCTGGTGGCCAACCGGAGGTGCACATTTTCAGCTGACCTCTTTGGCAAGTAAACACGATCATTTTGTTTGTTCACAAACATAATTTTTTCAATATTTGCCGAATGGCATATTGCGATATGTTCAGCTCGCGAGCCCACTGCGACGCGGGTTTGGGTCAAGTCGCTTCTTTACTTTTCGAACGATTTCTGCTGATGTTGCTGTATTCTTCCGAATGGAATAATTTTAACAGCTGTCGGACGAGTGACTTAGAAACGACAGCAGTCTGAAGTTGCTTGCAGTTTTTTCATCTTACCCTGTACATCTGTCGGCTAAGCCAACTGATACTTTTTAACTTGATTTTTTTCCAAAGGCAATTTGGACGTGCACTTTTTAAGCTAAATATTTATTAGGGACCCAAGAGCGTGAATTTTAACCTCAAGGGTTGTAGATTTGTAAGAATATATATATACAATAGGACGTGGATTTTTTCTTGAATTTATTTAACGACTATAGGTCTTGGATAATTTTATTATTAAATGTTTAAAGAAATAAATTTTCAGACTGTTTTTTCCATCTTCCCTACCATACGAAAATTTACGGGTGTGAAATTGTGCAATGAAAATTAAAAATTTATTTTACATATCACCCTTCGAAAAAATATTGTTATTACATCATTGATGGCGTATTTATTAACCAGCCCATTCACAAATGCCCACATTTACACATATTTGAATATCCGAGATTTAACCAATACGCTGCGATATGAAATGAAACGTTCTCGTAGTACGAATTAAAAATGGGGGTTCCATATGAAATGGACGCGGCAGCGCGCTCACTTCAAAATAAAAATTCCATTTCCAGCCCATTTACAATCAATTCAATGGTCGTTCAGCTTCACAACATTTCCGAAAGGCAAATCATAACGGACCGGGTTAGTTAGTCAGTCAGTCAGTCAGAATTTCAAAAACAAACAAGTGTGTCGTTCATTTTTACCCCATTTATCCCTCCCTTGGGTATATTGTCCACCACATGGTCATCAGTAACATGAACATAATTATCATCATCTGCCACAGCATCATCAACATCATCATTATTTCCATCATTCGCTGGGTCGTATCATGCACGTCTGCTGTCCAAACATGGCCATTACATTGATAATATCCGATTAAATAATACCAGAAGCAGCTACGCCACGGCGCTGTCGACAGGCAAATACACACGAGAATGGCAACAACAAAAACCAATAACTGGGTCCACTCCGAGCGGGTCGTTGCAGTTGCAAATGTGCAGTGGCAATCTAGAATTCATTTCAGTGATTATTTCCAAGATTTATGATATGAGATTGCAATGATCTGTAATGCGAAAAAGGAGGAGAATGAGAAAAAACAAAAAAAAAAACAAATGAGAAAATAATTATGCATGTCATTCATGTATGAAATGTTCTCTTCAAAAAATGTCTGTTCTGCTCTAAAAAAAAATGATTCGATTTTTTTATAGATTTCAATCGGTAATTTTATTCAAAATAAAGGAATTTCGTTGTTTAAATAAAATGTGTATTTTTTAAAATGATGTGTATGGCTGGAAATAATTTATTTTTCGCTTGCAAACGATGTTGAATCAAACGGCATGTCAGTATCATGTCATGTCAAACATGTCATGTGTGTCATACACATATATTCTAGCAAAAGGACAAGAATATTTAGGTTCAAATATTCAAAACTTTGTTACGTCTTTTGCCTGCAACTAAAGCCTGTAAATTTGACACATTTCCTTTTTCTTGACATCTAGTACCATGTCATGGGAACAGTAAAACTTTTGGAACCATGACTTGATTTAATTTCTTTTAGAGATTCCATTCATTTCGGGTTAGTTGAAAAGTATTCAATTAAACATTTACTACAGATGAGTAGAGTGTCACATAAGGCATGGTATGACATGGCATGACATCAAACAATTGGACAGATGTTATGCATTGTAATTTTGGATAATTCGAAAATATAGAGGTTCACCCGATTTTCGATTTATAGATGTTTCAACCGTATGTTTACGGGCTTACTTAAGTATTTTGGTGAGAATTTTCAAAAAAAAAAAGTTTATATTTTGATGATCTTATGTCTATAAACAAGTAAAAAGCAGTAATTCGGCCGGGCCGAACATTGAACTTTTGAAAAATTGTATATTTGCCGATGGAGAAAGTAAAAAAGTGTCACATAAGGCATGGTATGACATGTTATGACATCAAACAATTGGACAGATGTTATGCATTGTTATTCTGCATAATTCGAAAATATAGAGGTTCAACCGATTTTCGATTTATAGATGTTTCAGCTGCATTTTCTTCAAAGGTAGAATGCATCCTTTCAAAAAATACTTGATATTTCTCCGTAGATGGGAATAGCCATCAAGTAAACCTAGCACATACAGGGAGAGATGAAAAAAAAACGGCAACCAACTTCAGACTGCTGTCATTTCAAAGCCACTCGTCCGACAGCTGTTAAAAATATTCCAGTGATAGCTCATTATATTGTTTACAGGCGTACAAAAGCATTTTGGTGAGTATTTTCCAAAAAAAATGTTATTCCTGATGCCATTCAAGCGCGATAGTGTGGTTTCTTTATATTTGGGTGGAAAACCACAAGTGGCTATCGTTAGAGCACTCCAGCATTTAAATGTGAATAGATCTTTTGTGTCTCGTACCAACGCTCGTTACCCTAATACTGGTAGCGTAGCCTGAATCAAGGAAGTGGACGGAATAAAACAGCAACATCAGCAGAAATGGTGGAAAAAGTAAAGAAGCGAAGAAAACCGCGTCGCAGTGGCCGAAAAGTGGCTCGTGAGCTGAACATATCTTAATATTCCACTTGGCAAATATTGAAAAATGAGCTCGGGGTAAAGCCATTGAAATTCCAAAAAGTGCAATAACTTACACCGCAACAGAAAGAAAATAGACTGAAAAGAGCTAAAGAGTTGCTTCGCTTGGCCGAAAGTGGTGGACAGCCGAATTTGGTTTTCTCCGATGAGAAAACATTCGTTGTCCAGCAGTTTGTAAACAAACAAAATGATTGTGTTTACTTGCCAAAGAGGTCAGCTGAAAAGGTACACCTTCGATTGGCCGGCCACCAGAACTCAAGCGCCGACCATGGTGATGGTGTGGGCCGCCATAACAGCCGATGGTCGCTCTTCGCTCGTATTAATCGACCGTGGCATCAGAATAAATGCCGAATATTATAGCGAAAATATTGTGGTGGGTGTTTTAAAGCCTTGGGCACGCAAACATTTTGGCCGCAGACCTTGGACATTCCAACAGGACTCAGCACTCGCCACCCAAGAATTGTTACAAAATGAGGTTCCTCGCTTCATATCCAGCGCACAATGGCCACCAAAATCTCCGGATACTAATCTTCTGGACTATTGTGTCTGGAGTATCTGGAGAGTGTATTAAAGCCTTGGGCACGTAAACATTTTGGCCGCAGACAAAAGGACTCATCGCCATCAGCACGCGCCACCCAAAAATGGTTACAAAATGAGGTTCCTCGCTTCATTTCCAGCTCACAATGGCCACCAAAATCTCCGGATACCAATTCGTTGGACTATTGTGTCTGGAGTATTTTGGAAAGCAAGGTTGGCACTAAATAATACCAATGTGTCGATCACTTCAAGCAAGCGCTTCACCGGGAATGGGCTAAAATATCGCAGAGCAACATTCGGGCAGCGTGTGACGGTTTCATTGGCTGTTTGAAGGCCCTAATTCGTGCCAAAGGTTACCAATTCGAACAAATCTAAACTTATTCTAAAATTTGATGCTATTTCCGACATTTTTTGCTTCCATTCAATGAAATTTAAAAAAAATGTAAAAATTATGGCGTTTGACTTTCTTGCAGTTTTTTTCTCACCCTGTATTTATTGGCATTTTAAAGGTCTAGCCACATTATGCAACTAAATGGGGCAGCACGTAGTACTCCGGATTCATAATTTTTTTTAGAATGTAATCTTACAAAAATGTTAAATATATCTATAAGTTTTAATCACCAAAATTCAAATATCTAGAGATTTCGATGGACTATTATTTAAGGAAATTTAATTCCATTTTTATTATTTTTTTAAATAGGAATTTTGCAACTTGTTTCAGAGACGACGAAAGCGTGAATCGGATTTAAAAATGGTGATGTTTTCGCACGTAATTTATACATTTATCATTTTTCCCAAAATCAAAACTTTCAACAACAGTTGTTGGAATTTTCATCATACCAATAAGTTTCGGTAAATTTGGAAATACCTTTGATGTGCTCAAAAATATTGAACTGGCATAATAATTTTTAATGTTGCTTTTTTCAAAAAAAATGTATTTCTTCTTTGAATTTAAAAAATTTTTTAACACCTGATTTATTATTTTTTATATTTTGTTTATTTTACGAACTTCCTATAAATTCTGACATTATTATTTTTTAACTTCGAGGCTAGGGTCATTAATAAATTTATTTCAGACCAAAAATTGTACACTTAAATGTTTATTATTGAAGCAAAATGGGATGTTTGTTTATTGAAAGGAAATGTAGGAATTTGTTTTTAAAAAAATTGGAATAAGAAAAATATTTTTCCATGTATTAGATTTGTGTCAATTATTGATTGACAGAGACGAAAAGCCACCCTGTTTTCGATCCCTTAAGTCTTTTTATTAGAATTTCTAAAAATGTTCTGTAATTTGTAAGGCATCATATTCTGATTCATAAAAAAACTTCCAACCTTCACATTGTCTCAATTTAGTTTCGGAACTGCACTACACTTTGAACTTTTAAAATTCTCCCAATTTTTTGGTATTTTATGGCAACTGGTTATTCCGTTTTTTTTTGTATTTGTTTTTGTTGCAACAATAAAAAAACATTTTGTATAAATCAAATGCGATTTCCTGTAGATGATTCAGTGGTGGCTACGAGCAAAGTTTTATGCGACCAGTGCCCATCGTTCTACTGAGATTTGTATCTGGGTATGTGTCTGTGCGTGTGTGTCTGTATCCAAAATTGCTTCTAATGGCAATCAGACAATTGTTTTTGCGCAAAACAATTTATAACTTTGGATATTTATCTCTCACTCAGAGTTTTGTTTGCTTTGCTGAAAATCTTAATAGAAAAAATTATGGTGGAATTTTTGAGTAATTAAAATGTTTTCCATAGCGTTATTTTTTCGAAAAAGAAAAATGGGATTGAAAAATAAATTTTATTTTATTTTTTTTTTTGTTAAAATGTATAAATTAAAGTTTCTATACCCTACACCACGAGGTGGTCAGGGTATTGTGTCTTTGTGCATTTGTTTGTAACAGGCACAAGGAAACGAGATAGTCGATTTGTGGTTGTCCGTCCATCCGTCTGTCTGTCTATTTATTTTTGTATATAAAGTGCAGGTCGCATTTATTGCCCGATCCAGATGAAATTTTGCACAAGTGATTTGTTTGACCCAAGGACGAACCCTATTGAATAGGGGATAATTGGTTAAAATTTAGATATAGCTCCCACACACAACTGCAACCAACTTCAAACTGCTGTCATTTCTAAGCCACTCGTCCGACAGCCGTTGAAATTATTCCATTGACAGCTCATTATCTTGTTTACAAGCGCACAAAAGCATTTTGGAGAGAATTTTCCTGAAAAAAAGTTATTCGTGATGGAATTCAAGCGTGATAGTGTGATTTCTTTATATTTGACCGGAAAACCACAAGTGGCTATCGTTAGAGCACTCCAGCATTTAAATGGGAATAAATAAACCATCGCCCGACGTCAAGGAAGTGGACGGCAAAAAACAGCAACATCAGCAGAAATGGTTCGAAAAGTAAAGAAGGGAAACCTGTGACGCAGTGGCCGAAAAATGGGTCGTGAGCTGAACATATCGCAATATTCCATTCGGCAATTATTGAAAAATGAGCTCGGGTAAAGCCATTGAAATTCCAAAAAGTGCAATAACTTACACCGCAACAGAAAGAAAATAGACCCAAAAGAGCTTTAGAGTTGCTTCGCTTGGCCGAAAGTGGTGAACTGCCGAATTTGGTTTTCTTCGATGAGAAATCATTCCAGCAGTTTGTAAACAAACAAAATGATCTTGTTTACTTGCCAAAGAGGTCGGCTGAAAATGTGCACCTTTGGTTGGCCACCAGAACTCAAGCGCGGGCCATGGTGATGGTGTGGGCTGTTATAACAGCCGATGGTCGTTCTCGGCTCGTATTAATCGACCGTGGCATCAGAATAAAAGCCAAATATTATCGCGAAAATATTTTGGAGGGTGTATTAAAGCTTTGGGCACACCGCAAACCTTGGGCATTCCAACAGGACTCAGCACGCGCCATCCAAGAATGATTACAAAATGAGGTTTCTCGCTTCATTTCCAGCGCACAATGGCCACCAAAATCTCCGGATACCAATCCTAAAAATCCACTAAAAAATATCAAAGTGTCGATCACCTCAAGCAAGCGCTTCGCCGGAAATGGGCCAAAATTCCGCAGAGCAACATTCGGGCAGTGTGTGACGGTTTCATTGGCGGTTTGAAGGCCATAATTCGTGCCAGAGGTGACAAATTCGAACAAATCTAAGGTCATTTTAAAATTTGATGCTATTTCCGACATTTTTTGCTTTCATTCAATAAAATTGAAAAAAAAAAAAATTAAAAAATATGGCGTTTGACTTTGTTACAGTTTTTTTATCTCACCCTGTACGTAATACAGCTGATAAATACCTTTGCCAAATTTTATCGTGATCGGTCCAGATTTGGATATAACTCCCATATATATATATCCTATATGGTGCACCAAATGGTAAATATATGCCCAAATTCAGCCTGAAAAAAGTAGGCCAATTTTAGTAAGAATCGGTTAGGATGTAGCTAGAGCTCCCATATAAATATGTTTCATCCGATATTGTGTTAAAGTCCCTCACACTCACTCGTGCCTCTGCTAAATTATAAAAAATCGCTTCAGAATCGCATAGAGCTCCCACATATATCTTCATCCGATCTTATATTTATTGTGCACTTTGATGAACATTGGCTCAGACACAAATATAGCGGAGATCGATTCAGAATAATATATTTCTGAATATAGTGGAGATTTATAGCTCCGTCGTTTTTAAATTGAAACAGTTCAAAAGCCATTATATGCCGTCAGAAACGTTTATAGTCGGCGTGATCTACTCCGCATGAATTCCCTATATAAGCGGATATTTGATACAGGAAGCTCTACTTAATAAGCATAGGGGTGTAGGGTATTATAAAGTCAGCCCCGTCCGATCTTTTAAAGACCAACGGCAAAGTGGAATTTCTTAAGAATCTTGTTTCTGGGACTACAAGGGAGTGGATTCTTGTTCTATGAAAATATGAAATGAAAAATATTTTCTTTATAAAATTTTTCATTTGACATTTCTTTCCTTTATAAAAGTTTTCATTCCCTATTTTCACAGAACAAGAATTGAGGCCCAGGACATCAATTACTTTAAGAATATTTTTTTTAAGATCCAACTGAAATGGATTTTTGTAAAACATTATTTTCAATGGCCAACAACAAATGCAGGTTTCTGTATTAATTTGTATATTTGAAAAATTTATTGAAAAAATAAACAAAATAATTTTGTAACTTTTTTCCCTTTAGTTATAGATGTTGAATTCAAAACAGAAATGCATGAATGAACGCCTGAATAAACACCACCACCGACCTTGTGCCAAATATTCATTGAGGTGTTTTGGGTTTATGGTCGTTCCTCTGCCGTTTTGATTTATTTCAGATTTCATACTCATTATCATCATAATTGTTGTTGTTTTTAGTTATTGTAATAATTTTATTTATTTATACAACAACCGCCACCGCGACCACATGTAATTTACCATATTTTCAAATTCATTATCTGTTTGTAATGATGTGACAGCCTCTGTTGTTGTTTGGGTGGAGGGTGGTTTCATTGCCTGACAATGGCGATGCCGACGCCAATGATGGTGATGATTTGGAATCTTTCACATATGGTTTGGTTTTGTGGCATTGGTGTTTGAATAAATTGCAACAATCATTTTTTTTATCAGAATATTCGATTTTTATTTATTTGATTGTGGCTTTACTGGGATAAAATTAAATTGTTTATTTAATTTGATTTAATAAAAACAAAAAACCAAGGGTGGGTAATAAAGTATGCAGCAATGGTGATAATGGTTAAGCCCTGAAAGTAGGCAATGGTAATGGTAATTACAAATAATGGAAGAATGGCATATTGCGTTACCATTTCTATATTGGGTGACATCAAAGGAATTTGGAATTTGCAGAATGGAAAAATATGGATATAGGTGGCGTCTGTGGTATTGTAGGCCTCCATACAGGGTGTGACAAAAAAACTGCAACAAAGTCGAATGCCATAATTTTTACATTTTTTTATATTTTATTGAATGAAAGCAAAAACGACGGGAATAGCATCAAATTTTGGAATAAGTATAGATTTGTTCGAATTGGTCACCTTTGGCTCGAATTATGGCCTTCAAACGGTCAATGAAACTGTCACACGCTGCCCGAATGTTGCTCTGCGGTATTTTTGGCCCATTTCCGGCGAAGCGCTTGTTTGAGGTGTTCGACACTTTGGTATTTTTTAGTGCCAACCTTGCTTTCCAAAATACTCCAGACACAATAGTCCAAGCGCTTGCCTGAGGTGATCGCTCTCCGGCATATTTGGACCATTCCAGACGAAACGCTTGCTTGAGGTGATCGACGCGTTGGTATTTTTTAGTGTCAACCTTGCTATCCAAAACATTCCAGACACAATAGTCCAACGGATTGGTATCGGAAGATCTTGGTGGCCAATGAGTGCTGAAAATGAAGCGAGGAACCTCATTTTGTAACCATTCTTGGGTGCCGTGTGCGATGTCCTGTTGGAATGTCCAAGGTCTGCGGCCAAAATGTTTGCGTGCCCTCTAGAATATTTTCGCGATAATGTTCGGCATTTATTCAGATGTCGATTATTATGAGCGGAGCTGTTATGGCGACCCACGGCCTACAGCTCACACCATCATGGCCGGCGCTTGAGTTCTGGTGGCCAACCGAAGGTGCACATTTTCAGCTGACCTCTTTCGCATGTTAACACGATAATTTTGTTTGTTTACAAACTGCTGGACAACGAATGTTTTTTCATCGGAGAAAACCAAATTCGGCAGTTCACCATTTTCGGCCAAGCGAAGCAACTTTGCTCGAAGCAACTAGCTTTTTCTGTTGCGGTGTAAGTTCTTGCACTTTTTGGAATTTCAATGGCTTTACCCCGAGCTCATTTTTCAATATTTGCCGAATGGAATATTGCGATATGTTCAGCTCACGAGTCATTTTTCGGCCACTGCGACGCGGGTTTCGATATCTTTACTTTTCGAACCATTTCTGTTGATGTTGCTGTTTTCTGCCGTCCACTTCCTTGACGTCACGTTGGGCTACACTGCCAGTATCACGGTAACGAGCGATGGTAGGAGACACAAAAGTTTTATTCAGATTTAAATGCTGGAGTGCCCTTACGATAGCCACTTGTGGTTTTTCCAGCCAAATATAAAGAAATCACATTATCACGCTTGAATTCCATCACGAATAATTTTTTTTTTCTGGAAAATTCTCAGCAAAATGCTTTTGAACGCTTGTAAACAATATAATGAGCTGTGACTGGAATAATTTTAACAGCTGTCGGACGAGTGGCTTAGAAATTACAGCAGTCTGAAGTTGGTTGCAGTTTTTTTCATCTCACCCTGTATATCTTTATGCGTTTTCAAGTTAATTTTGCACCAAGTTTTTCAATACCAGACCGAATTGAAAAACACAAATACCTCTGCAAATGTAGTATAAACCGGAGGAATATCCTGATCTCATATATTAGTTCCTTTGGACTTTAAATTGTAACTATAATAATAGTTGGTATGATTTAATTCTCACAAATTCCCCATAAAAACTTTTATTTGTTATGTAAAACTCTACTAATTATGCTAAGTGGTGTAGGGTATGATGAAGTCGCCCCCGCACGAGTTTAAGATTTGCCGGTTTTAAATTACGAATTTACCAAAGAGGACTTACCTCACACCTAAGAAGACAAACACAGTGGGAGCTACACAGAAGACTACTATTTTTTCCTTTGTATTGAAAAACTCTGTACAGCCTACCATATTCGGAACTCTGAAAGTGCTTCTGTATAGGGTTCTCTATGAGGTCTTCTTGTTACAAAAATCATCTGATATTATTTCTATATAAACACGTGTTACATTGCATTTTGATATCTTACCAACATAAGGTTGTAATTTTGTCACCGGTCATTGTCTTACCAGGTTTGTTGAACTTTGTGTCGTGTTAAACTTGAACTATTTCTGAATAGCAAAACTTGTTTTATTTTTCTCTTCTCATATTTAGATTTATGCAAATTTTTGCTATCAGTTTTGCTTTGCAATCTTTGCTTTATTACGTTCCGAGCTTTATTAGTTGTTCTAAAATTATACAATAAAATGACGTCATTTTTGTAAGCTAGAAATAGAAACATACAAGCGTTTATAAATTAGCTTCAGTTAAAGCTTCCATTAGCAATGACTAATATGTCAAATAATTATTCTCAGTATTTTGAAACTGCATAAAATGAAGCAAAGAAAAAAACAAAGGAAGTGGTTTGACTCACATTTGGGAGAATTTGAAGGTTAAAAAATGTGTTTTATTTTGCGATTTTTAAAACCTAGGTGACAACATTTGTTTAAATTCAAACTTTGGTTTCAAAATTCAATCTCAAATCGTTTTTATTCGAATTTTCAAAACATTTTTGTATTTTGAGCCCCCAAGCACAGGGTGAGATGAAAAAACTGCAACCAACTTCAGACTGCTCTCATTTCAAAGCCACTCGTCCGACAGCTGTTAAAATTATTCCAGAGACCGCTCATTATATTGTTTACAAGCGTACAAAAGCATTTTGGTGAGAATTGCCCAGAAAAAAAGTTATTCGTGGTGGAATTCAAGAGTGATTGTGTGATTTCTTTATATTTGGCTGGAAAACCACAAGTGGCTAACGTTAGAGCACTCCAGCATTTAAATGTGAATAAATCTTTTGTGTCTCGTAGCATCGCTCGTTACCGTGATACTGGTAGCGTATCGCTCGACATCAAGGAAGTGGACGGAAGAAAACAACAATATCAGCAGAAAAGGTTCGGAAAGTAAAGAAGCGACTTGGTCGAAACCGGCTCCGCAGTGGCGAAAAATGGCTCGTGAGCTGAACATATCGCAATATTTTATTCGCCAAATATTGAAAAATGAGCTCTGGGTAGAGCCATTGAAATTCCAGAAAGTGCAAGAACTTACACCTCAACAGAAAGAAAATAGACTCAAAAGAGCTAAAGAATTGCTTCGCTTGGGCGAAAGTGGTGAACTGCCGAATTTGGTTTTCTCCGATGAGAAAATATTCGTTGTCCTGCAGTAAACAAACAAAATGATCGTGTTTACTTGCCTTGCCAAAGAGGTCAGCTGACAATGTGCACCTTCGGTTGGCCGGCCACCAGAACTCAAGCGCCTGCCATGGTGATGGTGTGGTGTGCCATAACAGCCGGTGGTAGTTCTTCGATCGTATTAATCTGCGGATTTAAAAAAAAACAGTGTTTTAAGACCAATATAATTTGGATTTAAAAAAATAAATATTTTTAAGGGCCAACGGATCGTGGATTTAAAAAAATATTTTCTTGAGGACCAACGGAAAGAGGATGTTTTAAGAAATATTTTTTGTGGACTTACAGGACGTAGTAATCGACCGTGGCATCACAATAAATGACGAATATTATCTCGAAAATATTCTGGAGGGTGTATTAAAGACTTGGGTATGTAAATATTTGGCCGCAGACCTTGGACATTCCAACAGGACTCAGCAGCATCGCACTCAGCACCCGCCACCCATGAATGGTTACAAAATGAGATTCCTCGTTTCATTTCCGGCGCTCAATGACCATCAAATACCAATCCGTTGGACTATTGTGTCTGGAGTATTTTTTTTTTTTTGGAAACCAAGGTTGGAACTAAAATATATCAAAGTGTCGATCACATCAAGCAAGCGCTTCGCCTGGATTGGGCCAAAATACCGCAGAGCAACATTCGGGCAGCGTGTGACGGTTTCAGTGGCCGTTTGAAGGCCATAATTCGTGCCAAAGGTGTTCAATTCGAACCAATCTAAATTTATTCTAAAATTTGATGCTATTTCCGACATTTTTTGCTTTCATTCAATAAAATTAAAAAAAAAAATGTAGAAATTATGGCGTTTGAATTTGTTGCAGCTTTTTTTTATCAAAGAAATTAAAATCCAAAAATCTCCCCCTAAATATTTTCTAAATATATACTTAAAAAAAAAGTAAAAATTATGGCGTTTGACTTTGTTGCAGTTTTTTTTATCTCACCCTGTATGCAAAGAAATTAAAATCCAAAAAATTTCCCCTAAATATTTTTTAAATATTTACTTAAACTTTTTCTCAACTACAATTATGGCATCATTTGCAAGCCTCCCTCGCCTCACCCACCACAGCAATTATTGGCGTATTATTATTTTTTCCATGGAAAACTATACACTTCAGTGATTTTTTCTCTCTCTCTCTCCCACAATCGATGTTCTCACGTCATGCCTGAGTTCTTTTAATGGCATTCAATTATTCTTCTCATTTTTTTCTGCTCCTCCTCCTCCTCTTCAATATTTTCTCAATGCTTTTTAATGATTGGGAAAATTGATATAAAAACAAAATGAAACGAAAGCCAAACTTTTAACTAGAGTTGATTTCAAGTAGCTCTCGCCTCTCTCTCCAATGTCCATTGAAATTAAACGTTGCCTACTTTTAGGAAATTGATTTTGATGTTCTGTGTGAGTGTGTGTGTTTGGATGTTGAGACAACTGCAGTAAAAACACAAAAATGGAAAATAAATAATTTTTCCCCCAGGTTGATTTTCATTTCATGCTATTCAATGTCGGAAAAAATGATGATGACGAGCTGTTTGTTTGAGAAATCCGCATTTTTGTGCAGTAAAACAAGGCGATGTGTTTTTTTTGCATAGGGTCCTACCTCTAAGGACAAGCATCCTTTACAATATCTGTGTCAATCAAAGGAAAAACCATTTTTTTTGTTGTTCTTTCAATTTTTGAATTCTTTGTTGCGAGAATGAAAAGACACCGCAGTTAGTATTTATGGTTTTCTCGGCATTCGGAAGTGTCCGTCGGCCGTTTTTGCTGTCCTGTCAGGAGTAGCAATGCAGCAGTAACTGTAGCACAAAAATGTATGCGTTATGGCCATAATAAATATCAAGGACGCCAATCACTGACAAGGATGAGAAGGGGGGGGGTTAGTAAAATCTCTCACTTTGTAATCTAACACAATGTGTCATTGATTGAAGTTTTAACAAGGAGATTTGTTTTAAAGGACCAAAAAACGATGATTTAAAAAAAATTTATTTTTTTCGAAGACTAAAAATTTTTAAGTAACTTTTTTTTCAAGAAGCAGAGAAATGAGTTAATTTTTTTTTCAAAAAAATTGTTTTCAAAGGCCATCCATTAAATGTGGATATTAAAAGGAAGTGAACTTTTTTTTATAGTTTTTTAAAGGAAGTTTTTTTATAGAAGATTTTTTAACAATAAATAGAAAGGTGATTTTTTAAAGAATATTTTTTAAAGACCAACGGAACATGGACTTTTTAATTAATACTTTTTATGGGCCAACAATCAATGATGTTTTTTAATATTAAACAAAAATAAATAGAACGTGGACTTTTTCATGAATATATTTTAGGAAACAACAATCAAAGTGGATTTTAAAAAAATATTTAAAAAAAAATAGAACGTGGACTTTAAAAAAATTAAGGATCATCAAAGAAACGTGAATGTAAAAAAAATCTAAAGATTAGCCTACAAAAGTGGATTTTTTAAAAATATTTTTTCAAGACAATGCAACAAGAGGATTCAAAAAAAAAGATCTGGCGTGAAGTTTCTAGACATCGGCTCACCCCCTCTGGTATCTCCAGCTTAACAGTTATTTGCATCAAATCGGAACTAAATGTTAGATTTCCTTCAATGTTTGCACTTTCCAATATTTTTATCTATTATTAGATGGAGAGGAATACTTAGGTCTATTTTTTAAAATTATCGCGAATTTCATATAAAGTGCAGGAAGTAATATAAAAATTTGTAAAAACTGGATTTATTAAAAAATATTTTTTTAATGAAGAAAGAAGCTTTTATTGATAATGACCAACGAGCCTTAGACTTGAAAAAAATGTCCAACGGCCTGTGGATTTTTAATAAAAAAAACAGTTTTTTAAGACATATAATTTGGATTTAAAAAAATATATATTTTTAAGGGCCAACGGATCGTGGATTTAAAAAAAAAATATTTTCTTGGAACCAACGGAAAGTGTTTTAAAAAATATTTTTTTTGAGGAAATCCACGTCCTGTAATTCTAATGAATAGTTTTTTTTTTCAAGGACCAAGAAACTAGTGTGAAAAGCGGTGATTTTTTAAAAATGATTTATTTTCAAAGGCGACCAAACGCGTTTTTTTTTAAATATATATTTTTGAAGAAATATTTTAATAAGACAACCGGGGCTTGGATTAAAACAATTTTAAGACAAACGGAACTTGATTTTTTTTTTAAATATTTTTTAAGACAAACGAATGTGGATTTAATTTTTTTTTTTGAAAGGTCAATAAAGGACATTTTTTAAAGATTTTTTTTATTAAATTCTATTAAACGTGGACGTAAAAAATATTTTTTTAGACAAACGGAACGTGGATTAAAAAAAATATTTTTTAAGACAAACGGAACGTGGATTAAAAAAAAATATTTTTTCAAAGATCACGTGGATTTAAAAAAAATATTTTTTCAAAGATCACGTGGATTTAAAAAAAAAATATTTTTTCAAAAGGTCACGTGGATTTAAAAAAAATATATTATTTTAAGGCAAACGGAACGCGGATTAAAAAAATGTTTTTTTTAAAGGTCCCGTGGATTTAAAGAAATATTTTTTTAAGGCAAACGGAACGCGGATTAAAAAAAAGAAGTAAAAAAACATTAATTTCGGCCGGGCCAAACTTTTAATACCCTCCACCTTAGGGTAAAAGAAACATTAGAAGAAATGTGTCAAAAACCATTAAAATTCCGAATATCGGGAGGTACCGTTATATGGGGGCTACACCAAAAGGTGGACCTATGATTACAATGTTTTGCCACACGAACTAGAACCCATTATGACCCACAAATACCAATTTTTAGACAAATCAGTGAAAAAATGTGGCAAAAACCATCAAAATACCGAATATCGGGAGGTACCGTTATATGGGGGCTATATCAAATCATGGACCCATGCATGCAATATTTCGCCACCGAAGCTGGAACCCATTATGACCAACAAATACCAATTTTCAGACAAATCCGTGAAAAAATGTGGCAAAAAAAAAATAAAATACCGAATATCGGGAGGTACCTTTATATGGGGGCTATACCACAACGTGGACCTATACATGCAATGTTTTGCCACACGCTCAGGGACCCGGTATGACCTACAAATACCAATTTTCAGACAAATCCGTGAAAAAATGTGGCATAAATCATCAAAATACCGAATATTGGAAGGTACCGTTATATGGGGACTATACCAGAACGTGGACCGATATATCTCATTTTCAATACCAACCATCCTAGACACAATGCAAATAGCTCTGCTAAATTTTGGCGCTCTACGTCAAATAATGTGTGCTGTATCGTGATTTCAACAGACAGACGGACAGACAGACAGACGGACATCGTTAAATCGACTTAGAATTTTATGCTGATTATGAATATATATACTTTATGGGGTCTAAGACGAATATTTAATGATGTTACAAACGGAATGACAAAGTTAATATACCCTCCTTTCCAAGGTGGAGGGTATAAAAATGTTTTTTTCAAAGGTCCCGTGGATTTAAAGAAATATTTTTTCAAAGGTCACGTGGATTTAAAAAGAAATTTCAAAAGTTAATAAGGGAGATTTTTTTAAAGAATTTTTATTAAATTTTATTAAACGTTTCCTTAAAACAATATTTGGAGACCAACGGAACGAGGATTTAAAAAAATCTTTTGCAAACGCCAATAAACCGGTATTTTTTTAAAGATCAATCCTATTAAACGTGGATTTTTCGAAATATTATTTTTTTTTTCAAAGTCAACTAGGTTTTTTTTTTCAAATATTTCCTTAAAATTCTGCAAAAAATATTTTTCATGTGCCAGCTATGTGGGTTATTTAAAAAAAATATATTTTTAACGGGTATTCCCTTTTTTGCAAATGTTCTCCATTTTGCCAAGAAACTCCTAGTTTAAAAAAAAAAATAATTTTAAAGAAAACTCGAATAATTTTTCAAGTTTTTTACAACAAACTTTTCGAATTCTTCATTTCCATCAAAGAGTTTCCTCTTAAATAACTTAAGTGGCTTCGGAAATATTTTTGATTGCCAACATTTGTATATTTTCAGTAGAATTTTAATTTATCTCATTCGACTGATCATTTATTTCATTTTCATATTTTAAATAGGTCGATGAGAATCACTTAATGTGATACGTTACACTTAACAGATGGCCCCGAATTTTATTTAGCATGACGTCAGATTTTTTGTTTTTGATTTTTGATCAAATCTTCATCTGTCCATTTGGGAATGAATTCGGTCAACCGAATAGAGTAGTTGTCTAAAGTAGTAGTTTTTTGTGCATAGGCACCCACACATTCTTACAAGATATTCGAAATTTTTTTACGAAACATAAGAGTTATATGAAAAAAACACAACATCAAAATCCGATAGAAAGTTGAATATTTAGCAGAATGAAAGACAGACTGGATAAAAAATTGTAGGAAATTTGGAATAAGTGCGCTAAAATTGTCGAAATTTTTTTTTTTTATAAACAAAAAATGATATTTTTATACCCCCAGCCATATGACTAGAGAGGGTATATATCATTTGTTACGGCCAAAACGTGCCTCATGGAAATAACTGTTTTAGACCCTAGGTCTCTTTGGACCAAATCAGTTTCAGAACATTTGGAGTCGATCTAGCGATGTTCGTTCGTCCGTCCATCTGTCTGTCTGGCTGCTCACGATAACTCTCGAAGGGAGTATCCAATTTGATCCAAACTTGGTACATCGTAATATCATTGTCAAACTTAGTTCGGGGATGGGCAACATTGGTCCACTTCTTCTGGTACCTCCCCCACATAATATCAAAATTTTCAAAAAAAATAATTTACTGCACACAAAGAAAAAGGATTATCCGATTTTGCTCCAACTGTGCATATTCTAATATTTACATCAGTGCTAGGTCAGGTGCGAAAATGGACAATATCCACTCCATCAAGTACCTCTCCCACAAACGGTCAAAATTTGGAATAATTATAATTCTTATAAAATGTGATTTAAGAGTCCGATTGTCTTGAAATTTCACACATCCCAATATTTTGATTAACCTAAGGTCTGGTGCTAAGGTGGAATATATCGGTCTACTTCTTCTGGTACCTCCCCCAAAAAGGTCGAAATTCTTAATATCTATTAAGCTTATAAAACGCTAAATTAATATCCGATTCTACTTAGACTTGGCATATCTGAATATTTCTATTAACACAGGATCTGTTATAAAGACGGTAGAGATCGTACCATTCCGTCTGGTACCTCCCCCACAAAGCGCTAGAGTTTTGAATAACTAAACCGATAATAAAATCCGAAATAAGCATCCAGTTTTCTTCAAATTACACACATCACAATATTTTTATTACCCAATGCCTGGTGTGAGGATGGGATATATCAGTCCCCTCTTTCTGTTACCTCACCCCACAAAAGGTCAAAATTTTGAGTATCCTTGAAGCTCATAAAACACATCCGATTCCATTCTGACTTGGTACATCTCAATATTTCCATCAACACAAGTTTTGTTATAAAGATGGGAGGGATCGGATAATTTCTTCTGGTACCTCCCCCACAAAGGATCAAAATTTAGAAAAACCAAAACGTTTATAAAATCCGAAATAAGCATCAAAATTCATGGCAATTATATAAGCGGGCTTTAAAAAGATTTTTTTTTCAGGACCAGCGGAACGTAAATTAAAAATATACATTTTTTCCACCACAAATGGAACGTGGATTTTTAGAGAAAAATTATTTTTATATCGGAGGGATCGGATAATTTTTTCTGGTACCTTCCCCACAAATGGTCAAAATTTAGAATAACCAAAACGTTTATAAAATCCGAAATAAGCATCAGGTTCTCTTTGTATTTCACACATCCCATTATTTCTACAAACACAAGATCTGTTGTGAAGATGGGGTATATCGGTCCACTCTTTTTAGTATTTCCTCCACAAAGGCTCAAAATCTTGAATATCCATGAGGCTTACAAAACATGAAATTCACATCCGATTCCATTTAGACTTAGCACATCTCAATACTTCCATTAACACAAGATCTGATATAAAGATGGTAGAGATCGGACCATTCCTTGTTGTACCTCCCCCACAAATGGTCGAAGTTTTGAATAGCTTTTGGCTATTCATAATTTCACACATCCAAATATTTTTGCTAACACAAGTTCTGTTGTGAAGATGATATATATTTGGCAACCCCTTCTGGTATCTCACCCACAACGGGTCACAATTTCCAGTACCTATATCTGTCACAACTTTCGAAACAAAATCGGCGATTTTTTACAACTTGCTATATCTAAATGTTTCCCTATAACCAAAAATCTGATATGAATATGTAATTTATCGAAATTTTATGATTTCGCATAAAATTGGATATAAATGTTCGATTTCCTTCAAATTTTGCACATATCAATATTTTTATATGTATTAGATGAAGTATAAAAATGGAATATTTCGGTGCGCTATATCTGTTACCTCCCGCATATTTTAACATGTTTCCAAAAATTTGCACATATCTTATACAAAGTATATGAAGTAGTCGATATAGTCCAAATCCGGTACGTTGTAATATTTATATCAGTATTAGGTCAGAGAAGTGTTGTTCAATATTGGCCAACTGCTTCGGAACCTCCGCCATAAAGGGTCAGCAGTTTGAATAATCAAAGGTAAAGGCTGGGGGTATACATCTGTCAGCATAACCGACTGATACTATTTTATTTGTCTTTCAATTCAAAGGAGTGCCCCCCCCCCCCCCCCCCCGGGTATTCGATTAATTTTTCAGAGGTTTGCTTAATATACCCTTCATACTGGTATAAAAGGTGAACCTATTGTTTTTGAGAACGTAATTCTTTTACAAAAATTGCTCAATATTTTCTTAAGTTTTGGATGCTGACAATCTACGAATTGTTTCCCCGTATTGAAATGAGCAAATATAGTTATTTACTTTATATACATGTTCCCATACCATACCAAACTCTACCGAAACATTCATAAAGTCTATCCATATTTATTTCCATATTGTTAAACACCATCATCAAATTTATTGCCATTAATTTTCACATGTTGCTCGTTGGCCACCTTCTCCCCATGAGAAAAAGTTAATGGCTTGTTAGAATTAAAATAAATATTTAAATAAAATATAAAAAAAATACTCCCATGTATACATACACTCATGGGTATACATATATATTCCTCATCATTATCGAAGCCACCATAATAACCCAACAACAAAACACATCGATTCCAAAATCCAAAACTGTTTTACAAAAACAGGCACACACCCGAATGAGACGAGCGAGCACACACTTGTTGTGTTAGAACTTTTTTCCAAAAAAAAAATAAATACATAAAAAAATGAGCAAAACCATAAAATAAAAATAAATATGGACGAGTTTGAATAAATAATCGGCTAGCCAAGAATCCAATCAAATTTCGTACGTTTGGGACTTTGTGCAGACTTCGTCATCATTGACATCAGACTCATCACCCATAGTATGGCTGGTGTTTTCACGAACATCCAACATACCTACCCACTTTGCCATTAGAAAGGTCCCTACATAGAAATTGGCTAAAATCAAGAAGAGTCAGCCGTCTTTGGGGAACACAAAATTAGTAAACATCGAGAACCTCCCCATCCACCCGCCATCCATACTCCGAATGAAAAATTAAGTAAAAAAAATAACACAGAGCACATGGTGCGTGAAGGCTAACGCAGAATGTTTAGAGAATAAAAATACCACAATTAAAGAAAACACCGAAACACAACAACAGCTCAACAATAAATAAACAACTTGAAAAATGTGTAAAACGCTAAGTGTGTTTACACTCGAGAAAAAATAAGAAGGTCGATATTTTTTTTTTCGAAATTGGATTCATGAAAGAAACTATTTTTCGAGAGAGGATGAGGAGAGAGGAGAGGAGAATGTAAATCACCCACGGGACAATACATTAAACTGTGAAAACACAAAAATGGTACCGGAAAAACATGGACATTTTGAAAGTAGAGCTAAGCATAGAAGAATCGGCGTATTGGAAGTTTACATCACAAATTTTCTTAAATAGAGGAGAAAACTTCCACCCCTCTCTTTTTTCATTTTTTAGAAATTTTCAGATTAAGATTTCTTAAAATCCTTATATGTTCTTATCAGCAAAATTGCCGAAGACACTATTCCCGAAATATTGCTGATAAACGAGTCACCAGAAGGGACTTTTTTTTTGTAATTTTTTCTAAATATGGTTAAAACTGCCTTTAAACGGGATCGTAGCCGTTTAAAGAGAGTTTTAAAACAAAATATTCCACAAAATTATTTCTCATAAAATTCTACTATTTATGCCCGAATACATTAAAAATTTACTCAGACGCCAGCAATTCATATATACAGGGTGAGATAAAAAAAAAACTGCAACAAAGTCAAATGCCATAATTTTTACATTTTTTTTTAATTTTATTGAATGAAAGCAAAAAATGTCGGAAATAGCATCAAATTTTTAAATAAGTTTAGATTTCTTCGAATTGCTTACTTTTAGCACGAATTATGGCCTTTAAACGGTCAATGAAACCGTCAAACGCTGCTCGAATGTTGCTCTGCGGTATTTTGGTCCATTCCCGGCGAAGGGCTTGCTTGAGGTGATCGACACTTTGGTATTTTTTAATGCCAACCTTACTTTCCGAAATACTCCAGACACAATAGTCCAACGGGGATTGGTATCCGGAGATTTTGGTGGCCACTGTGCGCTGGAAATGAAGCGAAGAACCTAATTTTGTATCCAATCTGGGGTGGCGCGTGCTGAGTGCGATGGTGCTGAGTCCTGTTGGAATGTCCAAGGTCTGCGGCCATGTTTACGTGCCCAAAGCTTTAATATACCCTCCAGAATATTTTCGCGATAATATTTAGTATTTATTCTGATGCCACGGTCGATTAATACGAGCGCAGAGCGATCATCGTCTGTTATGGTGGCCCACACCATTACCATGGCCGGCGCTTGAGTTATGCTGGCTAACCGAATCTGCACATTTTCAGCTGACCTCTTTTGCAAGGCAAGTCAACACTATCATTTTGTTTGTTTACAAACTGCTGAACAACGAATGTTTTCTCATCGGAAAAAAAACAAATTCGGCAGTTCACCAATTTCGGCCAAGCGAAGCAACTTTTTAGCTCTTTCGAGTCTATTTTCTTTCTGTTGAGGTGTAAGTTCTGGCATTTTTTGGAATTTCTATGGCTTTACACCGAGCTCGTTTTTCAAAATTTGCCGAATGGAATATTGGCCACTGCGACGCAGGTTTCGATCAAGTCGTTTCTTTACTTTTCAAACCTTATTGCTGCTGTTGCTGTTTTCTTTCGTCCATTTCCTTGACGTCGGGCTACGCTAAAAGTATCACGGTAGCGAGCGATGGTACGAGACACAAAAGATTTATTCACATTTAAATGCTGGAGTGCCCTAAACCCTTGTGGTTTTCCAGCCAAATATAAAGAAATCACACTATCACGCTTGAATTCCACCACGAATAACTTTTTTTCTGGGAAATTCTGAACAAAATGCTTTTGTACGCTTATAAACAACATAATGAGCTGTCACTGGAATAATTTTAACAGCTGTCGGACGAGTGGCTTAGATATGACAGCAGTCTGAAGTTGGTTGCAGTTTTTTCATCTTACCCTGTATGAAGAGAAGCGGATGCTTATATAGGATTTTATAAACGTTTTGTTTGTTGAAAACTTTAACCTTTGACTTATGTGGGGGAGGTTACAGAAGGAATATTATATTTTTTCAAATGCATTTTAGGATGCATTAGAAAATATTTCTAAAGAACAAATTCATTCGGTCCTTTAGAATAATTTTGAAAAAAATCCGCGATTTGTACAACAATTATCATGCACGTCAAGTATTCTTGGAAAAATCCGCCATACCTGGTCTGTTCATCCTTCAAGATTTTCTTAATAAATTCACAATTTTCCTACAAATATTCTTGGACAAATCGTGATTTTTTGGGCAGTACGTCCTTCAAAATATTTTTCAAATTTCAAGACTTTTCCTGTCCGTCAATATATTCTTGAAGAGAGATGCACGGAGCTTTTCCTTTAAAAATTCCCGATTTTTTTGGTTAAAAAAATCTAAAAGAAATCAAAATTGTTTTGTCCTTCAAAATCTAATATTTTCTTTCGGTCCTTCAAATATTCTTAAGAGAATCCGCGATTTCCTTCGACATTTTCTTAAAAAAAAATCAAAATTTGTTATTACTTCAAAATACTCTTTCCTTCGAAATATTCTTCAAAAATCCATAACTTTTTGAATTCCATAATATTCCTGAAAAATCAATTCGAGAAATTGGTTCAAGACGTCGTCATTGTTCAAAAAATCTGCGATATTTGCTTGGGACCTCATTTTTCAAATACGTCTTTCAAAAAATCCTTGAATAATTGTTTGGTTCTTTAAAATATTCTTGAAAAATCTAAGATTTTTGATCAGGACGTCCTTCAAGATATATTTGAAAATTCCACAATTTGTCAACCCCTCAAAAAAGTACTGAACATATCCGCGATTTCCTCAGGACGTCCTTTAAAATATATTAAAAAAAAAACGTGTGAAGATATTAAATCACGACACCCTTCAAAATATTCTTAAAATATCAATGATTTTAGGGTTCCATACAGTATGTCCTGGCTTTTGGTTATTTATTAAAATATGGCTAGTTAATACTACTTCTTTCCATAATGCAACGAGTGAACTGTACTTTTGGGATTGCGGTTCTCAGATTGTCTAAATTATTAACAAAAAAAAATTTACATTTCTCAGCTGTTCTAATGATTTAATATTTATTAATGATTTTTTTTCTTTCTATATTTTCAGGTAAGATCGACTACTCCAGTTTATGCATGGATATATAATTAGGTAAATATATGCAAATATCATGTCATATCTTATCCACAATTATTTTATAATGTATGAATCACATGTCCTCCTAAAATGTAAATGCTTCCGTGGAGGTTGTCAAAATGACCAATCTCTTTTCGTGTCTTACGTTTCAGAAATAATTAAAATTATTAATTTTATATATTCTACCTTTTTGAGGTCAAGTGCCTCATAATCTCTGCCTACTCCCAAGATTATGGCTAATTAACACATGTGCCATAAACTTATCTTTCCAGCTAGGCTACCATTATCCAAGTCCAATTTGGGGAAAAACACCCAGTTTTGACATGTTTTAGGCTAAATATGGCCAAAACATAAAACGCAACATGAATACCTCATTCTTTTCTGAAATGTTCTCTAAGTCTAATGGCTAAGTGTCATTTCCTTCTGCCAAATAATGAAAGAAACATGGTTAACCTTCCCAATTTTTAAAATTAACCTCACGCAACAGTTTGCTAGGTGTCCATTTTTTTTCCTCTGTCAAGACATGCACGCTCCCACTCGATACTAATTTTTTCACAGCGTAATTTACCCAACATCATGACTTCATGACATTGCAGAAAATTTATTATATTTTGACAGCGGTGCCATCATTTTTAATTATGACATTGTCTCTAAGTAGAATGAATTGTTGTTTTTGTAGATAATTTTTTTTAACTACTTGTGACACTAGTCCCAAAAAGGTTACATGATTCTAGGCAATATTTGAGGAATAGATAAGTATCAAAATAAGAAAATTTTAGCCAGTGAGGCAAAAAAATAAAATATTTTAAAAACTTTTTAGGCAAAATTGGATAGACGAATATTATTTTTAGAAGTTATCCCTAAGCAACGATTTTGGCTAGAATATTTCTTCAATAATTTCTTAAAAAATTCACCATTTCAGATCTGCTGCCTTCAACAATGTTTCTTTAAAAATAAAAGATGATAGAATCGAATCGGATGTAATTTAGAACATTTTTGACAAAGTGTTTATTTATCAAAATATTTTTGAAAATATCTAAATTTTTTTGGCCATTCAAAATAATCATTAACATTTCCTTTTTTGGTTAGAAGAATCTTTGGCGTTTTTATTAAAAATTCCGGCCGTCCTCGATTTTAACATTTTTTTTAAAACAAGATTTTTCTTAAAAAGTTCTTAAAATATGTTTAAAAACTCTATTATTTTTTTAACGTTATTTATGCTCGGAAGTATTTAAAAACCTGACCCCTGACCGATTTTGACCAAGAAATCTTATACATTATCATTAAAAAATCTAAAAAATTTTTGGCCAGGACGTCCATCAAAATATTTCTGAGACAAAAACACTTATTTTGGTAGGACCTCTTTCTAAATATGTTTCAAAAATGCACGAGCTTTTGAAGCATTAATTGAAAAAAAAAGTTTTTTTTTGTTAGGAATTTAGTGCTTTGAAATATTCTTTGAAAATATTTACCATATTTGGTTAGAATGTCCTTCAAAATATTCTTGAAAAAACTTTGCATACAAAATTGTTGGTTAGGACATATTAAAATGGTTTTTTGGTCCTTCGAAATATTCTTGAAGGAATCCAAGGTGTTTTTTTTTTTTAACAAATATCACGATTTTGCCACAGGGCTCTCTTGGAAATATTTTTGAAACAATCTAAAACTTTTTCTCCTTCAAAATAGTTTTTTTTTTAAATCCAACAAATTTTGATCAGAAGGTCCTTCAAAAAGTGTTTTAAAAAATCGACGACTGTTTTGAACGTCCAAAATTTTTTTTTTGGAAAAACCTGATTTTTTTGTCGGCGTCTGTTATAATATTCTTCATTTTCTCGTCAGATAGTCCTTCCAAATTTTCTCGCAACAGGGCTCTCTTGGAAATATTTTTGAAACTCTTGGAAATATTTTTGAAACTTTTTCTCCTTCAAAATTGTTTTTTTTTTCTAAATCCAACAAATTTTGATTAGAAGGTCCTTTAAAAAGTGTTTTAAAAAATCGACGACTGTTTTGAACGTCCAAAATTTTTTTTTTTGCAAAAACCTTATTTTTTTTTGTCGACGTCTGTTATAATATTCTACGTCAGCTAGTCCTTCCAAATTTTCTCGAAACGTTTTGTTCTTCAAAGCATTGAAAAAATATTATTGAAACAAATTCCCAATTGTTTACCTCAAACACTCCTTTTATAGAGACTCCTTCATATTATTTATTATTATTATTATTATTATTATTATTATTTTTTTTTTTTTGAAATTTGTACAGGTCCCGCAAAGTTATATTTTTTTTGCAATGATTTTTGGTCCTCAAAAATATCTATAATTTTTGGTATTTCGTTGATTTTATCCTTTAAGTTTAAGCAACCATACTTCCCGGCAAGCGACTGAGAGAGAGCCAAGATAGTAGTTACACCCACTATTTTTTTTTTTTTTTTTTTGAAGAATTCAAAATTTTTAATCAGGAAAAAAATCCACGTTTTTTTTGGCTAGGACGTTCTTTGAAATATTCTCAATAATCCGATTTTCGTCCTTTTAATAACATTTCTTAAGCACCCTCTAAAGATAATACAAAATTTTTGGGTTAAAAAAATGTTCTTTTGTTCTTAAAAAATCCTTCATCTTGGTTTTTCAAAATATTCTACAAAAAAGTGCTTTGTAAAGAATTCAATGCAATGTTTAAGGTCTTCAAGAACCAATCAAGGTGGATTTTTTAAAAATAAATTTGTAAAGACCTATGAACGTGGATTTTTTTAAAAACATTTTTTTAAAGACCAATGAACGTAGATATTTTTAAAAATAATTTTTCCAGGACCAATGAACGTAGATATTTTTAAAAATAATTTTTCCAGGACCAATGAACGTAGATATTCTTAAAATAAATTTTTTTAAAAGACCTAGGGACATGGATTTTTTAAAAAACATTTTTTAAAGACCTAGGAACATGGATTTTTTTAAAAACATTTTTAAAAGACTTATGAACATGGATTTTTTTATAAGCATTTTTTCAAGGATCAATTAACGTGGATTTTTTTTTAATATTTTTTCAAGTTCTAATGAACGTGGTTTTTTTTTTAATTTTTTTTCAAAGACCAATTAACGTGTTTTTTTTTAAATATTTTTTTCAAGGACCAGCGAAAACCTGATTTTTTTAAAAATATTTTTTCAAGGACAAATGAAAGTGGATTTTTTTAAAAATAATTTTTTTCAAGGACTAATGAACCTGGGTTTTTTTAAAAATGTTTTTTTCAAGGGCCAATGTATTTGGATTTTTTTAAAAATATATATTCTTCAAAGACCAAATGACGTGGATTTTTTTAAAAATATTTTTGGAAGTAGATTTTTTTTAATATTTTTTTTCAAGGGTCTATGAACGTAGATTAAAATAATATTTTATTTTTCTCCTAAAAGGACATTGTAAAAAATTCGCGATTCTATATTCTTCCTTCAATAGAATTTAAAGAATCGTCCGTTAATATTCCTCCTTGGAGATTATTCTTTAAAAACATTCTTAATTAACAAAGTTGTCTTCAAAACAATTAATAACGTTTTCAAAAATCAACAAATAATTTCCTTCTTTGAAAAATATTTTAAAAAAACCTCTATAATGTATACCTTTTTTTTTTAAATATTTTTAGGAAATCCTCAATTAATATCTTTACTTGAAAAAAAAATGATTTATATTTTTCCTGTAAAAATATTTTTTTTTTTAGAAAAAAATAAAACCTCGAATAATGTTTTTTTTTTTTAATTTTTCAAAAATATCGCGAGTTAATTTAAAATAAATTTTAATATTTAAAATATATTTTTAAAATCCACGATTTATTTCCTTCCTTGAATGACGTTTAAAAAAATTTCGACTGATGTTCGCCCTAAGAAATATTTTTCTAAAATATAAAATGTATGTCTTCCCTTAAAAAAAAAATTCGTTAGGTTAGGATGTATGACATGTCATTTAAAAAACAATGAATTAGTAGGCTGATTTGTAGGCTGTTATGAAAACACTTGTTAGTATAATCATTATTTGGTAATGAGTTTGTTTTTTGCCTTTCAATATTCCATTCCTCTCACCTCTCTTCGACCAGTCTCTATTGATATAAATATAACATTAATGTTATTTTAATAAGTTTTCCTGATCATTCTCACAACTTTTGCTATTAAAAAGACATGCTTTATTTCTCAAAAGTATCACATCAAACAAATACCCAACAGGTAATTAGCCACAACCTAACCAAAACATTAAACCTCAGCTGTAAAACTCATCCTCTGCCGGCCAACACTCTTCACTTTATTTGTTCATGTTTCCGCTTTTTATTACCGGCCTATTCCCAAACTATTCTAAAACAACAACAACAATTATATACCTCTACTCAACTACAACCACCAAGTGTGTGAGAATTTATTCTTTGCATTAGCATTCAACTATTGTTCGCAATTTGAGTGCGAAGTGGTGCTGCTCCTCAACAAAGGCCCAAGCCAAGTCAAAAGCAGCAAAAACAAAAACAAAAACGAGAAAAAAACTGAAACAAATCCAAAAGCCAAACCTCAACACCACTGCTACTTAACTCAATCGCGCTGCGCTGTGCTGTGCCATGAATAAATTTTTCGTATTCGAAAAGCTTAAAAAACTAAACTGAAAACAATTTTCGTATAAAAAAAAACTCTAGAATATGTTATAATATTTTTCTAATGTGTGTCATTCCGCCGTGTGTGTGAGTGAGTGTTTTTCTCGCTTTGTCAATCGTGTCGTGGTGTGTGTCTGTGTGTAATGGTGAGGCAGCATTTCATTTAAATTGCTATTTTTATTTTTAACATTACACTTGGCGGTTATGCTTTGGGACAGCAGCGAAAACAAAAAACATAAAAAAAAAACAAAATAATGTTGAGACTGTATTTAATTTTGATTATGCGAAATTACGTCATTTTGTTTTAGGAAAGAAAAAAAAAACGTTGTAATTAAGGTATGATATTTAATTTTATGTGTATTATGAGACAATCCAGTTGAAATGGGCGGGACAAAAAGAGTTTTTATTAAGTTGTTAGAACACAAACCCCTTCTTCGAAGTGTTTAGTTAAGGGGTCAATAGAATACATTTTCAAGATCTTCTAAAAATGTATTTTAAAGATCATCTACAGACAGAAGATCTTCAGAAGGTCTTCTTTTGTAAAAAGACCACATGAAGATTTCCTATAGTTTGACGACATTCTGTAGGTCTCCTATTCCAATAAGGCCTGATTTTTTTTACAATTTATTTTTAAGAACAAAAAACTGGATTTTTTAAAAAGAAATTTTCATTTTTTTTTTTAACGGAAATTTGGTAACCAATTCTTCAAGGACTAGAAAAACGAGGATATTTTCAAGAACCATCCATGAAACGTGAATTTTTAAAAATATTTTTTGTTCAAGGACTAATGCACTTGAATTTTTTTTTTTAAATCAGTGGAAACGTGGATCTTTCAAAAATAATTTTTTCAAGGATCAGCAGAAATGTGTAATTTTTAAATTTATTTTAAAAATAATTTTTCAAGGACTACCGGAATCGAGTATATTTTAAAAATATTTTTTTCAAGGATCAGCGGGAACGTGAATTTTTAATTTTTTTTTCAAGGACGAATGAACGTGGATTCTTACTTTTTTTATCAGGGACCAATGAACGTGGATTTGTTTTTAATTTTTTTTCAAGGACCAATGACCTTGGATTTTTTAAACTTACTTTTTTTCAAGGACCAATGATTTTTAAAAATATTTTTTCAAGGACCTATGAACGTGGATTTTTTTAAAAATATTTCTTTCAAGGACCAATGAAAGTACGTTTTTTAAACAAAATATTTTTTCAAGGACCAATGAACGTGGATTTTTCAAGGACCAACAAATGTTTTTTTTTTTATAATAATTTTTTTTAAATAATTTTTCAAGAACCAGCGGAATTGTGAATTTTTTTAAAAATACATTTTCAAAGACCTGTGGAAACTTGGATTTTTTTTAAAAATAAATTTTCAAAGACCTGCTGAAACTTGGTTGTTTTAAATAAATTTTCAAAGACCTGCGGAAACTTGGATTTTTTAAAAATAAATTTTCGAAGACCTGCGGAAACTTGGTTTTTTTTTTATAAATCATTTTTCAAGGACCAGCGGAAACTTGGATTTTTTAAAAAAATATTTCAAGGACCAATTAACGTCGATTTTTTAAAAATATTTTTTCAAGGACCATTGGACGTGGATTTTTTTAAAAATATTTTTTCAAAGACCAATGAACGTGGATTTTTTAAAAATATTTTTTCAAAGACCAATGAACGTGGATTTTTAAAAAATAATTTTTTCAAAGACCAATGAATGGGATTTTTTAATTTTGGTCTTTGAAAATTATTTTTAAAGGACCAACCGTAGAGCGTGGATTTTTTTTTAAATTATTTTTAAAGGACCAACCGTAGAACGTAGATTTTTTTTAAATTATTTTTAAAGGACCAACCGTATAACGTGGATTTTTTTTAAATTATTTTTAAAGGACCAACCGTAGAACGTGGATTTTTTTAAAATTATTTTTAAAGGACCAACCGTAGAACGTGGATTTTTTTTAAATTATTTTTAAAAGACCAACCGTAGAACGTGGATTTTTTTTAAATTATTTTTAAAAGACCAACCGTAGAACGTGGATTTTTTTAAATTATTTTTAAAGGACCAACCGTAGAACGTGGATTTTTTAAAAATATTTTTTCAAAGACTAATGAAAGTGAATTTTTTAAAAATATTTTTTCAAAGACCAATGGACGTGGACTTTTTAAAAATATTTTTTCAAAGACCAATGGACGTGGATTTTTTAAAAATATTTTTTCAAAGACCTTCGGTGACGGGGATTTTTTAAAAATATTTTTTCAAAGATCTTCGGAGACGGGGATTTTTTAAAAATTATTTTTCAAGGGCCAACCGTGGGACGTGGATTTTTTAAAAATTATTTTTCAAGGACCAACCATAGAATTTGGATTTTTTTAAAAATTACTTTTCAAGGACCAACCGTAGAACGTGGATTTTTTTAAAAAATATATTTTGAGGACCAACCGTAGAACGAGGATTTTTTAAAAATAATTGCTCAAAGACCAACTTTAGAACGTGGATTTTTTAATAATAATTTTTCAAAGACCAACCGTAGAATGTGGATTTTTTAAAAATAATTTTTCAGAGACCAACCGTAGAACGTGGATTTTTTTTAAATTATTTTTAAAGGACCAACCGTAGAACGTGAATTTTTTAAAATTATTTTTAAAGGACCAACCGTAGAACGTGGATTTTTTTTTTAATTATTTTTAAAGGACCAACCGTAGAACGTGGATTTTTTTTTAAATTATTTTTAAAGGACCAACCGTAGAACGTATTTTTTCAAGGACCAGTGGAAACGTGGATTTTTAAAAATATTCTTCAAGGACCAGCGGAAACGTGGATTATTTAAGAATAATTTTTTAATGGCTGTAAAATCGAGAATTTTTAAAAATATTCTTTCAATGGCTATAAAGTCGTACAATTTTTTAAAATCATTTTTTCCGTTTCAAGGCATTTGGAGTCGATCAGGGGTGACCACCGTCCATTCGTCTGTATGTCTGGCTGGTTGGAGCGCACTGTAACTCTCGAAGGCAGTATCCGATTTGGTCCAAACTTGGTATATCGTAATATTATTATCAAACTTAAGACAAGTTCGAAGTTGGACAATATCGGTCCGTTCATTCTGCCCCACAAAAAGACATAATTTTTTTTAAAAACAAGAAATGATAATCCAATTTTGTGCAAACTTTGCAATTCCTAATATTTTTATCAGTGCTAGGTCAAGGATGAGTGTTCTTAATATCGGTCGACTTCACTACATAGGATATGGGAAGGTGCATTCTCCCCAACGGGTCAAAATTTTGAATAACCATGAATCTTGAACTCTTTCTGGTACCTCCCCGATAAAAGCGTTAAATATCCGGGTCCGTCCACCAAGAAATAAATACTTTCCCGGGACCAGGGTACACCTACCTCTGAAAATATTTCAATTAAAGCCGAAAGTTTTTATTAAACTAGAGTTGTTCTGATTTTCGTAAAAGAAGTTCTCTTAGCATTTATGCACATAGGATAATTAACACTCTTCTGCTCTTGTTGTTAGTAGAACTATTAAAAAACGAAATCTCTTTAGTTCATATTTACACTAATTCCCTTATCAGTCCTCTATTCACAATTTCGCTTCACAAAAAGCGTCTAGCATGGATACGCTAATTCGTATTAACGTCAAATATGTTAAAATTTAATACTTTGTAAAAATAACCGCCAACGGCGTTATCATCAGCAAAAAAATAAAAGAAAGAAAACATGGAAGAAGATGAAAAAATGCGGCGAAGAAAAAAAAAACGCTAGAAAAATAGCAGATCAAAAAAAAAAAAAAATATGATTATTATCAAGAAAGTGTTGTTACAGCGAGCGCACTACTATGCCACATGAATGGCCTGGTTGGATGAATGAATAGTTGAATGAATAAATACACGGCTTAGGCCAACTATCAAAGCCCCTTCCGCATCCTCCATCACCTGGCACACACCAACCAACCTCCATGATTTAAGCCAACTTTATACGCCCCCTTCCCCTTCTCCACCACCTACTACCACGCCACCCAACCTCCTGGCCTAGTCATGACCGAGTGGTTAATGACAAAATCCCATGAAGACGACGAAGAGGACAAGGAGAAGGTAATGACAAGGATAAATGAAGAGAACCTGCAATGCAATGAATGGACAGGCACATGATGATGGCGTTGATGACGCCTCCGATGACAGCATTGCCAGCGGCTGCCATCGTTCTGTTCAGCTCTTGTAGGATTGGGGCAAATTTTTAACACGCAAAAAAAAACGAGAAAAAAATAATTAAAACAGAATTGATGCAAGAAACTTTAATAAAGACAATAAAAAAAATATGAAATGTCAGAAAAACAACAGCAACCTCATTTAAAGAGGGGATTTGTTGTTTTTGTTGCTGTTCACATTGTTGTGGCACACGCAAGTGACACGCCGCTGTATGTAAATGTCATTTATATGAAATAAAAATAATTCAGTTAAGAGTTCTGAGTTCGGTTTCTGGCAACATTAAAACAATTTGATACAATGTGTAACAAAAAAAAAAAATGGCGTACAATTTCAATTTTACACACACACACGCACACAATGACAAAAAATAATATAACTCAGTTGGAAGGTCCTTGCATTACAGGATTTAAAAAAAACAAGTTAAAAAGTATCAGTCGGTATTGCCGGCAGATATATACCCTCAGCCTGTGTTCGATTATTTAAATATAATTTGACTAGTGCTGCAATTATTCAAAAGTTTGACCCTCTATGGAGCAGGTTCCCAAGGAATGGGCCAACATTGTCCATTTCGTATCGGACCCAATAATATGATATAAATATTCCGACGATCCTTGTATGGATTATATCGACTCACGTCTTTACTTTATATGAGATATGTAATAATATTTAGAAAGTGTTAAAATGTGCGTGATTTACAAGATAGAGTCTACCGAAATATTCCACTTTTATACTTCATCTGATACAAATAAAAAATATTGAGCGAAATATTGGCCAAAATTACAAGAAAGGATATGTATGTCCAATTTTATGCTAAATCATAAATACCGATAAATTTCATATTCATATCAGGCTTCTTATTGAGAGAAATATTTGAGAATAGAAAGTAGTAAAGTATTGCTAAATTGTTACGAAAGTTATAACAGATATAATTATTAATAATTGTGACTCCAGAAAGGGTTGGCAGATATATATCAACTTCAAAACAGATCTTGTTTTAGCAAAAATATTTGTGTGTGTGTGAAATTTAAAGAGAGTTGGAAATTTATTTCGCTTTATTTGAGAGTTTTGTTTTTCAAAATCTTGAACCCTATGTATGGGGGAGAAGAAATGGTTCAATCTATACCACCTTTATAAGAGATCTTGTGTTGATAGAAATATTGAGATTTGCCAAGTCTAAATGCAATCGGATGTTATTTTGGCGTTTTATGAGCTTCATGGGTATTCAACATTTCTACACTTTCTGGGGGAGGTACCAGAAGGAGTGGACTGATACATCCCATTTTAGCACCAGATCTTGGGTTTATAAAAATATTGAAATGTGTGAAATTTGAAGACGTTCGGATCCTTACATTACATTATTTAAGACTTATAATTATTCAAAATGTTGACCCTTTGTGGGGGAGGTACTTGGTGGAGTGGACCGATACTGTCCATTTTCGCACATGACCTAGCACTGATGAAAATATGAGGATTTGCAAAGTTCGAGCAAAATCGGATTATCGTTTCTCTGTTTGTGCAAAAAATATTTTTTGAAAATTTCGACCTTTTGTGGGGGAGGTACCAGAAGCAGTAGACCGATACATTCCGTTTTTGCACCAGACCTTAGGTTAATAAAATTAATGGGATGTGTGAAATTTAAAGACTATCGGACTCTTACATCACATTTTATAAGAGCTTTAATTATTCAAAATTTTGACCCTTTGTGGGGGAGGTCTCTGATGGAGTGGACCGATATTGTCCATTTTTGCACACAACCTAGCACTGATGAAAATATGAGGATTCGCAAAGTTCGAGCAAAATCGGATTATCCTTTCTCTTTCTGTGCAATAAATTATTTTCTTTGAAAATGTTGACATTTTGTGTGGGAGGTACCAGAAGGAGTGGACCGATATTGCCCATCTCCGAACTCGATCTAAGTTTGAAAAAAATATTACGATGTACCAAGTTTGGCCCAAATCGGATACTCCCTTCGAGAGTTATCGTGCGCACCAGCCAGACAGACAGACAGACAGACGGACGGACGGACGGACGGACATCGCTAGATCGACTCCAAATGTTCTGAAACGGATTTGGTCCAAAGAGACCTAGGGTCTAAAATCGTTATTTCGACTAGGCACGTTTTGACCGTATCAAATGATATATACCCTCTGTAGCCATATGACTGAGGGTATAAAAAATCACATTTCTGATGGTCCTTACAACTTGAACAAGTTCAAAATTGTCACTTGGTCTTGCCTACAAATGTATTCCCCTAAGTCAATATCTCTTTATTATAACCTCCACCATACATATTATGGAGGGTATATTGAGTTCGTCATTCCGTTAGTAACTAATCGAAATAAGAATTTTAGACATAACAACGTTTATATATTCTTGATCAGCGTAAAATTCTAAGATGATTTGTCCCCCTGTCTGCCCCTCTGTCTGTTTGTCCGTCTGTTGTAATCACGGTAAAGTCAAAACGAATAAAGATTGGAAGCTAAAATTTTGCAGAGATCAGTATTTTGTGTGCAGGCAGGTCAAGTTCGAAGATAGGCTATATCGGTCCACGATATCGATATAGCCCCCTTTATTCGGTATTTTTATGATTATAGCGAAATTGTTCAATGAAATTGTCTGAAAATCCACAAAAGGAATTTCTTCTGAGTACTTTACCCCCTAGAAGAGTATTGTCTATATAGGTCCACAATATCGTATATGCCCATATGACGGTACCTCCCTATATTCGGAAGTTTGGTAAACATTACCATCGTTCTCCACTAATAAACAAACGTTGTTTTTATAAAAACAACAATAAAGGGATAAAGCCTGACCATTTTGCAACAACAAAATACTACAGCATCCCGAAAAACCATACTAGAAATTCTTACTAAGCACTTTACCCCCTGAAAGCGAATTTCCTATATAGGTCCACGATATCGTATAGCCCACACACAACGGTACCCCCCGATATTCGATATTTTGACGATTTTAGGGGCATTATTTACCGGAGTAGTTTATTATTTCGTATTCAGAGTTCGTAATGGGAACCACAATCTATGACAAACAATTGCGTATGCAGACCCACGTTTTCGTACAGCCCCCAAAAATACCGGTACCTCCCAATATTCGGTATTTTGATGATTTTAGCGACATTTTTCACCAAAATTGTTTGAAATTTCGTATTTAGAGTTCACAATAGGAACTACAGTCTCTGACAGTAAATTGTCTATGCAGGTCCAGGTCTTCGTATAGGCCCCATATATCAGTACCTCTCTGTATTCGGTATTTTGGCGATTTTAGGAACAATATTCAACGGAGTTGTTTCAAATATCGTATTTAGAGTTCGTAGTAGATACTACAGCGTAAGACAGAAAATAGTCTGTACAAGTCCAGGTCTTCGTATAGGCTCCATATATCAGTACTTCTCTATATTCGGTATTTTAGCGATTTTAGGAACAATATTCACCGAAATTGTTTGAAATTTCGTATTTGAAGTTTCTAATAGGTACTACAGCCTGTGACATTATGCAGGTCCAGGTCTTCGTATAGCTGCTATATAATGGTACCACCCTATATTCGGTAGTTTGATGATTTTAGCTACATTATTGTCCGGATTTTTTTTCATGTTTCGAATATTGAATTTTTTAATGGTTTATGACAAAAGTTGTCTATGCAGGTCCAGGAAATTGTTTGAAATTTCTTATTTGAAGTTCTAAATAGGTACTACAGCCTGCGACAGAAAATTGCCTATGCAGGTCCACGTATTCGATATAACGGTGCCTCCATATATATTGATGATTTATCTACATTATTCTCCGGATTTCATGTTTCGTATTTGGATATTGTAATGGCTTATGACAAAAGTTGCCTATGCAGGTCCACGTCTTCGTATAGACCCCAATATAAGGGATATTTTCGGTATTTTTAAGAGTTTTTAATGGATTTTATTTATTTTGAAAATTTCCAAATTCATTCGAAATTGTGGAGAGTATTCAAAGTTCGGCCCGAACTGACGAACTGACTGACAGAGAATGAAAGCCCAGACGAAACGGCTAAAGCTAGAATATGCACGATGGTCACTTTTGGTGTTTATGGGTGTGATAAGGCTGAAAAATTCGTACTAAAAGAGCACGACTAGTAATAAAATGTACTGAAAATTGAAAAAATTGTTTTGGACAAATGGGATGCGCTAGAATTCTGAAATTTAGAATAAGAGTCACTGATGGAATGCAGGCTAGATGTACCAAAGGATTTGTGGAAATTCGAACTTTAAGGTTACGACAAGTTCTAAAATGGTACTAAACTTTTATAATTGTACCATTTGGTATTATGTGAACGAATAGAGCTAAAGTTTGGAAATTGCTATGAGAATTAAGGTTCAAAAGTTAATTTTGAAGGTGATTTTGGAAATTTGTACTAAATAAGGGTGAGATAAAAAACTGCAATAAAGTCAAACGCCACAATTTTAAATTTTATTGAATTAAATCAAAGCATTTCGGAACTAGCATCAAATTTTAAAATAAGTTTAGATTTGTTGGAATTGGCCACCTTTGGCACGAATTATGGCCTTCAAACGACCAATGAAACCGTCACACGCTGCCCGAATGTTGCTCTGCGGTATTTCGATCCATTCCCGTCCGGGCGCTTGTTTAAGGTGATCGAACCTTTGGTATTTTTTAGTGCCAACCTTGCTTTCCAAAATACTCCAGACACAATAGTCCAACAGATTGGTATCCGGAGATTTTGGTGGCCATTGTGCGCTGGAAATGAAGCGAGGAACCTCATTTTGAAACCATTCTTGGGTGGCGCGTGCTGAGTACTGTTGGAAAGTTTAAGTTCTGCGGCCAAAATTTTTGCATGCCCAAAGCTTTAATACACGCTCCAGAATATTTTCGCAATAATATTTGGCATTTATTCTGATGCCACGGTCGATTAATGCGAGCGGAGAGCGATCATCGGCTGTTATGGCGGTCCAAACCATCACCATGGCCGGCCGGCGCTTAAGTTCTTGTGGCCAACCGAAGGTGCACATTTTCGGCTGACCTCTTTGGCAAGTAAACACGATAATTTTGTTTGTTTACAAACTGCTGGACAACGAATGCATTCTCATCGGAGAAAACCAAATTCGGCAGTTCACCACTTTCGGCCAAGCGAAACAACTCTTTAGCTCTTTTGAGTCTATTTTTTTTTTGTTGCGGTGTAAGTTCTTGGACTTTTTTTAATTGCAATGGCTTTACCCCGAGCTCATTTTTCAATATTTGTCGAATAGAATTGCGATATGTTCACCTCACGAGCCATTTTTCGGCCACTGCGACACGGGTTTCGATCAAGTCGCTTCTTTACCTTTCGAACCATTTCTGCTGATGTTGCTGTTTTCTTCCGTCCACTTCCTTGACGTCGGGCTACGCTACGCCAGTATCACGGTAACGAGTGAGGGCACGAGACACAAAAGATTTATTCATATTTAAATGCTGGAGTGATCTAACGCGATAGCCACTTGTGCTTTTCCAGCCAAAAATAAAGAAATCACATTATCACGATTGAATTCCATCTCGAATAACTTTTTTTCTGGAAAATTCTCCGCAAAATGCTTTTGTACGCTTGTAAACAATATAATGAGCTGTCACTGGAATAATTTTAACTGCTTTCGAACTAGTGGCTTAGAAATAACAGCAGTCTGAAGTTGGTTGCAGTTTTTTTCATCTCACCCTGTATACGACCTGTTCCAAATGATACTAAATTTAGAACAGTTTGGTTTGGGATGAACGAATGAAGCTGGAATTTTGAAATGTTGGTTTTGGGATCCCTGTTCGTGGTAGGTTTGTAATACAGAGGAAAGATTTTGGAAATGTGATTTTGGGCTGTAAAATTTGTTTTAAACATTTTTTTTGACTATGGAACCACTTACAAAAGTCTTCTGTCTATTTGAAAATCCTCTGATCCATAGGAAAACATTTGGAGGATATCCTTTTTATAGACTTCTCTGAAGTCTTCTGTTTATAGAACTCCTTTCATGGACCTCTTTCCCAAATAGAAATAAAAATTCTTTTGAAAGTTGTCTTAAGGAATGGGTCTGCCTTTAGAAAGTGTACCCCCTTTAGCTACACATTGAAACATCAATATAGAATATTGAATATTGGAATATCATCATCTGCCCAGAAAAATATGAATATTTTTTTTCATTCATATTTTCTCTATTTTGCATTTGAAAAATAAAGAATTCATAAATTGTTATTCATGTTGTTGCTTTTATGACTTGCCATTATCTGTAATTTACATTTGAATGTAAAAGAAATTTTAAATACCATCATTAAATAGAATAGAAGAAACGTGTTTACACATCTCTCGTGTTCGAAGTGAGACATATTGTATGGCAACGTTTTTTTTTCGATTCTATTCAACTTGAACACGCACACTCCTATAAGCCATATTTATGAATACATTCAACACACACACACACCCCCCCACTCATACTTACATATTAATGTATGAAAGTCAACATTGTGTGTGTGTGTGCATCACTTCTGTTACAGCCATTGGCTATAATTTATTCCATTAAAAATAAGTGACTTTTTAACCAAGCTCTGTAGATCGTGGTTGAGGGGTATTAGAGGAGTATGGTAGACTGCCGAAGAGCACGCATCTATGCGAGTACCATAAAAAGTAGTAACCTTCCTTCAAATATTTTTTCAAAACCAAAAAAGTGATTTTCTTAAAATGTATTTTAACGACAGGAAAAGATGTGGATTTTCTTAAAAAATTATTTTTTCCAGGACATGAGAGAAACCTAGATTTTAAAAGAATATTTTTTCAAGAATTAGAGGAAACGTGGATATCCTACTAAAATGTTGGGCGTCATTCGAAGACGAGGATATATAAGGGCGTCATTCCGTCTGTCTGTCTATCGAAAAGCCTATGTCTTAGAGTCTGTTTGCAGCCAAGGATTTTTAAGCAGTACTTCTATAAATGAGAACCTTTTTTAGGAGTCTGCAGAATTTTGAAATTTAATAAGAGTCGAGGAATTTTAAGAACATTTTTTTTTTGAAATATGCTGAGGGTCATGAATTCAAAAAAACAATTATGAATTAACAAATTTTGTCTATTTTTTATACCCTCAGCCATATTGCTACATCGGGTATACAGGGTGAGACGAAAAAAACGGCAACCAACTTCAGACTGCTGTCATTTCTAAGACACTCGTCCGACAGCTGTTAAAATTATTCCAGTGACAGCTCATTATATTGTTTACAAGCGTACAAAAGCGTTTTGGTGAAAATTATCCAGAAAAAAAGTTATTCGTGATGGAATCCGAGCGTGATAGTGTGATTTCTTTATATTTGGCTGGAATACCAAAAGTGACTATCGTTAGAACACTCCAGCATTTAAATTTGAATAAATCTTTTGTGTCTCTCATACCATCGCTCGTTACCGTGATACTGACAGCGTAGCCCGACATCAAGGAAGTAGACGGAAGAAAACAGCCACATCAGCAGAAATGGTTCGAAAAATAAAGAAGCGACTTGATCGAAACCCGCGTCGCAGTGCCCGAAAAATGGCTGCTGAGCTGAAAATATCGCAATATTCCATTCGGCAAATATTGAAAAATGAGCTCGGGATAAAGCCATTGAAATTCCAAAAGGTGCAAGAACTTACACCGCAACACAAAGAAAATAGACTCAAAAGAGCTAAAGAGTTGCTGCTTAGCTTGGCCGAAAGTGGTGAACTGCCGAATTTGGTTTTCTCCGATAAGAAAACCTTCGTTGTCCAGCAGTTTGTAAACAAACAAAATGATCGTGTTTACTTGCCAAAGAGATCAGCTGAAAATGTGCACCTTCGGTTGGCCACCAGAACTCAAGCGCCGGCCATGGTGATGGTGTGGACCACCATAACAGCCGATGGCCATTCTGCACTCGTATTAATCCTACCGTGGCATCAGAATAAATGCCGAATATTATCGCGAAAATATTCTGGAGGATGTATTAAAGCCTTGGGCATGCAAACATTTTAGCCGCAAACCTTGGACATTCAAACAGGACTCAGCACCCGCCACCATAGCAACCGCCAAGCAAGGTTGGCACTAAAAAATACGAAAGTGTCGATCACCTTAAGCAAGCGCTTCGCCGGGAATGGGCCAAAATACCGCAGAGCAATATTCAGCGTGTGACGGTTTCATTGGCCGTTTTAAGGTCATAATTCGTGCCAAAGGTGACCAATTCTAACAAATCTAAAATTTGATGCTATTTCCGACATTTTTTGCTTTCATTCAATAAAATTTAAAAAAAAAATATGGCCCCTGTATAGGACACATTCCTCCTAACCTCCTCCTCACAACCTCAGATACCAACTGTTATCTATGTAACAAATTTTAAAATTTCTATTCCGCCAGTCAATAACAATTTTAGTACATATTTCCAAATCCAACTTTTTTATCGCAAGCCTACCACCAACAGCGATCCCAATATAAAATTTCACAATTCCAGCCTCATATGTTAACCCTAAACCAAACTGTTCCAAATTTAATACCATTAGTGCACCTAAGTACGAATTTCCAAAACCTCCTAACACACCCCAATCCTACACTCCAATCTTGATACCAAATTTCAGGTTTGTATTGGTTTACCTAAATCCAATTGTACCAAATTTGGTACACTCCGACAGTAATCTTATTTCCAAATTTCAGAATTCCAACTCTACCGGTTCACCTAAAAATTATTTTGTTTCAAATTTAGTACCATTTAGAACTCATAAGTACGTATTTCCAAAACCACGTACAAAGCTGATTCTCGTAAAAATTTCAAGATTCTAGCCTCAGCCGTTTCGTCTGGGTGTTGATTTTCAGACTGTCAGTTATTTCACAACTCAGATAACTATTTTTTGTAGTCCAGTGTAGTCCGGTGGTTTCCATTTCCTTTTGCATTTCAATTATTTTAATCCTTTCCAACACAAATGGCTTAACCGGAAAATTACATTTTTATTCATTTGGCCATTCGTTACAATACTCCACAATTTACGACAGCTTGCATGTGTTTATTTGCTCTCCACTCAATCTCTCTTTCGCTCTCTCTCCCTCCCACACTCACACACTTTTCCCATATACGATTGTGTGTGTGTGTCTGTGAAAATGGTGTCAATTGTTGTTGCAAAATTGCCACAATATTAAATGTTGTATCAAAAATGTATTAAGGATTATTATCACACATATCTATCTACCTGCCACAACCATATGCTGCTACAGATCCTTATGGATTTGTGTTACACTCCTTCGTCCTTCGCATATTTGACACACTTCTCACATTCGAAATTGGCTCATACATTTTTAATAACTCATTTAATGGTGATTTTTTCGTTTCTTATCAAAGAACCATTTTTCACTTGCCTTCTTGCCGTGGTGGTCATAAAACATGGGAAAGAGGATAACAAGGAGGTAATGTGTGTGGAATGACCAATTGTTTGATAAGATGTTGATATTCTAATGAAGAACAGTGCACAGTGTTTTTGAAATGGCAAGGAGAATTTTGTACGTTTGTTAGCGTGGAGTTCTTGAGAATTTAGTCAAAAAACAGCATCTCTAAATTAGCCCATCCACCGAGGAGTTCTATCAGTAACCTATAGGGTGAGATAAAAAACTGCAACAAAGTCAAACGCCATCATTTTATTTTTTTAACTTTAATTGAATGAAAGCAAAATATTTCGGAAATAGCATCAAATTTTAGAATAAGTTTAGATTTGTTCGAATTGGTCCCCTTTGGCACGAATTATAGCCTTCAAACGGCCAATGAAACCGTCATACCCCGTCCGAATGTTGCTCCGAGGTATTTTGGTCCATTCCTGGCGAAGCGCTTGCTTGAGGTGATCGACACTTTGGTATTTTTTAGTGCCAACCTTGCTTTCCAAAATACTCCAGACACAATAGCCCAACGAATTGGCATCCGAAAGATTTTGGTGGCCATTGTACGCTGGAAACGAAGCGAGGTACCTCATTTTGTAACCATTCTTGGGTGGTGCGTACTGAGTGCGATGGTGCTGAGTCCTGTTGAAATGTCCAAGGTCTGCGGCCAAAATGTTTGCGTGCCCAGGGCTTTAATACACCCTCCAGTATATTTTCACGATAATATTTGTCATTTGTTCTGATGCCACGGTCGATTATTGGAGATGGAGAGCGACCATCGGCTTTTATGGCGGCCCACATCATTAGCATGGCCGGCGCTTGAATTCTGCTGGCCAACCGAAGGTGCACATGTTCAACTGACCTCTTTAGCAAGTATTAATGTTTCCTCATCGAAGAAAACCAAATTCGGTAGTTCACCACTTACGGTCAAGCAAAGCAACTCAATAGCTCTTTTGAGTCTATTTTCTTTCAGTTGCGGTGTAAGTCCTCGCACTTTTTGGAATTTCAATGGCTTTACCCCGAGCTCATTTTTCAATATTTGCCGAATGGAATATTGCGATATGTTCAGCTCACTTGCCATTTTTTGGCCACTGCGACGCGGGTTTCGATCAAATCGCTTCTTTACTTTTCGAAACATTTCTGCTGAAGTTGCTGTTTTCTTCCGTCCACTTTCTTGACGTCGCGCTATAAGGTGTTCTTAGGGTGGTTTCTGTAGATTTTCTTAAATAATTTTTGTACAGACAAGGATCGAATTGCTTACAAACGATGAATTTTTAAGGATGCTGTTGTAGAGGAGGATTTGTTTAAGAGCTTGATATATATCATGTATTTTTAAAGTGTCTCAACGCGAAGACATTTTAAGGAGCCCACCACAAGGTGGCGCAAAAGTAATCCTCCTATCAGAAAATGCTATAAATTTTAGATTGGCTCCTAATGTCTTAATTACAGCCAAAAAACATCGAGTACATATGTTTGTGAAAGATGTCGAAGTGTCTGTCAAGAACATATGAATGTATAAGGTAGCGCAAAAGTAAACTTCCGATATTTTTTGCCTATAATTAAGACATTAAGGGCCAATCGTAAAATTTATAGCATTTTCTGATAGGAGGATGACTTCTACGCCACCTTATAAGGATATTTTAAGGATTTTGTACGTAGACGAATGCTGTTTAAGGATTCTGTAATAAACGAGGACGAAGAGTCTGTCTACAGACAATGACATTCCGCTTATATACAAAAACATTTTTAAGAGGACTTCTGAGGTAGTCTCTCTTTGTAGACGAGGATATTTGAAAGATAATGTTTTTCTTTTTGAGACATTTTCAAGTGGTTGGTCTACAAAAAAGGACTTTGCAAGGGTCTAGTCTATTAATAAGGACAAGGATTTTTAAGTAGTCTATGGAAGACCATACCTGTCTGTAGGAGAGGATACTTTTTGGAGTCTATTTTTTAGTCACTTTATAGATCAGGACTTTTAAAGAGTCTAATCATGTCAATCCTCCTGTAGAGATGAAGATGGAAATCTGGTGACAGATACAGATATCGTGTTGAGGATCTGGAAGGAGCATTTTGCAAAGCTTCTGGTATCAAATAATGGCGGTGAAGAAGATACCCCAGAACCAATAAGAGATGACGGTATAGAGTGTATACCACCTAGCCAAGATGAGGTCAGAATAGCAATCAATCGGCTGAAGAATAACAAAGCAGCAGGTGCCGATGGTTTGCCAGCCGAACTATTCAAGACCGGTGGTCAAAAGCTGATTAGGAGCATGTTGCTCGCCTACGCCGATGACATCGACATAATGGGTCGAACATTGAGAGCGGTAACATCTACCTTTGAACGAATTGAGAAGGAGTCTGCCAAAGTGGGTCTGGCAGTAAATGGCGAGAAGACCAAGCTGATGGTATCAACGCGCAAGACGTCCAGTAGACTCAGACCAACTGTGGAACTTGAAAACTACAGCTTTGAGGTAGTTAGTGACTTTATCTACCTCGGTACCGCCATAAACAAAACAAATGACATCAGTTTTGAGATTCGGAGAAGGATAGTGTTGGCCAATAGATGCTACTATGGTCTATGTAAGCAGTTCAGAAACAAGGCCACATCTCGCCAGACCAAACTCACACTCTACAAGACACTGATACTACCCGTGCTGTTGTATGGATCTGAAGCATGGGTACTTGCGCAAGCAGATGAGGCAGCGCTTGGAGTGTTTGAGAGAAAAATTCTCCGAAAGATCTACGGGCCGATCTGCATCGACGGTGAATATCGATGTCGAATGAACAACGAGCTATACCATCTATACTCGGACATCGACATAGTCAGACGTATCGAGCTGCAGCGACTACGGTGGCTAGGTCATGTCGTGCGAATGGATGAGGATGCCCCAGCTCATAAGGTATATAAGAGCGAGCCTACTGATGGTTCACGCAAAAGGGGAAGGCCATTAATTAGATGGAAAGACCAAGTAGAAGACAACATATCGGAACATGGTCTTTCAAATTGGAAAAACTGCGCACAAGACTTACGCGCCTGGAAATCTTTTCTAAACTCGGCTTATGGAACAATTGTTCTGTCTCGAGCCAGCTAAGTAAGTAAGTAAGTAATCATGTCGTGGCGTTTTTAAGGGGCTGACAAGGACTTTGTAAGGATTTTTTAAGGGGGAAAAATTTAACGAATCTCTCTTAGATGAGGATTCTATGGAGTTATAGATGCGGATTTTTGAGGGGGATTCTAAGGGGTTATAGATGTGGATTTTTGAGAAGTCTCTCTATAGAAGGGGACTTTTTTAAGGATTTAATTATGGACGAAGATTTCTAGGGAGCATACTTTACTACACTTTTAGGATCCTGTTTATATACAAGGGCTTTTAAGGAGTCTGTTTATTATTATGACAGATATCTGTTGAGGAGGACATTTTTGGGAGTCTGGTTGTAAAATAGCATTTTGATATAATTCCATCTTTGGTAGAGGGCATTTAAGGAAGATCTTAGACAAAATCTTTTCAAGGAGTATGTTTAAAGGACAGGACATTTTTAGGATTCATTCATTACTAGCAACGTGGTTATCCTACTGACGAGGACATTTTAATAATTTTACCATTGACGAGGAATTTTTTTAGGATTGTCATTTGGTTTAAAATTTCTTAGGGAATGTCATTCCTAGACCAGGACATTAAAAGAGACCTGTCTATAGAGCTTTTTCCTAGGAGTCTGTTTGCAGGCAAGGGTTTGTAAAAAATCTTTCTATAGATGAAAATTTTTTTACGGAGCATGAACGGAGTGGCTTCTACAAGGGCGTGAATTATAAAAAAATATATTTGTCAAGGAACGCTTTTTTAACCTTCTATTTTATTCGTTTTACAAAAGTTCGTGTATTTTAAATATTGGAGTTTTAAAAATATTTTTTGGCTGTACAAAGGAGTCGTCAGTTTTAAACAATATTTTTTTTTCAAATCTTCTAAGGGCCATGGATTTATAAAAATATAAGTTTGACATCAACTAAGGGTCGTGATTTTTTTTTAAATATTTTTTTTTAAATGATTTTTATACCCTCCACCTTGGTAAGGAGGGTATATTAACTTTGTCATTCCGTTTGTAACATCCTTAAATATTCGTCGTAGACCCCATAAAGTATATATATTCATAATCAGCATAAAATTCTAAGTCGATTTAACGATGTCCGTCTGTCTGTCTGTCTGTCTGTTGAAATCACGATACAGCCCACAGTATTTGACGTAGAGCGCCAAAATTTTGCAGAGCAATTCGCATTGTGTCTAGGATGGTTGGTATTGAAAATGACATATATCGGTCCACATTCTGGTATAGTCCCCATATAACGGTACCTCCCGATATTCGGTATTGTGATTATTTATGCCACATTTTTTCACGGATTTGTTTGAAAATTGGTATTTGTAGGTCATAACGGGTCCTTGTGCGTGTGGCAAAACATTGCATGTGTAGGTCCACGTTTCGGTATAGCCCCCATATAAAGGTACCTCCCGATATTCGGTAATTTGATGATTAATGCCACATTTTTTCACGGATTTGTCTAAAAATTAGTATTTGTGGGTCATAATGGATTCCACCTCCGGTGGCGAAACATTGCATGTCCACGTTTTGGTATAGCCCCCATATAACGGTACCTCCCGATATTCGGTAATTTGATGATTTTTGCCACATTTTTTCACGGATTTGTCTGAAAATTGGTATTTGTTGGTCATAATGGGTTTCAGCTCCGGTGGCGAAACATTGCATGCATGAGTCCATGATTTGATATCGGTATTTTGATGGTTTTTGCCACATTTTTTCACTGATTTGTATTTGTGGATTATAATGGGTCCTAGTTCGTGTGGCGAAACATTGTAATTATAGGTCCACGTTTTGGTGTAGCCCCCATATAACGGTACCTCCCGATATTAGGCATTTAAAAGGTTTTTTGCCACATTTCTTCTAATGTTTCTTTTACCCTAAGGTGGAGGGTATTAAAAGTTTGGCCCGGCCGAACTTAATGTTTTTTTACTTGTTTAATTTTTTTTTTTGACGTGGATTTTTTTCTTGTATTTTTAAAAATATTTTGTGACACATAAAAAGGATTCCACATTTATTTTTTAAATTTTTGGACTGGAAAATAAATAAAATGTTTTTTTTTTTTTTAGTATGACAATGATGTTATTATGACATGACGCACATGGAGGTGTCTATTTTAATTGTTCCTCACAAGATTTCTGAAGTAGTCGTCCCTCTGCAGACCATATTTGTGGTATTGGCAATGTTTTAAAAAGTTTATTATATTTATATTTATTATATTTTTTATATTTTTTTTTTGTTTCTTTGGTTTTCTTTTCGAACCAGTGTCCTCTACATTACAAGCTAATTTCTTATTCACTTTCCCTCATTGTTTCTTGTCGTTGTGAGATGAGAATTTGCAATACATTCCTATATCCTTTATGGATATCGTTTTTGTTGTTGATATCTTTGACAATTAAATTAATTGAAAATACATGTTGGTTGGATGTTAGAATAAAAAACCTAACCTAACTATTGCCTCCCTTGCGCAGGTTACAATTGATGTATGATATGGTACAATCTTCGTCAGTTTACAAATATCCTTTCCAAAGGAAAGACGTTGGTTTTTGGCAAAGAGCAAGAACGTCCGCAAAAGTAGAACAAGAAAGTGTGCAACAGTTAGTGTAACGTGCTACATTAGATTTATGTAAACCACGTAAGTTAAAGACAATTTAATGAAAATACGAGGAAGTGAGTGATTTGTTCGGAATCAATTAAAAAGTAATTTTTAAGAAAACCTATGCTAAATTGGTGTAGAACAAGTTGGAGAGTACAAGTTGCTTCACCGACTACGAATTTACTTCTTAAATTTCAGATTTGGAAAGTTTGTTTTTTACCACAGATTTTCAAATTTTTGCAGAGAGAGCGAAACAGATACCAATAACTAAGGAATATCATTGAAAATTAATAATTATACCCTCAGCCATATGGCTACAGGGGGTCAAAACGCGCCTAGTCGAAATAACGGTTTCAGACCCTAGGTCTCTTTGGACCAAATCCGTTTCAGAACATTTGGAGGCGATCTAGCGATGTCCGTCCGTCTGTCTGTCTGGCTGGTGTTCACGATAACTCTCGAAGGGAGTATCCGATTTGGTCCAAACTTGGTACATCGTAATATTTTTTTTAAACTTAGGTTCGGAGATGGGCAATATCGGTCCACTCCTTCTGGTACCTCCCCCACAAAATTTTCAAAGAAAATATTTTATTGCACAGAAAGAGAAAGGATAATACGATTTTGCTCCAACTTTGCAAATCCTCATATTTCCACCAGCGCTAGGTCAGGTGTGAAAATGGACAATATCGTTCCACTCCATTAAGTACCTCCCCCACAAATGGTCAAAATTTTTAATAATTACATCTCTCATAAAATGTGATGTAAGAGTCCGATTGTCTTCAAATTTCTCACATCCCAATCTTTATATTAACCCAAGTTATGGTGTTAAGATGGGCAATATCGGTCCACTCCTTCTGGTACCTCCCCCACAAAATACCGAAATTTTCAAAATATATATTTCTTGCACAGAAAGAGAAACGATAATCCGATTTTGCTCCAACTTTGCAAATCCTAATATTTGCGTCAATGCTTGGTCTGGTGCGAAAATGGATAATAGCGGTCGACTCCATCAGGTACCTCCCCCACAAAGGGTTAACATTTTGAATTATTATAACTCCTATAAAATGTGATGTAAGAATCCGATTGTCTTCAAATTTCACACATCTCAATATTTTTAAAAACTCAAGATCTGGTGTGAAGATGGAATATATCGGTCCACTACTTCTGTTACCTCCCCCACAAAATGTCGAAATTTTCAAAAATATATTTTTTGCACAGAAAAATATACTTTGCAAATCCTAATATTTGCGTCAGTGCTAAGTCAGGGGCTAAAATGGACAATATCGGTCCACACCATCGAGTACCTCCCCCACAAAGAGTCAAATTTTTGAATAATTATAACTCTTATAAAAAGTGATGTAAGTGTCCGATTGTCTTCAAATTACACACATTCCAATATTTTTATTAACCCAAGGTCTGGTGCCAAGATGGAATACATCGGTTCACTCCTTCTGGTACCTCCCCCACAAAATGTCGAAATTTTGAATACCCATTAAGCTCATAAAACGCCAAATTAGCATCCGATTCCATTCAGAATTGTTTCATCTCAATATTTTCATCAACACAAGATTTGTTATAAAGATGGTAGGGATCGGACAATTTCTTCTGGTACCTCCCCACAATGGGTCAAAATTTTGAATAACCGAAACGAATATAATATCCAAAATTAGTATCCGGTTCCCTTCATATTTTGCACATCCCATTATTTCTACTAGCACAAGATCTGTTGTGAATATGGGATATATCGGTCCACTCCTTCTGGTACCTCCCACACAAAGGGTCAAAATATTGAATATCCATGAAGCTCATAAAACGCGAAATTAACATCCGATTCCATTCAGACTTGGCACATCTCAATATTTCCATCAACATAAAATCTTTTATAAATATGGTGATGGGAGATTAGACCATTTCTTCTGATACCTCCCCCACAAAGGGTCAAAATTTTGAATAATCGAAACGATTATAAGATCGGAAATAAGCATCCGGTTCCCTTCATATTTTACATATCCTATTATTTCTACTAGCACAAGATCTGTTGTAAATATGGGAAATATCGGTCCACTCCTTGTGGTACCTCCCCCACAAAGGATCAAAATTTTGAATATCCATGATGCTCATAAAATGCGAAATTAACATCTGATTCCATTCCAGACTTGGTATATCTCAATATTTTCATCGATACAAGATATTTTTATAAAGATGGAGGAGATCGGACCATTTTTTCTGGTATCTCCCCCACACAGGGTTCAAAATTTTGGAAAACAAAACGCTTAAAGTTCACTTTTTATATGAGATTTTGCCCATTTCCGTAAAAGCGACCAAAATGTCCTTTTTGGTATAAAATATTTGGAAGAAGTATTTTTCAATATCTGTGCAAAATATAGGACAAGTCTTAAGTGGAAAGGGAGATAATGTTTACCCGTATCTGGGCCACCTCATTGTTTCAATTATTTCATTACTGTCTTCTGGGGAAAGGACCCTAATAAAATACCACTTTTTTCATTATTGCAAATTCGAACAGCTCCCTCCCCCTTCTCTCTCTCTCTCTCTCTCTCTCTCTCTCTCTCTCTCTCTCTCCCTTCAACCACATACAACAGCAACATCTGTCAATTTCCCGTCAGGCGGCTAAATTATTCACAACTCTTTAAATATTCAGACCTAATTTAATTTCAAGACACAACCAACAGTGGCAGCACCAACAACAACAACAGAAGCATTGACACACTTTTAATTAGACTTAAATCAACAATTACTAACACTCTTTGACACTTCACACACACACACACACACACAGGGAGACACATTCAAACATACAGAGCGGAAAGACCACATCCCTACTACCTACAGCTAGTCAGCCAGCCAGCCACCATCATCGTCGTTATAATAATGTCAATTCAAAGCTGTGCTGGCTTTCACTTCCGTAAAGGATCTTCACTTGGCTGCAAGTTTTTCTTGTTGTTGTTGTTGCTGGTGTCGGTGGTCTTGCTTGGTGTGGGATAGCCAAGGAAGCAAGCGAAAGCAAACAAAGTCAATGCTGCTGTGATATCATGTGAAATCAAAGCTCACAACAGGATGAACATGAATGGTAGTTGTCTTCTTTTTTATTCTGAGGTAGAAGGACGAGGTATCCTTTTTCACACAACTAAAGAAAGAGGGGAGAGAGAAACTTGAAGAAGACAAAAGCCAGAAATCTGTTAGTATGCCAAGGCACGCCTGTTGTTTCTGCTGCCTAACCTAGCCACTGCCACCAACACCACCATCATAAAAGCACGACACACCACATGAGGTAGTCAAGGGTCCGGACCTTACCCCATGCAGAATTAAAGTGCTTAGGACACATTGTTTTTGTTGGTGTTGTTTTTTTGTTTTATTTCAAGTACAAAGCAACTTTCCTGAGTTTTGTGGTTGAACACTATTTTGCCACTTTTTGTCCTTTCCCCAAATTGCCCCCCGTACCGGGCCCTACCCACACCTTACCTCTCTCTCACTTGGTGTGCATAATATAAACATGGCATGTCATGTGAATTTACTACAAATATGTTGGCTTCTGTGTCGTTGTATATGTGTGTGTAGTGGTAAAAAAGACACATTGCTGCCACCGCCTACCGAATGTTCCCCACACCACTCCCCTCATCCTGTCAAATAAGGACAATATGAATCGGTTTGTGTCGTTTATGGTGGTAATTTTAAGACAAGCCACAAGTCACTCATAGCTTAGCTAAGCTTAGTGTTTGGCACTGATGAGTTCCTTCCCTGGGCATTGGCGGAGATGCGATGGCCACATGGGCAAAGGGATGAGGGTGGAACTTAATGAAAAAGGACAAAGGGCAAAAAGTGAGAATTTGATACTCTATACTTGGTGAGGGTCGGTGGGGTTTCAGTTTGTTGGGCAATACTTGATCGGGACCAGGATCCTTGAGTTCAATTGTTTTAAAAGATTTTAGGTTCAGTTCTGTAATTTAATTTTTTTTACTCTTTTTACGAGAAAACTGGGGGGAGGGTAGGTATTCTGTTGTTAACAACTCGACATACCCGTCAATCTATCTGACATACAGAATGATTAATTGATGACATGATGAGATAAGATATTGTGGGCGTTTTGGAAAGTCGTATTATAAGGGTACGAAAAGTACTAAATAGTACAAATAAGTCTAAAGCTACAACAGGTATTTTACATGAGAATTTATGAGAATGTTTATTTTTGTTTACGAAAAGTACCAAATAGTACGAAATATTACTTCTGGTGTAATAGGACGGGATAAGGCAGAGGTTTTGGAAATTTGGACCATATGTGTACGAAAAGTACCAAATAGTACCGGATATTGTATTATTATATTGTGTGATGGCTCAAGCAACCCTATTGATATTTTGAATAAGAATTTGTTTACCCTCCGCTATACATTGTATGGAGGGCATATAAGGTGTGTCATTTCGTTTGTAGCTCATTCTTGATCAGCGTAAAATTCTAAGACGATTTAGCCCTGTCCGTCCGTCTGTTTGTTTGTAATCACGCTAGAGTCATGACGAATTAAGATATTAAGCTACAATTTTGCACAGATCAATCTTTTGTGTGCAGGCAGGCCAAGTTCGAAGACGGTACCTCCCGATATTCGGTATTTTGAGGATTTTAGGCACATTTTTTAATGGAATTGTCTAAAAAACTACTCAAGGAGTTCTTGGTGACTACTTTAACCTATGAAAAAGAATTGTCTATATAAGTCTACGATATCGTATATACCCCATATAACTGTACCTCCCGATACTCGGTATTTTGATGAATTTAGACACATTTATCAATGGAATTGTCTGAAATTCTACACAGGGAATTCTCTGTGAGTATTTTATCCTATGAAAGGGAATTTTCTGTATAGGTCTACGTTTTAGTATAGCACCCATATAAAGCTATCCCGAGATATTAGGTATTTCCAGGATTTTCGTAACACTATTGACCGGAATTGCGTCAAATTTCGTATATGAAGTTCGTAATGGGTACTACAACCTATGATGGAAAATTGTCTATGCCACGTTTTAGTATAGCCCCCCCCCCCCCATGTAACAGTACCTCCCTTTATTCGGTATTTTGATGATATTAGAGACATTATTCTCCGGGATTGTTTCGAATTTCGTATTTTAAGTTCGGAATCGGTACTATAGCCTATGACAAAATATTACTTATCCACGTCTTCGTATAGCCTCCATATAAAGTTTTTTTTTTGAAAATTTCAAGTTCCTTCCGAATTGTGGAGGGTATAAAAAGTTTGGTCCGGCCGAACTTAGATGTTTTGTTTACTCGTTTGGTACTAAAAAGAAACCAATAGTACTAGGTGTGGAGGAGTAGATCTAATTTTTTTTTTAATTTAATAAGAGAGGGTCTGAAAACATCTGACATTTTTACTAAAATAACAGAAAGATTAATTTGCGGAAAAAAAATTTTTTTTCTACTTTTGGATCAGTAAAAATAAAATAAAAATTCCCCTGGAAGATCTGGTATTAATATTTTTAATTATTCTTTTAGAAATTGAAAAATATAAAATTTACCTCCAAAATTCCCTAAAAAACATAGGCAGTACCCAATTTCTACACATTTTCCCCTTTGCGTCCCTCGGTAATTCCAACATAACCATCCCTTAAATTTGTCATGGAAAAACCACAACGAAACCAAAAATATCAACATAAATATAATGACCCAACCCTTGTCCCCTCCCATTGTATTGAATTCCCACCTCCCTCACTATATCAGAATAGTCTATGTTGTGTATTCTCTTTCATTCATTTTTAAAAGTAATTTATTGCATGTGGAGAACAAGTAGGTGGTAGGGAGCTAAATATTACATGTTGAAAAAATTGCACCTCCTTCCCGAATTTGACAGGGATGTCAATAGCAAAACTTTATTATTTTGAAAATATTCAGATTGAAATTTTGGGGAATTTCAGAACCAATATTGTTACATATTTTCACATGATATATGGTGACGTTGCACAAGTGATACAAGATTCCATCTTCCTGGACAAAACCAAATTTTTTGTCATCAGCAATTAAAAAAAAATGAAATCTGAATTATTCCAAAAAATAGGCAATTTTGGATTAACTCTAGTTTAAGTAAAAATCTGGTATTTTCTTTTTGAAATTTTTTCCAGAGTTAGGTATTTGCAACCTGATTCCGGAAAAAGTAGTTTTTTGGGGGACGGCCCCGGTTATTTGACCCGAAAGTCCAAGGTCCCGGGTTAGACCCGTACCTGCTAAATCGATAATAACAAATATTGTAACATTTTGGAAAAGAAATAGTGTCAAAAATAATTTGGCATAAATTTTGTGGATTTCGAATGTTGAGCATTTTCTGACTTTTGGGGTATTTTGTTTTTAAATCCGGGTCCAAAAAATCAATAATTTTGATACAACTCCGGAACCGTTTTAAACAACTCCCTCGCTGTCCACTTGTTGGATATTTTATTAGCTTTCAAATTATACATATATTACCCATATCAGTTAAGTAGGTCCGGTTCTAACCCGGGTCTTGGACCCGGGTCAAATATCCGGGAATCCGGAATCAGGATGCAAATACCTACATCTGAAAAAATATGTTAAAAAAATCCGAGAGTTCTTACTAAACCAGAGTTGTTCCGCCAATTTTTAATTTTTTTATACCCTCCACCATGGTATAGAGGGTATATTAAGTTTGTCATTCCGTTTGTAACACATCGAAATATATACATTTTAGACTCTACAAAGAATATATATTCTTGATCAGCATAAAATTTTATGTCGGTTTAGCGATGTCCGTCCGTCTATCCGCCTGCGGAAATTCTCTAGCTTCAGAACGAAATGAAGTAGGTTGATATCATTTTACTCAAATGTATATTATGTCTGCAGCACTTTTGGTATTGAAAATGGGTCATGGAGGTCCAGATTTTGGTATATCCCCCATATAACGGTACCCTCCGACATTCGGTATTTTGATGATTTTAGCGACATTATTTATCGGAAATGTTTCAAATTTGGAATTTGAAGTTCGAAATGGATACTACAGCCTATGACAGAAAATTGTCTGTGCAGGTCCACGTCTTCGTATAGCCCCCATATAACGGTACCTCCCGATATTCGGTATTTTGTTGATTTTAGCGACATTATTCACCGGAATTGTTTCAAATTTGGTATTTGAAGTTCGTAATGAATACTACAGCCTAAGGCAGAAAATTATCTGTGCAGGTCCACGTCTTCGTATAGCCCCCATATAACGGTACCCCCCGATATTCGGTATTTTGATGATTTAAGCGACATTATTTATCGGAAATGTTTCAAATTTGGTATTTGATGTTTGTAATGGATGCTACAACCTATGACAGAAAATTGTCTGTGCAGGTCCACGTCTTCGTATAGCCCCCAAATAACGGTACCCTCCGTTATTCGGTATTTGGATGATTTTAGCGACATTATTCACCGGAATTTTTTTCAAATTTGGTATTTGAAATTCGTAACGGATACTACACCCTAACACAGAAAATTGTCTGTGCTGGTTCACGTCTTCGTATAGCCCCTATATAACGGTACCTCCCTATATTCGGTATTTTTACGATTTTAGCGACATTATTTACCGCAATTGTTTCAAATTTGGTATTTGAAATTCGTAACGGATACTACAGCCTAAGACAGAAAATTGTCTGAGCAGGTCCACATCTTCGTAAAGCTCTCATACAGATTTTAGCTAAATTTTTCGCCGAATTTTTTTTATCCAAGTTTCGGATTTGAATATTGTAATGGTTTATGACAAAAGTTGCCTATGCAGGTCCACGTCGTCGTATAGATCCAAATATGACGGCTACATTCGGTATTTTTAAGATTTTAACAGATTTTTTTAAGGATTTTATTTTGTTTTTGAAAATTGCCAAAATCGTTCCAAATGGTGGAGGGTATACAAAGATCGGCCGAACTTACAGCTTTTTTATTTGTTTTAGATATCAAATGATAACGGTTTAGTAGGTCCGGATCTGATCCGGGTCTTGAACCCGGACTTTTTGGTCAAATATCAGGGTCCGTCCTCCAAGACAAATACACTTTTCCAGAATCAGGGTACCTACCTCTGGGATAAATGTCAAAAAATACGAGAGTTTTATTAAACGGACCCGTCCCCCCAAGTAAAAATATAATAGTAGAATCGGGGTGCAAATACCAACCTCTGGAAAAAAACTTTAAAAATCCGAGAGTTTTTACTAAACTAGAGTTTTTCCGCAATTTTTATTTTTTTTTAATAAATAAAATTTATCGCTCAAATTAATAAACCTTAAACAAGAAAATGTTGACAACCCTATATACCCAGCCTCGATATGACCCCACCCCTATAATTTTTGACACCAATGACAAACTTAAGAAAGGAGAGGTTGTCGATTTTTGTTGCATGTTTCGTTTTTTTTTCTTCTCCTCTCGCTTCTTCCTAGGATGGTAGTTTTATGTCCTTTGGACTTTGATTTGTTTATTTTTTTTTTGCTGCCATAAGAGTGGCTACAAAGTTGCCTTGTCACAGGACATCTCTCTCTTTACCTTCCATAATTTGTTGATATTAAACATGAATGGTTTGGTTTTTTTTGCTGCATCGGCACAAATTGTTGTTGTAAGGCTTTATGACAGAACATTTAATTAGTTGGGGTTTTTGTTGGTGGTCCTGTGGCAAGGAGTGAAGTGGTATCTAATTAGCCAACAAGTATTGTGGTTGATTATTGGCAAAAATAAACCCGAAAAGGGCAAAAATAATTGGAAAATGATATCCTTTTAATGGAACATCTGGTAGGATTACTATGGTTTCTCACAGGCACAGAAAGGGAATATTTTTTGCGAAAGGGTTTTAATGAAATGACAATGTTGTCACAAAAATATAACAATATTAGGCAGAGACGTTGTCAATTGGGTGGTCGTCTTTGAAAAACGATATTTTCTTAAATTTTGAATTTGTCCATAGACTAGACTAGTTGTGCCAATTTAGTTCGATCGAAACCCTTTGTATAAAAACTATTGCGTATGAGTGATATGAAATATATGAAATCACTCATACGTTTTCGAACTGTGTCTCAATATTTGTTCCACGAAAATGTGTTTTTTTATACTCTCACCCATATGGCTAGAGAGAGGGTATATATCATTTGATACGGTCAAAACATGCCTAGTCGAAATAACGGTTTTAGACCCTAGGCCACTCTGGACCAAATCCATTTCAGGACAGTTGGAGTCGATCTAGCGATGTCTGTCCGTCCGTCTATCTGGTTGGTGCGCTCGATAACTGTCTAAAGGAGTATCCGATTTGGTCCAAACTTGGTACATCGTAATATTTTTGTCAAACTTAGATCGTGTTCGGGGATGGGTAATATCGGTCCACTCTTTCTGCAATTTTCAAAAAAAAAAAAAAAAATATTTTCTGCACAGAAAGAGAACGGATAATTCGATAATTTGGATAATTTGCTGCAACTTTGCAAATCCTAATATTTGCATCAGTTCTTCGTCAGGTGCGAAAATGGACAATATCGGTCCATTACATCAAGTACAACCCCCACAAAGGGCTAAAATTTTGAATAATTGTAACTCCCATAAAATTTCACACATCCCAATATTTTTATCAACCCAAGGTCTGGTGTTAAGATGGAATATATCGGTCCGCTACTTCTGATACCTCCCCCAAAAAAGGTCGAAACTTTCGAAAAATGTTTTTTTTTTTGCACAAAAAGTGAAACGATGATCCGATTTTGCTCTAACTTTGCAAATTCTAATATTTGCGTCATTTCTATGTCAGGTTCGAAAATGGACAATATCGGTTCACTACATCAAGTACCTCCCCCACAAAGGGTCAAAATTTTGAATAATTACAACTCATATAAAATGTGATGTAAAAGTCCGATTGTCTTCAAATTTCACACATCCCAATATTTTATCAACCCAAGGTCTGGTGTAAAGATTGAGTATATCGGTGCGCTACTTCTGATACCTCCCCCACAAAAGGTCGAAACTTTCGAAAAATGTTTTTTTTTTTTTTTTTTGCACAGAAAGTGATACGATAATCCGATTTTTCTCCAACTTTGCAAATCCTAATAATTGCGTCAGACCGAGGTCAGGTGCGAAAATGGACAATATCGGTCCACTACATCAAGTACAACCCCCACAAAGGGTTACAATTTTGAATAATTACAAATCCTATAAAATGTGATATAATAGTCCGATTGCCTTCAAATTTCACACATCCCAATATTTTTATCAACCCAAGGTCTGGTGTTAAGATGGAATATATCGGTTCGCTATTTCTGGTACCTCCCCCACAAAAGGTCGAAATTTTCGAAAAATGTTTTTTTTTTGCACAGAAAGTGAAACGATAATCCAAATTTTCTCCAACTTTGCAAAACCTAATATTTGCGTCAGAGCGAGGTCAGGTGAGAAAATTGACAATATCGGTCCACTCCTTTTGGTACCTCCCACACAAAGGGTTAACATTTTGAATATTCATGAAACTCATAAAACACGATATTAACATCCGATTACATTCAGACTTGGCACATCTCAGTATTGCTATCAACACAAGACCTGTTATAACGATGGTAGAGATCGGACCATTCCTTCTGGTACCTCCCCCACAAAGGGTTAAAATTTTTGAATAACCAAAACGATTATAAAACCCTAAATAAGTATCCGGTTCTCTTCAAAGTACACACATCACTAAATTTGTATTAATTCATGGTCTGTTGTGAAATCGATATATACAGGGTTGCCCATATTCGACGTGAGAAGTGCGCCTTCCAAGAACACTATTAAGCGTTTATACGAAAAATTTTCGACTGGTAAGGCTCATTCTAATCCGAAGAGGCCATATGAAAGTCGACCAAGGCGATCGGCCGAGAATATCGCTGCCGTACGAGCCAGTGTTGAGAGGTCCCCAAGAACATCCCAAAAACGCCGTTCTCAGCAGTTGGGCATGGCTCGGTCCACTTTACAACGGATTATTGGCATTGATTTGAATTTGATCCCGTACAAAATTCAATTGACACAAACAATGTTACCTGCGGACAAGCCTCGTCGATTGGAATGGGCCCAAAGGTCCGTTGAATATGGGCAACCCGTTATCGGTCAACTCCTTCTTGTGCCTCCCTCCCCACAAGGGGTCAAAGTTTTCAGTATCCGTGTAGCTCAAAAAACGCGAATAAGTCGGCGATTCTTTACAACCTGCTATACCTAAATATTTCTCTTAACCAGAAATCCGATATGAATATGTAATTTATCGAAAATCGAGATTTCGCATAAAATTGGATTTAAATGTTCGATTTCCTTCAAATTTTGCACTTACCAATATTTGTATCTGTATTAGATGAAGTATAAAAATGGAATACTTCGGTCGACGATATCTGGTACCTCAGGCATATTTCCACATATTTCAAAAATTTGTACATATCTCATATAAAGAATAGGAAGTAGTCGATATAGTCCAAATCTGGCACGTTGTAATATTTATATTTGTCTTAAGGCAGATACGAATTGGCCAACTGCTTCGAAACCTCCCCCCATAAAGGGGTCAACAGTTGGAATAATCATAACTCAAAGCTGAGGGTAGAAATCTGTCGGCAAAACCGACTGATACTATTTTACTAGTTTTAGAAGAAAAGAAAGGCCAATGCCAATATTTTTCTTTTCATATTTTCATAGAACACGAATCCAGCTCCTGGTGTATTGAGCTATGAACTAGATTGTCACAACTCTGCCATAGACCCTTAGATCGACTGGCCTAATTTCAAAATAAAATAACTTTTACGTTTTTGGTTGCAATGCCCACTCCCTACCTCCCTCTCTCTCTCCCCCTCCTCCCTCTCTTTTCCCTCCCTCCCTTCCTCCTTCCGTCTTTCTCCCTTCCTCTCTCTCTCTCTCTCTCTCTCTCTCTAATTCCATTTCATTGCCTTTGCTATTTTGCATTTAATAAAGTAATATCAACCAGAGGACCAATTGCAAAATGCAACACACCTTTTTAAAAAAAATAATTTATTTAAATTAATGAGTGGTACTTAGTTCAAGTACATCAGACAACAAGAACAACAACAGCAGTAGCAACAAAACGAAAATAAATTTTTCACCAAAGAGCCAACCGGAAAAATGGTAGTAACTGTTACATTTGTTCCGAGCAAGTGACTGAGCGAACGAATGACTGTCCTTCCTTTCTCTTGGAATAACTGAGTATTGCAACTTGGGCACAGTCCTGCCCTAGATCATGTTTTAAAGTAACTGTCATGGGGCGATGAGGGTGTCTAGGGCCCAGTAATTTAGCGGGCCTTTAAGAAGATCTTCTCTTCTGTGGCTATAACAAATTTTATATTATTTTTTATATAAAGAGTTGCAGGACAATGAATGGTTCAGACTTCCAAGTTTGGTTGATTTTCGGATATTTGTAGCAAAAGCGATCACAAGTGCCAATTAGTGTAATACTGCAGAACGGAAGAGCTAGGAATTTTTTCTTTGACTTTGCCTAGTAAAAAAAATATAAATAAACGATTTATAAAAGTATAGAAAACTGTGACCCTCTGTGGGTGAGTTACCAGAAGGGGATCGCAGATATAAGTCATCTTCACAACAGCTCTTGTGTTAGCAAACATTTGTGTGTGTGTGTGAAATTTGAAGAGAATTGAATGCTTATTTCGTTTTCTTTGAGCGTTTTGCTTTTCAAAATCTTGAAACCTATGTGGGGGAAGTACCGCAAGAAATTGTCCGATTTCTACCATCTTTAAAACAGATCTTGTGTTGACTGAAATATTGAGATGTGCCAAGTCTGAATGGAATCGGATGTTAATTTCGTTCCTTATGATTTTCATGGATACCAGAAGGTGTGGACTGACATTGTCCATCTCCGAACTCGATCTAAGTGTTATGTTGATGGAAATATTGGAAAATTCCAAATCTGAATGGAATCGGATTTTAACTTTGCGTTTTATGAGCTTCATAGATATTCAAAATGTGGACTCCTTGTGGGGGAGGTACCAGAAGGAGTGGACCGATAATACCCTGTATCTACAGCAGATCTTTTCTTAGTAAAAATAATGGGATGTGTGAAATATGAGGGAAATCGGATGCTTACTTCGGATTTTATGACCGTTTTGGTTATTCAAAATTTGACCCTTTGTGGGGAAGGTACCAGAAGGAATGGTGCGATCTCTACCGCCTCTATAACAGATCCCGTGTTGATAGAAATATTGATATGCGCCAAGTCTGAATGGAATCGGATGTTAATTTCGCGTTTTAAAAGCTTGATAGTTTTTTAAAATGTTGACCCTTTGTGGAGGAGGTACCAGAAGGAGTGCACCGATATGTTCCATCTTCACACCAGATCTTGGATTAATAAAATTATTGGGATGTGTGAAATTTGAAGACAATCGGACTCTTACATCACATTTTCTAAGAGTTATAATTATTCAAAATATTTACCATTTGTATGGGAGGTACATGATGGCGTGGACCGATATTGTCCATTTTCTCACCTGACCTAGCCCTGATGCAAATACAAGGATTTGTAATGTTAAAGCATTTTGAAAATGTCGACCACAACAGAGTTTTTATTCAAAAAAAAAAAAAAATAAATAAATAAATAAATAAATAAATAAAAAACAGTTGGTGGTACGTTTTTGTACGAATTTCGAAGAATAATCCGCCTGCAATTTGGTATACAGAAGACTTTTTACAGATCTTTTATGGCTTTTGTTCTGTTTCTAGAAGAGGTTTTACTGTAGATTTTCTATCACTAGAAGGTTTTTTCTGTCCTCTATGGTTGAAAGAGCTTTAACGGGCTTTATGTGGCTAAAAGGCCATTTATACATGGGTCTTCTATAAGCAAAAGATCATCTTGAGATCTACTATTATATTACCAGAAGGCGTTTTACAAGTCTCCTATGGCTAGAAAACCTTTTTTGAAGACATTTTAAATGTCTTCTAAGTCCAGAAGACCATTGACAGATGCTCTGAATCTCAAATTATTTATTGGGTCTTCAATTGCTAGAAATCCTTTGGTCGGCACTTATTTGATAGAAAATCTTCGACGGATCTTCTGCAGATAGAAGCCCGCTGGCAAGTGTTTTACTATTGATTCCTTTTATATGACTTTTATGACAAAAAGTCTTCGAAATTCTTTCACAGTGACTTGTTTCAGGTCATCTATAACAAGAAGATCTTTCAAAGGTCCTTTGGAAATTGAAAACATTTGAAGAGTTTTCCAAAGATAAAACATCTTCCAGAGAGAGTCCAGTAGTCTTTTTACAGATCCTCTATTTTTGTAAGGCCCCCTCTTTATCCTTATTTTGTTCACCTAATATTTCTTCTTTTATTTTCTCATTTAGTTTTCATGTTCGTGCGCATTTGCACATGAATGTGTTTGTGTTTGTGTGCATTAAGACCTTTTATGTATTTGTTGTTGTTGTTGTTTTTGTGAATGTAGTAAATTAGGTGTGGTGTTCTGCGAGAATAGTTGCAATTGTTTATAATGCACAAGGGTCCTTGTGTGTCTTAGCTGCTGTTACATAGATGTAGTTTTAGATGTGTGTGTGTGTGACACATATACTACCAACCGAATACAAAGTTTAGTGGGTTAATATGGTACAAAATTTATGGAAAGTGAAAGCAGATTTTTTGTTCCGAAAAGACGATTTATATGCCTCTTATCAGACCCGGGCTGCGAACAATCGATGGTATCGATATTTTCTTTCTGAATAAAATACCCCACCTCTTGAAGGATAGTGAAATAGGAAACATGTATTTTAAATGAAAAACATAACATGGATTTTTATTCCAGAGTATAGAATGAGTGAGAGAGAGAAAGGGAGAGAGAGTTGTTTTACAACGGTTATCTGCCAATAATTTTATTTTAGCTTATTCTCCATATTTAACATTTATAATTTTTTCTAGAAGATTTCTACTTCTTACAGAAATTTTATTAACCAACCTTCTTAAAAATCCACGATCTTAGCTCGGATGGTTCTTGAAAGAACGTTCTTTAAAAATTCACGAATATGGATTCGATAGTCCTTTAGAATATATTAAAAACTACAGTACAACTATGGTCCTTGAAAAAATATTTCTTAAAAAATCCATGGTTAGATCCTCGATGATAATTGAGAAACTATTCTTCAAAAATCCTGAATTGTAGCTCCAATGGTTCTCGAAAAAGAACTCTCTAAAATACCGAGATATGAGCTTCAGTAGTCCTGGGAAATATTTTTTAAAAATTCACGATTATAGATTCGATAGTCCTTTAGCATATATTTAAAACCACAATATAACTATAGTCCTTGAAAAAATATTTCCTAAAAAATAGCCTCGATTATAATTGAACAACTATTCTTTAAAAATCCTGAATTGTAGCTCAAATAGTTCTCCATAATCCTGGGAAAATATTCTTTAAATATTCGATTATAGCACCGATGGTCATTGAGATAATATTTTTTAAAAATCCACGACCCTAATGGCCCCTGAAAAAAATTCTCCCAAAATGCGCGATTCATAGCCTCGATGGTGCTCAAAAAAAAAAACATATTCTTTAAATATCCCCTATGACCTTGAAAATTTTTCTTTAAAAATCCATGGTATTAGCCCCGATGAACTTTGAAAAATAATCTTCAGAAATCGTCGATGTCCTTGATTTTTTTTATATTCCACGATTAAAGCTCTGAAGGTCTCTAGAACAAAATCTTTAAAAATCGACGTTCATAGCCTCAGTATTTAAATATCCTCTATGGTCCTTCTTCAAAAATCCTCGATATCCTTTAATTTTTTCAATTCACGATTAAAGCTCTGAGGGTCTTTGAAAAAAATCTTTAAAAACCGACGTTCATAGCCTCGAAAAGAAAACATATTCTTTAAATAACCCTACGGTCCTTGAAATATATCCTTTCTTTGTCCTTGAAAAATAATTTTCAAAAATTCTCAATGTCCTTCATTTTTTTAATTTACGGTTAAAACTCTGAAGGTCTTTAGATTTTTTTGGTCCTTGAAAAAATATATTGTTAAAAATCCTCTATAGGTCTTGAATAACATTCTTTAAAAATACACGTTTATAGCCTCGATGGCTCTTGAAAAATAATCTTCTGAGACCTCGATATCCATGACTTTTTTAATTCATGATTAAGGCTCTGAAGGTCTCTAGAACAAAATCTTTAAAAATCGACGTTCATAGCCTCGATGGTCTTCGAAAAACACAGTATTTAAATATCCTCTATGGTCCTTCTTCAAAAATCCTCGATATCCTTACATTTTTTAATTCATGATTAAAGCTCTGAAGGTCTTTGAAAAAAAATCTTTAAAAATCGACGTTCATAGCCTCGATGGTCCTCGAAAAGAAAACATATTCTTTTAATATCCCCTATGGTCCTTGAAATATATCCTTTCCTTGTCCTATAAATAATCTTCAAAAATTCTCAATGTCCTTCATTTTTTTTTAAATTCACGATTAAAACTCTGAAGGTCTTTAGAATTTTTTAGGTCCTCGAAAAAATATATTCTTTAAAAATCCCCTATGACCTTGAAAAATATTCTTTAAAAATCCATGGTATTAGCCTCGATGGTCTTTGAAAAATAATCTTCAAAAATCCTCGATGTTCTTGATTTTTTTTAATTCCACGATTAAAGCTCTGAAGGTCTCTAGAACAAAATCTTTAAAAATCGACGTTCATAGCCTCGATGGTCTTCGAAAAACACAGTATTTAAATATCCTCTATGGTCCTTCTTCAAAAATCCTCGATATCCTTTAATTTTTTCAATTCACGATTAAAGCTCTGAGGGTCTTTGAAAAAAAAAATCTTTAAAAATTGACGTTTATAGCCCCGATGGTCCTCGAAAAGAAAACATATTCCCTAAATATCCCCTATGGTCCTTGAAATATATCCTTTCCTTGTCCTTGAAAAATAATCTTCAAAAATTCTCAATGTCCTTCATTTTTTTAAATTCACGATTAAAACTCTGAAGGTCTTTAGAATTTTTTTGGTCCTAGAAAAAATATATTGTTTACAAATCCTCTATAGCTCTTGAATAATATTATTTAAAAATCCACGTTAATAGCCTCGATGGCTCTTGAAAAATAATCTTCAAAAACCTCGATGTCCTTAATTTTTTTTTTTATTCCACGATTTAAGCTCTGAAGGTCTTTAGAACAAAATCTTTAAAAATCGACGTTCATAGCCTCGATGGTCATCGAAAAACACAATATTTAAATATCCTCTATGGCCCTTCTTCAAAAATCCTCGATATCCTTTAATTTTTAATTCACGATTAAAGCTCTGAAGGTCTTTGAAAAAAAAAATCTTTAAAAATCGACGTTTATAGCCTCGATGGTCCTCGAAAAGAAAACATATTCCCTAAATATCCCCTATGGTCCTTGAAATATATCATTTCCTTGTCCTTGAAAGATAATCTTCAAGAATTCTCAATGTCCTTCATTTTTTTTAAATTCACGGTTAAAACTCTGAAGGTGTTTAGAATTTCTTTGGTCCTTGAAAAAATATATTGTTTAAAAATCCTCTATGGCTCTTGAATAAAATTCTTTAAAAATCCACGTTAATAGCCTCGATGGCTCTTGAAAAATAATCTTCAAAAATCCTCGATGTCCTTGATTTTTTTTAATTCCACGATTTAAGCTCTAAAGGTCTTTAGAACAAAATCTTTAAGAATCGAAGTTCATAATCTCGATGGTCATCGAAAAACACAGTATTTAAATATCCTCTATGGTCCTTATTCAAAAATCCTCGATATCCTTTAATTTTTTTAATTCACGATTAAAGCTCTGAAAGTCTTTGGAAAAAATCCTTAAAAATCGACGTTCATAGCCTCGATGGTCCTCGAAAAAAAAAACATATTCTTTAAATATCCCCTATGGTCCTTGAAATATATCATTTCCTTGTCCTTGAAAAATAATCTTCATGATTAAAGCTCTGAAGGCTTTTGGAAAAAAATCTTCAAAAATCGATGTTCATAGCATCGGTGGTCCTTGAAAAACATATTTTTTAAAAATCCTCTATGGCCCTTATAAAATATTTTTAAAAATCCACGATAATAGCCGCGATGGATCTTGGAAAATAATAAAAGATCCTCGATGTCCTTGTATATATTTTTTTTTAAATTCACGATAAAAGTATTCTAATATATTCTAAAAAATTCTTCGGGAAAATATTCTTCAGTATTCATTAAAAATCCCCGATGGCCCTTAAAAATATTCCTTATAAACCTCCGATTAAAGCCTTGAGAATTATGTTTCGAAAATTCACGATTATGGCATCGATGATCCTTGAGTAAAATTCTTTGAAAATCCAGCATTATAGTTGGATTATAGTTGCGTTGATCCTTGTAGAAAGAAACTTATTCTTTAAAAACCCACGACTGTAACTCCGATGATTCTTGAAACAATTTTTTTTATCCGCGATTATAGTCTGACATATTGGATATTTCTCTCTTTAAATTAGAGTTGACTTGAATTAAAATAGTTGTGTTAATACATTCTGAAAATATCATACACCACAATCCTTTAAAAAAATAAATAAAAAAAATCTACTACCAAAAATTATAATCCTACCCTCGTTACCATCATCAGCTAGGCTTAGTATTTTTTTATGACTGAAAAAAAAAACAACAACTCAAAAAAGCCATTTATGCCACCATCATTTATTCCCCATTTGCACTGCATTTTTGTTATTTGTTGCACTCTCGCCCGGTTGCTCGCGCTCATAATGGCCCAGAATGTCAGCTTCCATAAACAATAACAACAACAACATCCCAGCTTGTCGGGGGGCCAACTCAAATGAACTACCAGCGCGATGCAGTTGTGAAAAACCATAAACCTTTCAAAATACTCACTGCAACAACAACAACAACGCTAAATGGATATGTTGACAATTTAAATTTGTTGCCTACCATTTAGCGGAGAGTGAATGAATGACGGCGAAGCTGCTATGGGTCGCAAAACAAAAGCAACAGCAGCAGCAACAAAAGGTTAGCATAAAAAATTAAACACTCACAGATCGTTAGTTTAGAAAAATGGCAGAGCGATTTGCTAGGGGGTTGGCAACCGGGGGAAATTGTCCCATAGGAAGGGGATTTGGAAGGATAATAAAAACATTAAAGGATCATAATTATTTGTGGAAGGATTACCCCAACATAATTCAGACTTGACACATGATAACAATTAACCTAAATTCAAGTCGGAGTCGGCAATGGTGACAATGGATCTCCACACCGAGAATCGTGTTTTTTGTTTTTTTTTTTTTGAGAAATCTTTTCGGAGTACCTTCTGGAAGAACAATTTTTAATAAGTTCTGTCAAAAAATCTTGAGTTTTTAGAGACTCAAGTTTCTAGAGATTCAAGGATCTCCAGACGAAAGATCGTGATTTTTTCCGAGGGCATCTTTGCCGAAAACCGTCGATATGTGGACGGTAACTTGGAGCTTTTTAAGGACCTTACCACTGAGGATTGTGGGGTATTTTGAGAGATCTTTTCGGAGTACCTTCTGAAAGAAAACATTTCAATAAGTTCTGTCAAATAATCGTTGTATTTTAAGTTGTTTTTTAAAGGATTATTAGAGAATTATTTTAAGGATCTCCTTGCAGAAAATCGTTAACGGACCTTCTATTATTATGTCATAAATATTTTATTATTTATTATCAGACCATTAAGGACCGCCTGACAATAAATCGTGGACTTTTTTTTTAATTCCTTCTTACCGAAAATCATGGAATTTCTAAGAAATCATTTTCGAGGCCCTTCAACCTAAAAATTTGGATTTTTTAAGAAAATTGTTTCGGTGGTGTGCTGACCGAAATTTGTCAATTTTAACAATTGTATTTAAAGCATCGAAAATTGTCGAAAATTGTTTTAAAAGGAACGAAAATCGTGAAATGTTTTAAAAAATTTTCAAGGATATCCTGGCCGAAAGATTTAAAAAAGCAAGGACCTCCGCCGAAAATCGTGGAAATAAAATTAATTTGTACGACCTCTTGACAGAGTCGTTCATTTTCTATGCATTTTCAAGGCCGTTTTTAAGGATTTTTTTTTAAGATTATTTACAATTTTTTAAATTCAAGGACTGTAAAAATACATTTTCATTGTAAAAAGACCCTTATCCTTGCTGTTAAAAAAATAAGGACCTCATGACGAAAAGGTTTTTAACAAGAAGTCAATTTTTCTAAGATGTCCTAAAAGGTTAATTTTTTAAGAAAACATTTTTAGGTATTTTTGTTGAATATTGTTATTTTTTAGAAAATCTCTCCAAGGACCTTCCGAAAGAAACATTTCAGACTTCTTGACTGAACATCTTTACCTTTTAGGACCTCTTGAAAAAATGGACTTCCTGTGAAAAAAATCAAGGACCTCATGACCGAAAAGATTTTCAACAAGAAGTCCATTTTTCTAAGGATGACCTGAAAGGACCTTTCGAATTAAAAATTTCAGACCAAACATCTTTTTCAAGGACCTCTTGATCAAAATCGTGGACCTTCAGTCTTCTTGACCAAACATCTTTTTCAAACACATCTTGACACAAAATCGTGGATTTAAATAAAGATTTTGGAACTACGCGACAGAAAGTCGTTGACAAGGTCCTTTTAAATTAAGAACCGCTAACTGAAAATCTTGGATTCTTAAGCATTTTTCTAATATCTCCTTAATAATAGGTAATATAAAAAAAATCAACGATATTTTTTCAAGGATTTCCTAACCGAGAATCATAACGGAAATTTTTGAATTATTAAAGAAACTTTTTTTCAGACATCCTGACAGAAAGCCATAGATTTTTTAAGAATATGTTTAAGATTTCTATAAGTTTTACACCAGACCGAAAAAAAGTATCTCCTGACAGAATATCGTGGATTTTTTTAAATTTTTAAGAACACATAGACCGAAAATTGCTGATTAAAAAAAGTTAGGGCATACTGACCGAATATCTTGGACTTTTTTTAGAAAACCTTCTGATTGAAAATCCAGATTTTTATATATTTTTTTTCAAGGATCTCCTAACAGATATTCGTACATTTTTTGAAAAGGGACTTTCTGGTCGGTTTCATGTATTTCCCAGAAATTTTTCTTATAACAGAAAATCGTGATTTTTTTAACTGTTTATAGAAAATATGGCTGATTCTTTAAGAATTTTTTTTTAAATTGTTTTTCAAAGACTTTTTGACAAAAATCATAATTGTCTCTTATACTTTTTTAAAGAATATTCAGATCTGGATTTTTGAGAACTTTTTTTCTTGGGCCTTCAGATAGAAAGTCATGGATTATTTGCGAATATTTTAAAGATATATACGTTTCAGAGTCTTTCTTTATTTTTTTTTATACGAAAGAGTTTTTTCAAGAAGTTTTTCAAGGACCTCATGCCAAGAAATGTCACCTTTTTTACGAGGTCGTACTTTTAAGAACTTCCATGCCAAAGGTAGGAGATCTTCTCTTTTTAGGAGACTTCTGAAGGGTCTTCTTCATTCTGAAGGCCTCCAGGAGACCACCGATGGGTCTTCTTTATTTAAAAAAACCTTTTTAACATATATAAAAGACCTTTAAGGGGTCTTTTCTTCATGGGAAACTTATGAAGACCCTTCTATATGGAAGACAGCTAAATAGGCTTCTCTATATGGAAGACCTCTGAAGGGTCTTTTCTTCATAGAAGACCTTTTGAAAAGTTTTCTCTATATGCAATTCAATAATTTTTTGGGGAAAGAATGTAGGAATTTTTAAAATTGTTTTTAAGAATTCTCTCTGGAGAAAACCTCGTTATTTTTTAAATATTAGCAGCATTTCGCAAGTAACCCAGTCGCATATGCTCCTTATAATTGTACGTATATAAATGCTAATATGCTGTGGGTATATATCTGTCAGAACCCCGTTTGATAATTTTTATTTTTATTTTTCTGGGTAACTTATGATTTTATCCCCCCATGTGGAGACTTCTCAAAGGGTTTTCTGTCGATACGAGCCCTCTAAAGGCTCTTCCATTTATATAACCCTCTGAAGGCTTGTATTTCAGAATGTGTATAGTTGTTTTATGTATTCGTGTGTACAATTTTGTTTCCTATTCTGAATAATGTAATTTCTCTTTGGGGAAATGTTTGTGTTGCCAAAAAATATTAAATTTAATTACCCATTAAAATTGTTCGCAACTCCCACCTAGGTACTGTAGTTCAACTTCATTTTTATCACCCCAACCTTCATTCTTCTTCTTTTTTACAAAAAATCCAGTAAAACTTCGTTAATGATGTTGATTTTATTATAATTGAATTCTTTCTTTATCCACTTCTCTTTTCAGATCCTTTGAACACACACACACATACACGCCCATCCCAAAAAGAAAAAAAAACAGAATGTTGGACTTTTGGCTATAACAGTGTCATGTTGCCATGACCTTCATCGTCAAGGAGGAATAGCAACAGTGTAATTTGTAAATACTTACTACAACAACAACTACTACAACAACTGCAACTAATAACAACGAGTAGTCTCTTCCATTTACCCTCAGCAAAAAAAAAGAAACAACAAAAAACTCCCACACACCCAAAAAAAAAAAAACAAAATTACAAAAACAACGCAAACAAAATGGCATTCAGTTACGCCTGCCTTACACTGCAACGTGTAGTCCTACCAATTGTTTTGGTATTAGGTAAGTCCTTTATTTTTTTGGCTATGAATGTAATTTGAAAAGGGCATAAGGGTGAGAAGTCCTCTGAAGGGTAGGAGATCCTTAGAAAACCCCTAAAAGGGTTTCCTATCCTTAGAAGACTTCTGAAGGATGTTCTATCCGCAGAAGACCTTCGAAGGACAATGAAGGATAATTTCATAAAAGACATCTAGGAGGACTTCTATGGAAGAGAAGACCTATGAAAAACATCTGTATACTGTTTTCTAAGCAGAATACCTTTGAGGGATTTCTGTGGGGTCTTCTTTTTTTATAACACCTCGGGGTGATCTTTACTTTGTAGAAGACTTCTGAAGGATTTTATTTATTCAGAAGACCTCTGAAGGACACCATTAAAGGGTCTTCTCTTCATAGAAGACCTCTGAAGAGTCTTCTCTATATGGAAGACCTCTGAAGGGACTTCTCTATATGGAAGACCTGTGAATGTTTTTCTCTATAAGGAAGATCCCTGAAGTGTCTTTCCTACATGGAAGACTTTTTGAAGGCACTTCTATGTATGGAAGACCTCTTTAGGCTCTTCTCTATATGGAAGACCTCTAGAGACTCTTCCCTATATGAATGGTCTCTGGTGGGTCTTCTCTTAATGGAAGACATTTTAAAGGTCTTCTCTATAAAGAAAAATTCTGAAGGACATTCCCTATGTAGAAGACCTTTAAGGTGTCCTCGCTAAGACCTCCGAGAGGTCTTCTCTATGTAGAGGACCTTTAAGGGGTCTTCGCTATACAGAAGTCCTCTGAAAAGTCTTCTCTATTGAAAAAACCTCTAAAGTGTCTTCTCCATTTGGAAGACCCCTGAAGGGTCTGTTCTTTATAGGAATCTTCCGAAGGGTCTTCCCTATATAGAAGACCTCTGAAGTGTCTTCAATATAAAGAAGACCTCTGAAGACTCTTCTCTATTAAGAAGATCTCTGAGAGAGATCTCCTTTATGTAGAATGAGTCTTCTCTTTATAGAAGACCTTGGGAGGGTCTTCTCTTCATAGAAGACCTCTGAAGGTCTTCTGTATATAGAAGACCTCTAAAGGGTCTTTTCTATTTAGAAGACCTCTGAAGAAACTTCTCTGTATAGAAGACCTCTGAAAGGGTCTTGTCCATATAGAAGACCTCAGAAGGGTCTTCCCTATACAGAAGAACTCTTAAGAGTTTTCTGTAAATAGAAGACTTCTGAAGTGTCTTTTCTCTACAGGAGACTCCTGAATAGTACTCTCTATTAAGAAGACCTTTAAATGTTCTTCCCGTTATAAAAGACCTCTGATGCATCTTCTTACATGGACTTCTGAAGGGTCTCCTCCATTTAATAGACTTGTGAAGGATCTTCTCTATTTAGAAGACCTCTGATAGGTCTTCTCCATTTAGAAGGTCTCTGAACAGTCTTTCCCGTTATTGAAGACCTCCGGAGGCTCATCTCTAGTTAGAATATCTCTGATCGGTCTTCTCTTTATAGAAGACCTCTGAAAGGTCTTCTCTATGCAGGAGATTACCAAAGGTTCTTATATTTAGAGGCCATCTTAAGAGTCTCCTCTATTTGGAAGTCCTGTGAAGTGTCTTTCCTTTATTCGGAATACCTCTGAAGGGTCTACTAATATAGCAGAACCTGAAGAGTCTGCTTCATTTATCTAAAATATCCTTTTATGTATAAGGCATCTGAGAGGTCCTTGGAATCCATTCAGAGAATGTCATTCCTAATTTAAAACCTCTAATTAATTTGTCCCCTTCCGTTTTCTTACAGCTGCACTATATCGTCCTGTCGGTATATCCTTCGTATACCTGTTGATGTTCTTCGTGTCGCCGTTCATACCGGTGGCCACAAAACAGAACTTCAAGGGTTCTGTCACAGCGTATTTTATAATTCTTCTAGCGTTAAGTACCATACTCCTACTATGTCACATTGGACTGCAAGTTTCGATATTTGCCCTGCACATTGGGGATATGTTCGGGACGTGTAGCGTTACCGAACGACTGCTGAGGCACATTGGATTTATTGGTTTTCAAAATTTGAAGTAAGTACTTCCCAGATTCTCTGAAATGTAGTAATCCAATTTCTTTCATTTTCCGCAATTGCAGAGCCTTTGCCATTGTTGAATGGCTGGCCCCAGAAGTGGTGGTCTTCATCACCTCCCTTGTCGTGTACATAATCTCCAAAAAAATCACCCAAACTGTTGAGCCCCAATTGGAAACTGGGGATGTGGAGGTGGCGATACGTGAAAACGGTGGAGGAGGAGGAGGCAGTGAAAATCCGAATGAGGAAATCTCCAATGCCCTGGTCGAAGATGCACAAAGACAAAAACATGTTGTGGTGGCGGCGGCATCCTCATCATCTGCTGCGGCAACAGTCGACGATAATACCAAGCCAAATTTCGATGGACTGATAAAAATATGTAAGTATTTTGGCCTAACCTGAATCGAGGATTCCTCTATGGTCATGGTCATTTGAATGTTCTCCCCACCCAAAAAAAAGAACGACAGCAAAATAACTGCCAACCATTTAACAAATATCTTTCTCTTCCTCCCTTTTTACATTTTACAGCTCCCCTTTTCTGTTTGGCAACCCTTTTCTTTTCGGCCGTCCTGCGACCCAGTGTACCAGGTGGTTTTTATTTTTCAATATTCCTACTGTCGGGTCTGTACTGGGCAACGTTCCAAACATTGCAAAGGTAAGTTGGAAAAATAACCCGAAAATCTAACCTTCTTTCACTCCCTCTCTCTCCCTCTCTCCCTTCACCTGACCTAAAGTTGAACAAAGACAATATCCGTTGGCTGAGTGAATGAACGGATGTTAGTTTAGCAACAATAATAACAACAACAAGAAAAATTCAATTTATGTTAAAAGAAAAAACAACAAAAATAATAGGAAGAACGACAACAAGGATAGTTGTAGGACAATAGACTCCAAGGTAAATTTTGTAGAGGAGTAGCAAAACAAAAACGACAAAAATGTTTTGTTCTCTGGTATATTTGCTGTGAATGGGGGGTGGTATGGAAATTTTGGAAATTTTAATTTTAAGTGGCTATTTCACCATACAGAAGACCTTTCGGAAGCTTTTTATTGACACTAGATCTCTCAAAGGCCTTCTTTAAAAAGAACATCTATCAAGGGTCTTCAATGGACAGAAGATCTTCCAAAGCTACCTTATAGACAGTAGTCCTACCAAAAGCCTTCTATGGACAGCAGACCCGTTAAGGTATTATATAGACAGAGGTCTTACCAAAGGATCTCTCAAAGGTTCTCTATAAAAATAATATCTGTCAAGGGTCTTCCATGGATAGAATACCTTCCAAAGTTCTCCTATTGACATAAGTTCTACCAAAAGCCTTCTATGGGCAGCAGGCCCGTCAAAGGTATTATATAGACAGAGGACCTACCAAAGATCCTCTATAGACGAAAGACCCACGAAAAGTGAAGAAGATCTACGAAGGCCTTCTATAGACGGAAGGCTTACCTGAGGCCTTTTATGGACAGAGAGCCAACCATAGGCCTTTTATGAAAATAATACCTTCCAAAGATCTTCTTTAGATAGAAGACCTGGTAAGGGTCTTGCGTTGATAAAATACCTGTCGTTGGTCTTCTATAGACAGAACACCTGTCGATGGTCTTCTAAGTTCTGCCAAAGTATTTCTATTCACAGAACATCTACGAAAGGTCTTCTATAGACGGAGGACCTTCTTTTGATAGAAGACCTTCCAAAAGTCTTGTGCTGATAAAATACCTGCCGAAGGTCTTCTAAACACAGAAGTTCTGCCAACGTTTTTCTATTCACAGAACATCTACGAAAGGTCTTCTATAGACGGAGGACCTTCTTTAGACAGAAGACCTTCCAAAAGTCTTGTGTTGCTTAAATACCTGCCGAAGGTCTTCTATGGACAGAACACCTGCCGAAGGTCTTCTAAAGACAGAAATTCTGCCAAATGGACAGAACATATACAAAAGGTCTTCTATAGAAGGAGGACCTCTCAGAAGTTTTCTATGGACAGAAGACTTCTCAAAGGTCTTCTATAGACAGAAGAACCCTTTGAAGGTTTTATACAGACAGAATACCGGTCCAAGGTTTTCTTTAGACAGAAAACTTACCAAAGGTCTTCTATGGGAAAGTATCTCTCCAATGTCTTTTAAAAAATACCTTTCAAGGGTCTTCTATAGACAGAAGGTCTGTCAAAGGTTTTCTTTGGACGGAAGACCTGTTAAAGGTCTTCTATGGACAGAAGACTTGAAAAAGATATTTCAAAGTCCTTCTTTGGACAGATAGAAGACATCTCGAAGTTCTTCTATAGGCATAAGACCGGTCAGAGGTCTAATGTAGATAAATATACCTGTCAAAGGTCTTCTATGGACAGGAGACCTATCGAAGGTTTTCTTTGGACAGAATATATGGCAAAGGTCTTCTACGGACAGAAAATTTGAAGAAGAACTTTCAAAAGTCCATTGACAGAAGACCTGTCAAAAGTCTTCTATTGACTGAAGACCTGTCAAAGGTCTTCTATGTACAGCTGACTTTGGACATAACACCTGTCAAAGGTTCTCTCAAAGATTTTCTATAGACAGAAGACCGGTAAAAGAGCTTGTACAGATAGAGGAACGGTAAAGGTCTTCTATAAGACAGAAGACCGGTCAAAGGTCCTCCATGGACAGAAGACTTGAAAAAAATATTTCAAAGGTCTTCTTTGGACAGAAGACATACCAAAGATCTTGTATGGGCAGAATACCCTTCCAAAAAGTATTCTATAGACGAAAGACCCACCAAAGGTCTTCTATGGACAGAAGACCGATCAAAGGTCTTCAATAGAGAGAAGACCTTTCGAAGTTTTCCTATAAACAGAAGACTGGTCAAAGGCCTTCTATAAATAGAAGTTCGATCAAAAGTCTTCTATAGACAAAATACGAAATACTTCTGGACGAAATACATCCGGACGATAGACCTACCAAAGGTCTTCTATAGGCAGAAGATCTAAAAGTCTTATTTAGACCTCGGACGGTCTTCTATAAACCTACCAAAGATCTTCTATAGACAGAAGACATATCAAAGGTCTTGTATAGGCAGGCGACATAAAAAGTGTCTTCTACAGACAGAAAACCAAGCAAAGGTCTTCTACAGATTGGTGACCTCTCAAAGGTCTGTTATAGACACTAGACCTGTCCAAGGTTTTCCATAGACCGGAGTCTTTCAAAGGTCTTCTATATACAGAAGACATGTGAAATGTCTTTTATAGACAGTATTCCGGTCAACGATATTCTTTGGATATAAGAGGTCATCTTTGAACAGAAGACTTGTCAACGATTCTAAACAAGACCTCTCAAAAGTCTTCTATAGACAGAAGACTTGCCAAAGATCGTCTCTGGCCAGAAGACCTCCCAAAGTTCCTCTATTGACAGAAGGCTCGCCAAAGGTCTTCTATTTTCTTTGGACAGAAGACCAATCTCCTATGCACAGAAGACCTTTCAAAGGTTTTTCAAAACTCTTTTCTTGACAGAAGGTATACCTAGGTTCTTTTATAGTCCAAATAAATTTCAAAGGTTATTTGTAGCCTGAAGACCTGTCAAATGTCTTCTAAAGACTTACCACCTTTGGAAAATCTTCCGAGACAGATAATTTGTTAAATTTCGTCTAAATTCCATTTAGAAGTCTTCTGTAAAATTAAGAGAACTCGGGGTCTTCCCCAGATAGGAGACCCTTCAGATTTGTCTAACTCATCATACCACCCCTTTTGAAAATAATTCCCCCTAACAAAATCTTCCGAGACAGATAATCTGTCAAAGATTGTCTAAATTTCATTCAGGAGTCTTCTGTAAAATTAAGATAATTCGGGGATCTACTCCTGATAGGAGACCCTTCAGATGTGTCCAACTCATCATACCACCCCTTTTGAAAATAATTCCCCTTAACAAAATCTTCCGAGACAGATAATCTGTCAAAGATCGTCTAAATTTCGTTCAGGGTCTTCTGTAAAATTAAGATAATTCGGGAGTCTTCTCCTGATGGAATACCCTACAGAGCTGTCCAACTGATCACACCACCCCCTTTGAAAACAATTCCCCTTAACAAAACCCGTCCAACCCAATTACCACTGATATCTGTGATTTGTTTCTGTTAGTTTTCATTTTGGTACTCGTTTAGATATCTTTATTCTTTCCTCCCCCTCTTCCCTTCCTTCAGAACATCTATTTATCTATCCCGTTATTCTTATTTAATATATCTTTTTTTTCTCTTGGCTTCCGTTTTCATTTTCTGTTTTTTGTTTTTTTTTTTTTTTTTGTTCTTCTAGGAAATTTGCCATGTTATTACGTTTCGTTATGGTTGTCATTGTGGCCCATACCCTTTGTATTGTCGCCTATCAAACGCCATGGATGCAGGACCATTTGGAGAAGACAAGTTTAACAGCCAGGTAAGTTGATGTGTGTGTGTGTGTTTGTCTACATATTTTCAAGCTTGTATTATTAATGATATGCCTGCGAGCTGATGCTACTTTGTTGGCCAGCATTGGGGTTGGTAACTGATGGCCGAACAGCAGAAAAAAGACAAAGTGAACGATTTAGATTTAGTTGATTTATAGTTGATACGGTGATTTTGCTCTCCATTGTTCCGCAATGCAAGATGAGAGAGGGGGATTTTAAGTAGCTTGTTTTGTGGTTTTGATTTGAATGGCATACTTGGAATAACAAATGGACAGGAAATACTATTTAAACATCTGCAAATATGTCATTGAAAGTCCTTGATATTTGATTCAAAATCCCTAAAAATATTGTTAATAAAAGCTTGAATATATCCTAAAAATTTCCTATAAAGAATATTCGAATATATCCTTGACGGTTCTTGAAAGTTTATTTAAAACAAGTGAAAAACTGTAAAGCTGTAAACGGGCCGAACTTCTAATACCCTCCACCATTTGGAACGAATTTGGCAGTTTTCAAAAAAATAAAAAAAAAATCCCTTAAAAATTCTGTTAAAATCTTAAAAATGCCGAATGTAGTCGTTATATTAGGGTCTATACGAGGATGTGGACCTGCATCGGCAACTTTTGCCATAAGCCATTACAAATATTCAAATGCGAAACTAAAAAAAAGAGTCGGCGAATAATGTAAATAAAATCATAAAAATACCGAATATCGGGAACCGATATATGGGGGCTATACGAAGACGTGGACCTGCACGGACAATTTTCTGTCATAGGGTGTAGTATCCATTACGAACTTCAAATAGCAAATTTGAGACAATTCCGGTGAATAATGTCGCTTAAATCACCAAAATACCGAATATCGGGAGGTACTATTATATGCGGGCTATACCAAAACGTGGACCTGCACAGGGAATTTTCTTTCATAGGCTGTAGTATCCATTACGAACTTCAATTAAAAAATTTTAAGTAATTCAGGCGAATAATGTCGCTAAAATCATCAAAATACCGAATAGCGGGAGGTGCCGTTATATAGGGGCTATAGGAAGCCGTGGACCTGCATGGATACTTTTTTTGTCATAGGCTGTAGTATCCATTACGAACTTCATTTAAAAAATTTGAAGTAATTCCGGCGAATAATGTCGCTAAAATCATCAAAATACCGAATATCGGGAGGCTATACGCAGACGTGGACATACATGGCCTATTTTCAATACCAAAAGACCTGCTGACACTACCACTACTTTATTTCAATCGGAAGCTAGGGTGATCGACATCAAGAATATAAAGTGTGAGATTAAAAAACTGCAACCAACTTCAGACTGCTGTAATTTCTAAGCCACTCCTCCGACAGCTGTTGAAATTATTCCAGTGACAGCTCATTATATTGTTTACAAGCGTACAAAAGCATTTTGGCGAGAATTTTCCCGAAAAAAAAAATTAATCGTGATGGCATTCAAGCGGATTAGTGTGATTTCTTTATATTTGGCTGGAAAATCACAATGGGCTATCGCTAGAGCACTCCAGCATTTAAATGTGAATAAATCTTTTGTGCCTCGTATCATCGCTCGTTACCGTGATACTGGCGTAGCGTAGCCCGACGTCAAGGAAGTGGACGGAAGAAAACAGCAATATCAGCAGAAATGGTTCGAAAAGTACAGAAGCGACTTGATCGGAGCCAGCGTCGCAGTGACCGAAAAATGGTTCATGAGGTGAACATATCGCAATATTCCATTCGGCAAATATTGAAAAATGAGCTCAGGGTAAAGCCATAGAAATTCAAAAATGTGCAAGAACTTACACCGCAACTGAAAGAAAATAGACTCAAAAAAGCTAAAGAGTTGCTTCGCTTGGGCGAAAGTGTTAAACTGCCGAATTTGGGTTTCTGCGATGAGAAAACATTCGTTGTCCAGCAGTTTGTAAACAAACAAAATGATCGTGTTTACTTGCCAAAGAGGTCAGCTGAAGATGTGCACCTTCGTTTGGTTACCAGAACTCAAGCGCCGGCCATGGTGGTTGTGTGGGTTGCCATAACAGGCGATGTCGCTCTCCGCTCGTATTAATTGACCGTGGCACCAGAATAAATGCCGAACATTATCGCGAAAATATTCTGGAGGGTGTATTAAAGCCTTGGGCAGGAAAAACATTTTGGCCGCAGACCATGCAAATTCCAACAGGACTCAGCACGGGCCACCCAAGAATGGTTCCAAAATGACGTGCCTTGCTTTATTTCCAGCGCAAAATGACCAACAAAATCTGCGGATACCAATCCGTTAGACTATTGTGTCTGGAGGATTTTGGAAAGCAAGGTTGGCACTAAAAAATACCAAAGTGTCGATCACCTCAAGCAAGTGCTTTGCCGGGAATGGGTCAAAATACGGCAGAGCAACATTCGGGCAGAGTGTGACGGTTTCCTTGGCCATAATTCGGGCCAAAGGTGACCAATTCGAACAAATCTAAACTTTTCTAAATTTTTAAGCTTTTTCCGACATTTTTTTTGCTTTCAATCAATAAAATTTGGCGTTTGACTTTGTTGTAGTTTTTTATCTCACCCTGTATATACTCTTGATCAGCGTAAAATTCTAAGACGATTTAGCCCTGCCGGTCCGTCCGTCTGTTGAAATCACGATAAAGTAAAAACGAATTAAAATTGGAACCTATAATTTTGCACAGATCACCAGACAGATTTTGCAGGCAGGTATAGTTCGAAAATGTGCTATATCGGTCCACGATATGGTATGACCCCCATATAACGGTATCTCCCGATACTCGGTATTTTGATGATTTTTGTCACATTTTTCAATGGCATTGTCTGAAATTCTACACAAGGAGTTCTCTGTGAGTACTTTACGCCCTGAAAGATAATTTTTTATATAGGTCCACAAAATCGTATAGCCCCCATACAATGATGACCTCCGATATTCGGTATTTTGACGATTTTACCCACATTTTTCAATGGAATAGTCTGAAAATCCACACAAGGAGTTCTCTCTGAGTACCTTACCCGTTGGAAGAGATTTGTTTACATAGGTCTACGTTTTAGTATAGCACCCACATAACGCCACCCAGAGATATTCGGTATTTTCAGGATTTTCGCGACAGTATTCACCGGAATCGCGTCAAATTTTGTATTTGAAGTTCGTGATGAGTACTGCAATTTATGACGGAAAATTTTTTCTGCAGGTCCACGTCTTATTTTAGCCCCCATGCAACGGTACCTCCCTTTATTCGGCATTTCTATGATTTGTGCGATATTATTCACCGGAATTGTTTCGAATTTCGTATTTAAAGTTCGGAATCATTACTACAGCCTATGACAGAAAATTATTTATCCAGCACCGCGTCTTCTTATAGCCTACATATAAAGGGTTTTATTTGAGCGGTATTTTTCGACGGAATTAATTTTTTATTTATTACATTTTAAAAGTTCCTTCCAATTGGTGGAGGGTATAAAAAGTTCGGCCCGGCCGAACTTAGCTGCTTGTTTACTTGTTTTAATTAACCACGTTTGTTGGATCGTCTTTCAAAAATGTTTTCAAAAAATGCAAGTTTCTTTAATATTCCTTAAAAAAAATATTTAAAAAATCCATTTAATTTCGATTCCAGATTAATTGGCCTGGAACCTCTCATCACATCCAAATGTGCCGATGACATCCGAATCATTGTCTACAACACGGAATACAAAGCGGATTCATTTTTGAATCCGATTGTGTTATTCTTTACCTATTATGCATTAGCCCTAACCACCAAGAATCTCATTAAAATAAGGGTAAGTTTCAAAATCTGATTTATTTTTTTTTAACTTTTTTCAAAAATTTCCCCTTTTGGATTTCAAATGATTTCAAATTAAAAAAAATTCAAATCATAACTAAAATTCAATTCTTTATAAATAATCATAACAAAAATTTCCTTCTTTTTCTAACCAGAAGTACATAAAAAACAAATTTGTAATTTACAGAAATTTTTTCTCAACTGACTAACCAAAAAAATCTCTTTTCAAAAATCATATTTCTTCTATTCCCCAATTTTTATTTAATTTTTCTAAAAAAATAAATAAAATTGCTGCTTGCATATGGTCTGGCTTTAACCTAAACTTTTTACTAAACGACTAAAACTGGACACGGTTTTCAATAAAAAAATATCAACATTTTAACTAAAATAAAAAAATAACTAAAAAAATAACAGATAATAACAAAACAAGCCACCGCTTTTGGCCAAGATCTCGATAACAACAGTAGCCATAAGATACAGCGTCAAATCTCGCTAATAACTCAGTCGACGCGCAGTAGCAAACGCGATGGTGGTAGTCGAATGAGAACACAGCGTCTCCATGTAAGATTTTCATGTCAATACAAAATTAATTTTTTTTACAAAACTTCCCCGAGGTTGATTTTTTGATTTTAATATTTTTTTTTTGATTTTTTTTACTTTGGGTTTTGTGAGGTTTTGATATTTTTCAACAAGGTGAAATGTTGTAAAAAAAGGTTTTTGTGAGAAAATAAATATTTTTGTACATTGAGTGAATGCGTTTCCATGTCTGGAAATTAAAATCCGGAAATGAAGATCTTGTACAAAATGTCATCGTTCTTATTGATATATATTTTAATATTTTTGTTTTTCTTTTTTTTTTTTTTTTGTTCAGAAAACTTGACAATATTTAACAAACCAAAACAGTTTAAATACCCTTATGATAATGGTATAAATGAAAATTTTAATTAAAAATTATTTCCTATCAATTAAATATATAAGAGATTAGTTATATTCCCTTTAATTTAAATGTATTTTAAAAATGAATGTCCCACTGGTTGTCTGTACATTTTCAGATCGTTGACAATATTTCCTCTTCGTTGGAAGAGGTGTCGTATAAGTGATGAAATTTCAACAATATGTTACTCATACGTCCCACATCACTCCACATTGTTGACTAGGATTTTTTATTTAATATTTTAATTCTCTTGCGAAATATAAACCAAAAGTATATCAACAATAAAAAAGTATTATTAGGGTGTGATGTTTGTGTTTCAGTATATTAGGGGGGATTTCATACATTAAAGTGTTTGGGTTTATTTATTTATTTATTTATTTTTTTTTTTTTGAAGAAATAGATTCAGTCCCCTGATTTTCTTGATAACAAAATCAAGCTAAGTCTTTGCGAAAGTTCCATGAAGAAATCTATCCCTTTGGAAATTATTTTTAAAATACACTTACCTTTAGATTTATCAAAAGTTGTAGAAAAATTCATTTTTAGCGTAAAAAATGTTTGTAAGAGGATAGTATCCTTGAAATTACTGGAAATACTCAGTTCAAAACAAATTTTAAAGATGAAAATTCAATATAATTTATAGTATTCACAATCCCTTTTTGGTCCTTCAGAAAGTTAGCGTTTGATATTCTCCGAAAAGATCCATGTAAGGTAGCAAAAAAAAAAAAAAAATATGATATGTCCTTCAACAATTCTCAAAATTTCCCAGATTTGATCCTCAATAAAAAAGTTAAAAAAAAATCACTACCTTCAGAAAATGCCTTACAAACCTATGAATTTCTGTTTTGAGATTTATTAGTCCTACAGGAATATGTAGAAAAAATCATACTAAGCTTTTCACAAAAATGTGTCTATTCAAACATAGTGTCATTGACTTCATCTAAAATGTGGTGGTTCTAAGCAGTTTTAAAAGTTATCATTCTTTGTGTTTCTGAAAATCCATTTTTTTTTTATTCGAAAACCCAACACTATATCATTTTCGGAAAAATCCATATAAACCATGGAAAAAATGAAGTTTGGTCCTTCAAAAAATTAGATCTTTTTTGTCCTGAATATTTTTATTTTAAATAAAATTTAAAAATAATCTTGCTATGTCATTTGAAATAATCTAAAGAAATCTACCTCTGGTCTTTTTGAAAATTATCGATATGTAAATTAATTATACACATAAGACTATCCAATATAGCCCTGATTTTTTTTTTTGTTTTGATTAAACAGATTTCCCTCTTGGTCCCTTTGAATATTTTAAGAAATATTTATTTAGATCCTTTCGAAAATTCTTGGAAAAATCCCAACAAATCTTAGAATTACCGCCACGAGAAAAGAAATAATTGAAAAATCATATCTCAGAAAATTATCTGAAAAATCCGTATTATCTTCTTTAAAAAGTTATGGGAAAAGTCTATAGAAAATTCTAAAAATACACGAAGGGCCTGTTACAAAAAAAATTAAACTTTAAGGAATTTCTTGGATATCCATTACAAAAACGTTAGAGAGTTATCGGAAGAACCCATGCAAGCCTTTGTAGAAAATTCTGAAAGAAAACCTTAGAACTTTTTAAAAACTTGTCGAAAATTTACTATTTTTTATATACCAAGTTTAACTTCGTAGAAACTTCATATCACGTTAGGTTCTACAGAAAATTCATATTTGATCTTTTACAATATTCTCGTAAAATACACTGAGAATCCTCTATAAAATTCTAGTAAAAATGTACAATGGATCCTTTAGACAATTCTTGCATGAATTTTCTTTGTGTTCGTTTAAAAACACTTACGAAAAATCCATATTAGGTCCTACACAAAAGGTCTATATTGGGCTTTCAACATAAGTCCATTAAAATAGTATTGAAAATCAATTTTGTGCCTTAAGAAAATACTACGGCCTTATTTAGCCATGGTTGATCGTTATTATTTTTTTTTTTTTTTTTGGAAAGCGTAAGCGTAAGTTTTAGTATCCATCCATATACTTCCGATTTTTTCTAGAAAATTTACGTAAGATCTTGAAAAAATCCAAAAATTTATATGTTTCCTATTAACATTTGATGCCAAAAAGAAGGGTCAAAAACAACTGCTTCAGGAAGATTATGGAAACAATGCATGTTATATCCTTAAGACAAATCTGTGAATTCCCATGTTTTAAAAGAAATTTCTTGGAAGAATGTATTTCGAGTTTTTTTAAATTAAATCCTTTACAAAATGAACGGAAAAATAACAATATATTTTGTTTGTAAATTCTCTAAAAATCTAAAATCCAATATTGATGCAATTTCTTTATATTTTATTAGACCCACCCCATTCTAGGAAAATCCGCGTCAAATCCTTTGAAAACTCCTCAGAAAAAAATTAACTTTGGATCTTTAAAAACACTCCTTAAAAAAGAGTTCTGCAAAATATTCACATGTAGTTCCTTAGAAAATATTATAAAATTTCACCATTTTAAAAATCCAATTTCAGTTTTTTAAATCTCAAAAACATAAACATTTTCAGAAGATTGAAAATATCTTTAGCCATTTTACTTTCTAAGAAAATTCCAAATTATCCCAAGTTTAGACCTTCAACAAGAGTCCTTCACAAAATTTAGCAAAGAATCCAAACTTCTCTAAAAATTAGAAGAAAGGTGAAATATACCTATTTATTAGCCCATCATAACATAAAATTGAGTCCTTCTGGAAATATTTTATAATCAAATTTAATCCTTCAGAATTCACTTTTTTTATTTTGAGGAAATTTTTAAGGAATGTATATTAAGTCCATTGAAATTCTAGTCTAAAGTCTTTAATTCCGATTTTTATAGAAGGGCTTGTACACTATCTACACTTTTAAACATACATAAACTATTTTTATTAAAATTCTAATAAATACTAAATTTGAAAATTTCGCAATATATAATAAGTAGTTTGTTGGTCTACACAAGGGTATGGTTTCTCAGTAAAAATAACAAAAATTGAATCCTCTTCTAAATATAAATTTTTTATTATTATTTTTTAATATTATAAAAAATGTATTTAATAAATATCCTGCTACATATGTAAAATTTGTATTTTTGATGGGCCCCTGTGCTTCTGCGAAAACAATATGTATTTAAATTGTGGTCTCCTTTTCCTCCTCCTGTCCTTGTTTGTCCTTACCTTTCCTTGAAATCCCCATCCCCTTTTACCTCAACTTTGTAAAGCAAAAAATTTTCTTCAACTTCTTCAAACTGTGCTTCAATTCCTTTATATTTTCCTTTAATTTTATTTTTTCTCAATTAATATTTGCATTTTATTTTGTTTTCTTCCCCTGTCCTCTTAAACCATCTCCTATCTTATTTATCTCTCTCTTTTTTGACACTTCCTCTCCCGTTGTGTTATTTTAACATGTCTATTTATTTGTTGTTATTTTTTTTCTTTTAATTTCTAAAACAAAGAAACCGTTATATATGTGTTTGCTTCTTTTTTCCTTCCGCTTTTTTTAGGTTACTTTACGCCGTGATCAACAACGTCCTCAAAATATAACTGAACCGACTGAAACAACGCCTGTACGTAATTAACACCAAAAACAAACCACACACTACCTTGCCCCCCTTGCTCCCTCGCTCTCCGTTTTACTCTCTTTCCCCTGCTATCACTCACTCTCTCTCTGTCTCTTTGACTGTAAATCATTTCACAACTATGTAACAAATGTATTCCAAAATAAATTCTTTCACACACACACACACACCTACAACTCTAACTCACACATACTACTCACTAACTCTGTTGCTAACAACTATCCGTGTTCCAACCACATACCAGTTCTATTGTCCTTCCACCCATTGTCCTTTGAACTCTTTGTAAATATATGTCCGTATGTATTGTAGCCATGTAGGAAACAAGTGTCACCTCCCCCGGTAGCTGGTGGCGATCGGAGGTGGCCGGTGGAATATTAGCACTCTCCGAATGTCAAAGAAATATCTGAAATAATCATAATCCGGACCAGTTGTAGTTGTGTTTTTTTGGGTTATCTTTTCTTGGTGTTGGCTATTAGAGTGTTTTTTCTGATATTCTTGTTGTTGTGTTTCCTTTTTCATCTTCTTCTTAGTTGTGTGTTAAGTGTGTAGTATATCCTTTCTGGTTAACTGTCAATAGAATAGAATTTTATTAATAAATATTTCTTAGAATTAGTTCAGGTAATGGTATTGGTATGTTTTATATGTATTAGTAATATAATATTTTATTATTTACGAGGATGGTATGATAATGTTAAGGAATTTATAAATCATTTTGCGAAAAAGACGAATTCATAGGTATCCTTATTCTTTTGTACAGAAGAAGGTTGCCCTCCTTCTGTTCTACAGAAGAAGGTTGCCCTCCTTCTGTTCTACAGAAGAAGGTTGCCCTCCTTCTGTTCTACAGAAGAAGGTTGCCCTCCTTCTGTTCTACAGAAGAAGGTTGCCCTCCTTCTGTTCTACAGAAGAAGGTTGCCCTCCTTCTGTTCTACAGAAGAAGGTTGCCCTCCTTCTGTTCTACAGAAGAAGGTTGCCCTCCTTCTGTTCTACAGAAGAAGGTTGCCCTCCTTCTGTTCTACAGAAGAAGGTTGCCCTCCTTCTGTTCTACAGAAGAAGGTTGCCCTCCTTCTGTTCTGCAGAAGAAGGTTGCCCTCCTTCTGTTCTGCAGAAGAAGGTTGCCCTCCTTCTGTTCTGCAGAAGAAGGTTGCCCTCCTTCTGTTCTGCAGAAGAAGGTTGCCCTCCTTCTGTTCTGCAGAAGAAGGTTGCCCTCCTTCTGTTCTACAGAAGAAGGTTGCCCTCCTTCTGTTCTACAGAAGAAGGTTGCCCTCCTTCTGTTCTACAGAAGAAGGTTGCCCTCCTTCTGTTCTACAGAAGAAGGTTGCCCTCCTTCTGTTCTACAGAAGAAGGTTGCCCTCCTTCTGTTCTACAGAAGAAGGTTGCCCTCCTTCTGTTCTACAGAAGAAGGTTACCCTCCTTCTGTTCTACAGAGGAAGGTTGCCCTCCTTCTGTTCTACAGAGGAAGGTTGCCCTCCTTCTGTTCTACAGAGGAAGGTTGCCCTCCTTCTGTTCTACAGAGGAAGGTTGCCCTCCTTCTGTTCTACAGAGGAAGGTTGCCCTCCTTCTGTTCTACAGAGGAAGGTTGCCCTCCTTCTGTTCTACAGAGGAAGGTTGCCCTCCTTCTGTTCTACAGAGGAAGGTTGCCCTCCTTCTGTTCTACAGAAGAAGGTTGCCCTCCTTCTGTTCTACAGAAGAAGGTTGCCCTCCTTCTGTTCTACAGAAGAAGGTTGCCCTCCTTCTGTTCTACAGAAAAAAGTCTGCTTCTCCAGTTCGACAGAAGAAGGTCTCCTCCTTCTGTTCTACAGAAAAAAATCTGCTTCTCCAGTTCGACAGAAGAAGGTCTGCTCCTTCTGGTCTACAGAAGAAGGTCTGCTTCTCCAGTTCTATAGAAGGAGGTCTTCTCTCCCTGTTATACATAAGGTCTCCTCCTCCTGTTTTATATAAGAAGGTCTCCTCTTTGCATGCGTATAATGAATGTCATGACTCATACGCAACCCTGTCGATAAACTTCTCCTGATGACATTATCATACCACCCTCGTAACGTCTATAGTTTTCCCCTAAGGAATTTAGATAAGATTCCATTCTATTACTGGTTATTTTTTTTTAACTGGCCATAACACGATGTTCCTCCAATCGTACATATCTCTCGTAATGTGTTACTAATTAACCTAAAACCTATTGCTGTTGTTGGTGTAGCTATTGTCTCCGACTAACAGTTGGTGGTGATGGCATTCCTTGATGTTGGCTGGCGGCCTGGTAGCTGCTGGTTAGTTGTCTTTAATGTTTATTGTTTGTGTTTAATTGTGAGATTGTGCGTTTTATCGGGTGTTGGTTGTCCAATGTGTGTGTGTGAGTGTGTGCATCTATGTATGTGTGTTAGTAATGTCACATATGTGTAGGAACATTGAATGTGATTGTTTTTTATTCTTCCTTTTGGCCATTAGTGACACAAAACAACAATTGTCTAGCAGAATATTATAACTGTGTCTCTCTCTGTGTGTACGTTAATGTGTTTGTAGGGAAGATTTTATATAAATGTGTCCGTGTGTGTGTGCATTATATGCTCCTGGCATTTATGGCTACAACATTTCCATGAATTGTTGTCAACCATTGTTCGTTCCACTTAATGGTGTTGGGGTTTTAAGTATTTTTTTTTTTTACCACTTTTTGTTTCAGATTTAACTCTCTTTTTGTTATGGTTTTTATATAAAAATGTGCACACACACACACATACACACGCTGAGAGAACGAGTTAAAAGTGCTTACAGCCTTTTGTTGGTACTTTAAAAAACATTCACTTTTTATTCGTTGCATTTTTATGAAATAGAAACAACAGCAGCAAAAATAATAACCCATTTAAATTATAACAATTACATTTTAATTAGTTACACTTGTTTTTGGAAGCCATTTAATTAGTTCCTAAGGGGTGGTGTAGAGCAATGACGTTTTGGTTTCCTGGTAATTAAATGTTAAATAGCTGAGTGTGTGCATTTTTTTTATTTTCAAATTATAATAAAACTAGATTTAAAATTTCATAAACGGTAAGTGGTGAGTGTAAATGTTAAGTGATGAGAAAAGGATTTATTTTTGAGAGGTAGGTTAAGAGGAGCGGAGCGTATGAGTGATGTCGACACTCATACACAGATAAACACTCTGTGTTTTAAGATATTACGAAAACCGATTATAATATTACACACTTTAAAAATAACAAGTTTTTATAAATGTAATGCCTAAATAATAAACTTATAAAGGTCAGTTGAACGATACGTCTCAAGGGCTTGGTAACACCTGACCAATTTAGTTGTCTGTTGATTTGTATGTAATTTATAGCAAATACGAAGCGTCCTCATTTATTTGGTGTAATTTGAGTAATATTATTTTTATCACAGGTATTTCTAGCATGATTACTGCAAATTCATTTTTCGTGATATCCTTTTAACCGGTCTATCGATCCCAAAGTTCGGATACAAAATCTGGCTTTTATCCGACTTCAGTGAAACCATTTTTTCCAAATATTAAAAATGTAATTATGTTATTTTAACCGGCTCGGTAATAATACAAGAAAGTTTGTATTTTTGTAAAAATAAGTCCAATATAGTCTACATTCCTGCATTTATAAAATGGGGTCATACAGGGTGAGATGGAAAAACTGCAACCAACTTCAGACTGCTGTCATTTCCAAGACACTCGTCCGACAGCTGTTAAAATTATTCCAGTTACAGCCCATTATATTGTTTACAAGCGTCGTACAAAAGCATTTTGGTGAGAATTTTTCAGAGAAAAATATTATTCGTGATGGAATTCAAGCGTGATAGTGTGATTTCTTTATATTTGGCTGGTAAACCATAAGTGGCTATCGTTAGAGCACTCCAGCATTTAAATGTGAATAAATCTTTTATGTCTCCTACCAAGATACTGGTAGCGTAGCTCGACGTAAAGGAAGTGGACGGAAGAAAACTGCAACATCAGCAGAAATGATTCGATAAGAAAAAAAGCAACTTGATCGAAACCCGCATCGCAGTGGCCGAAAAATGGCTCGTGAGCTGAACATATCGCAATATTCCATTCCATTCGCAAATATTGAAAAATGAGCTCGGGGTAAAGCCATTGAAATTCCAAAAAGTACAAGAACTTGGACGGCAACAGAAAGAAAATAGTCTCAAAAGAACTAAAGAGTTGTTTCGCTTGGCCAAAAGTGGTGAACTGTCGATTTTGGTTTCTCCAAACAAAGGAAATGATCGTGTCTACTTGCCAAAGAGGTCAGCTGCAAATGTGCACCTTCGGTTGGCCGGCCACTAGAACTCAAGCGCCGGCCATGGTGATGGTGTGGGCCGCCATAACAGCCGATGGTCGCTCTCTGCTCGTATTAATCCACTGTGGCATCAGAAGAAATTAAGAATGATATCGGCAATAATATTCTGGAGGGTGTATTAAAGCCTTGGGCACGCAAACGTTTTGGTCGCAGACCTTGGATATTCCAACAGGACTCAGCATCATCGTACTCAGCACGTGCCACCCAAGAATGGTTACAAAATGAGGTTCCTCGCTTCATTTTCAGGGCACAATTGCCACCAAAATCTTCGGATGCCAATCCGTTAGACTATTGTGTCTGGAGTATTTTGGAAAGCAAGATTGGCGCCAAAGTGTCGATCACCTCAAGTAAGCGCTTTGCCGGGAATGGGCCAAAATACCGCAGAGCAACATTCGGGAAGCGTGTTACGGTTTCATTGTCCGTTTGAAGGCCATAACTCGTGCCAAAGCTGACCAATTCGAACAAATCTAACCTTTTTCTAAAATTTAATGCTATTTCCGACATTTTTTGCTTTCATTCAATAAAATTTAAAGAAAAATGTAAAAATGATGACGTTTGACTTTGTTGCAGTTGTTTTATCTCACCCTGTATACCAAATTATAGTCTACATTCCTGCACTTCTAAAATTGTGCAAATGTGTCGACATCTCTTATATCTCCCATCAAATGTTTGATATTTGAATAGGTATTTCTATAAGTTTTACAGCGATGCCCATATTGTATAAATAGGTTCAGTAGAACCAAATAAAATCCTGATCCGAATAAACGGTTATAGGTTATCTCTCCCATGAATTCAAAAGAAGGAGCGGACTCTCTCCTAAATAGCAGAAGAAAAACCATCTCTACTACAGAGAAGAATCATCTGCCATACAAAATTGAGGGTCGTACTTCTGCCATACAGAAGAGTGGGTCTTCCTTCTGCCATACAGAAGAGAACGTCGTACTTCTGCTATACAAAACAGTGGGTTATTCTTCAGCTATACAAAATTGAGGGTCGTACTTCTGCCATACAGAAGAGAGGGTCTTCCTTCTGCCATACAGAAGAGAGGGTCTTCCTTCTGCTATACAGAAAAGAGGGTCGTCCCTCTCTTATTCAGTATAGCTGAAGGACGACACTCTCTTCTGTACAAGAGAGGGACGACCGTCTTTTCTGTATAGCAGAAGGAAGACCCTCTCTTCTGTATGGCAGAAGGAAGACCTTCTCTTCTGTATGGCAGAAGGAAGACCTTCTCTTCTGTATGGCAGAAGGAAGACCCTCTCTTCTGTATGGCAGAAGTACGACCATCAATTTTGTATGGCAGATGATTCTTCTCTGTAGTAGAGATGGTTTTTCTTCTGCTATTTAGGAGAGGGTCCGCTCCTGCTTTTGAACCCCTCTATATGTAAATTAAAAAAGAATTGTTGGTCTTTTTTGAACGCGAGTACCTATACGACACCTTGGTAATTCCTCATACTAATTGTTTCCAGAAGGTATTATAAAAATAGCCTCACCTTGGTTCAAATACCAGGTTGTGGTTTTACTGATCGTAACATGAAAGCATCAGTTTCCTTTAGTCTAATCAGCATCCTTGTTACTGAGTGAGGCGAAAGACTCAATTAAGGTCCTTTTATATGAATTTTGTCATATATTACTTAATTTGCTGTTTTCGGTTTGACGAAGTTACACGGTTGGGATTGGTGGCTTTGAGGAGCAAAAAACGTCCTTGCTGGACCATAATTTGTCATGCCAAGCTTAGTACCCAGTATCTCAGATATTTTGAAGATTTAACCAAAAAGAATTTTGTATTTATGATGCATTGCCTATAGATGATCTCGTGGCAAAGTATTTTTTAAGGTGACTTACGAATAACCCCTTTTTGGGCATCTTAAAAAAAACTACAAACAATTTTAAGCATTATTAAATTTTTGACATAGTCTCCAACCCCATTTTCCTGATATTCGGCATCAACAGAAGTGTTGTATTTTAAGGCCAAGATATAGTTTTTTTTTCGCGAATATCAAATTTGTTTGGCCAAAGCGAATTCTAAATATGTTAATACTTTTTTCTCGAGGAGAAATTCTATGCGTATGATTAATACCAATACTAAAATGCAACCTCAATAATCTCGTTAGAAGTATTATAAAATTGTTCACATTTAACCTTCACTTTTTTACTCATATTGATTTAAAGAATGACCACTAAGTGGACGAATTCTGGGCTTTAGAGGGAGACACCTAAGCAGCATGGATATGTAAACAACTTAAGTTCCGTTTTTTTGTTAACAGTGGTACATCAAAACTTCACTTACCGTTTATGAAATTGTATAGAAAATATTTATGTTTATTTTTAGAAATTTACAGAAAATATACTATTTTTATAAGGACATCGAACATACATAGATTTAAAAAAATACCAATTTATAGATCACAGGAGGTTCTACTAATTATGTGATGCCATAAAAAACGTCTAGTTTTAGATACTACTTCTAGTCATAGTCTATAGTTTAATAATTTCATTTTGTGATAATTGTTAACATTTCGTTTTATTCCTTAGTCTAATATGTTTTTCATTTAATTTTTAATTTTGTTTTAACTCATTTTGTAATTTTGTTCCTCATTTTGTTTCTGATGTCCAAGTCTAACAACGTAGTTGTCCGTCCCCTATTAATTTTTAACATCAAATAAGAAAATTCATTATAAAAATAATGCTTTTTAATACCAAACATTTTCTTCTGTGCAACGTCTTTTGTGCTCATCCATCTCTCTCTCTCTCTTTCCATTTCCATTCATTCTTTAGTTAATGCGTGCGGCTACACGTAAACCGGCCAATGATACGAACAGTTCAACTGTTGCTATTGGCGGCGGAGCCATTGGCCAAACGTCACCCAATGACATACCGCTGAGCAGTATGGAAACAAATCGTTCCCACAATCGCGAAGAGGAATACAAATCGGGAATATTGGATCAAATTGCCTATGGCATAACCGGCGTTGGTGGTTTTATCTATCAAAATAGTTATATATTCACCAATGTTCTGATGATGGTAAGTATGAACGATTTTATTTTTTTATTTTCAGAGTTTCCAGAAGACCTTCTAGGGCGTGTTTTATGATCAAAGGTCTTTTATAGATAAAGTCTTTAGCAAATCTTCAGCTGACAGAGAAACAGGGGTCTTCTATGCAATTCCTTCACAATGCCTTCACAACCCCTTTATAACCAGGATACCTTTTATATGTCTTCTATGGTCTTTATAGTTCTTCTTTAACCAGAAAAAGACTTTGCATTATTGTCTGAAGACCTTCTACAGGTCTTTTATCGCCTGAAGACCTTCTGCAGGTCTTACATGGTTTCTATATCTAGAAAGACCATTTTCAGGTCTTCTATGTCCCCACGACCTTTTACTGTGGCCAGAATTCTTTTTACAGGTCTTCCGTGACCAAAACATCTTTTTCAGTAAGTTTACAGCTTGAGAACTTCTAACAGGTTTTAAACCATCAGAAACCTTTCATTGGTTTTTTATGGCCCGAAAATTAGCAGGTCTTCCATTGCCAAAAGATCTCTATAGGTCTACCATTGCTGGAAGACCTCCTACAGGTCTTCTATGGGCGGAAGTCCTTTTCTAAGTCTTCTATAGTTCAGGACACATTTTACATGGCCAGAAGAAATTTTAAGGGTCTTCAACAATATGATTTTTTTACAGTTCTTCTGTAGCTTGAGACCCTTCTATAGTTTTCAATAATCAGAATATCTTTTACAGGTCTCCTATATCTAGTAAACTTTTCACAAGTGTTCCATGGCCAAAAAAACTTTTACTGATCTTCTGTGGTTTTTCCAGGAGTCTTCATATGTTTTCAATGGTCAGAAAACCTTCTATAGGTCTTTCAGACCCATATAACTTTCTTCCATGGCGCTTTACAAATTTTCTATGGTCGGAAGACCTTTTCTAAGTCTTCTATAGTCCAGAACATCTTTTACAGACCTTCCAAGGCCAGAAGACCACTTACAGGCCCTTACAGGGAAATAATACTATTTCTTGTCAATGTAAGACAAAAGATCTTCCAAGGACCTCGATTGGCAAAAATCCTATTAGAAATCTTCTATGGCCCGAAGACTTTCCACAGGTCTTCTGCGGTCAGAAGACTTCTTTCAGATTCTTTACGGCCAAAAGACATTTTACAGGTCTTTTACGGAGAGGAGACCTCCAACAGGGGTTCCATGGCTAGAAGGATTCTTACAGGTCTTCCGGGACCTGAAGACCTTCTATGGTCAGGAGACATTTTACATCTCTTCTATGACCAGAAGAATTTCCGCTGGTCTTTTATGGCCTGATGACGTTTTAAGGCATTTCACGATCAGAAGTCCTTTAACAGGTCTCCTATGGCCAGAAGGCCTCTCATAGGTCTTCTATGGCCAGAAGTCCTCTCATTGGTCTTCTATGACCAGAAGGCCTTTTAAAGGCCACCCATGGTCTAACGGTATTTTACAAGTCTTTTTTTGGCCTGAAGACATTTTATACGTTTCCTTTGGTCAAAATACCATTTATATGTCTCCTATTAAAGGTACTTATAGGAAATGGCTAGAATACCTCATACTGGTCTTCTATGGCCATTATATCTGAGATAAGGTCAGCAAGTGTGGATAAGGACCATTATCTCTAAAAGAAAGTCCGACAGGGATAATCGTGTCTGAGATGAGGTCCCATCAAGACATTGGTCTCTGAGATGGTTGTCAGAATCATTGTGTGTAAGGAAATTATCTCTGAAATGAAGCCTGGTCAGGACCATTATCTGTAAGATATGGTCCTGTCAGCCTCATTGTCCTGAGATGAGGTCCGGCCAGGACCATTTTCTCTGAGAACAGGTTCGACCAACATCATTATCTCTGAGATAAAGCCATATCACGACCATTATCTTTGGGACAAGGTCCTGCCAAGATCTATGCCTCCAACATTAATTCTGATAATAACCAATATCTCTGAGATAACATCCGGTAAAGGCCATTAACTCCCATATATGTTCCCTTCAGGGCCTTTAACTTTGAGACAAGATTCAGAAAGGACCATCACACCTGAGATAAAATCCGATCAGGCTCATTATCTCTAAGGTATGGTTCGATCTGGAATCTTGGAGAAAAGGTACGATCAGAGCCATTATCTCTGAGGTAAGGTCCATTATCTCTCAGACAAAAGCCAGAAGTATTTTCTATGAGAAACGGTCGGATCAGGACTACATAAACTGGGTCCGGCCAGAGCCATTTCCTTTGAGATGAAGTTAGATCATGACCATGGTGTCTGAGAAAAACTCCAAGCAAAATCATTGTCGACCGGTCAGGACCTTTGATTCTGAGATTAGGTCCATTTAAGACAATTATCTCTGAGATAAGGACCTGCCAGGACCATTTTCTCTGAGTTATCATTCTTTCAGGACTATTTTCTCTGAGAGAAGGTCTGATCAGTAACAATCTTTCCGAAATAAGTTTCTGTTAGAGCCATTGTCTGCGAGCGAAATTCCCGTCGGTAGTATTTTCTCGTCGTGTCAGAACCATTGTCGCTCAGATAAATTCCGGTTAATGTCATATTCTCCAATGAAATTTTCTTTAGATCAGGAAGCCTTTTTTCCAAGAGAGAAACTCTTTTCCATTGAGAGAAATTCTCTCTCTCTCTCTCTCCCTCTCTTTGTCGCTTTAATTTGTCTCCTTTCTTTTTCTTATCGTCCTTTTTCTCTTTTCAGGCCTGGTCAATCATCTACCACAGTTGGCTGACATTTGTGCTGCTGCTGTGGGCCAATGTTCTGTGGATGATACCGAATCAGCGCAAAGCCATGATGCGTTCGAGTCTTTTTATTGTAATTTATGCGGAGTTGTTGTTAATAGCCCAATATATTTATGGCATGGATTTGACAAATGACGAATTGCCCTCCAAAATTAAGGTAAGGTCACACAATCTCAAAACTTTCCCTCTCATAAGTGATTTTTAAAATTCAATCTCTTCCTCTTTCATTGGCAGATAACCGGCATTAATTTACAACAAATCGGTTTTGAACGTCCCAAAGACAACGACATGCAGCCCTGTGTTCCGCTGATAGTGAAAACCTCATTCCTGCTGATGTTCTGGGTGACAATGCGTCAGTTCTTCAAAGAGAAGACGGACAAACGTCGTGACAGCACCCTGGCAGATATGTTTGCACCGTTGCATTTATCGGTACGCTCATCGGCGCTCGATGGCGATGATGCTGATGGTGGGGCCGATGCCAAGAAAACCTCAAAGTTCCTAAAGAAAATTGGCACCGTAATTAAGAATCTCTTGGTGCGCCTGTGGATTTGGCTGTTGATTCTGGTCATTTTCCTGTGCGCCATGACAGGTGATAAAATGACTGGGTTCCGTATCTGTTATATGGCCCTGTTCCTGTTCTTCTTATTGGTATTCCAATCATCGTCCAAGGCCTGGGTGAAACTGATGTATGGTTTCTGGTTGTTCCTAATCTTCTATGCCATGTCCATATTGATTCTGATCTATACCTATCAGTTTGATAAGTTCGATCAGTACTGGAATGACTATTTGAATATATCCAAGACTTTGTGAGTATTAAGACTAACCCTAATCCCCCAAATTCCCCATGAATTAATCTTGAACATTACCTTCCAGACAAACCGACATTGGTCTGGAACGCTACAAGACCAAAGATCTGCTCCTGCATTTCATTTCGCCCACCATCATTGTCATTCTAACCGTGATCCAGGTTCACTATTTCCATAAACGTTTTATTGCCTCGATGAATCAAACACCGGTGGTGGAGAAACCCGGCCCCGATCAACAGCAACGACAGCGCACAAAAAGCGGCTCCCGCCCAGCCGATTATGAAATGAAAGATTTCACCGAATCTGCCGGGGAGTTGGTGCGTTTGTTTTTGAAACGTTCCCGCCAAAAGGCCGAAAAATTCCTAAAACAATTCAAGGGTGTTTTCTGGAGTATTTTGGAATTGCATTGGATTAAAGTGGTCTATATAACGGCATTTGTGTGCGCCGTCAGTGAGGTAATAGCAAAAAAACAACAAAAAACGCAACATCGACAAGAACAACGTTTTATGGAAGTTTTAAACAAAACTCAGGAGTAGCTTGACTTGAGTTTGAGGACTTTTGTAAAATCGTGACCCAAAGTCGGGTTTTACAAAAGTCTTGTCTTTTTACTAACAACAAAGAAATGTGTTCAAAATGTTCTCTAAATAGCGGGTATTATTATTATTTTGTAATTTCACAGTTAGAGCGTTTCTTCTTGGAAACGATTTTTAGTCTGAGCTATGTTCCTTTCAGTACCAGTATCACATGGTAGCCTCTGTACCATTTTCTTAAAAAGAAATGGCATTTTTCTCAATTAATGTCCGACAAGCGCTTCTTCATTACAGATTAGATTCAGTCAGCAAGATTATCTAAGAGATAAAATCCAGTTGGTTCATTATATCTGAGATAAGGCGCAGTCAGGATCGTCACCTCTGAGATCCAAGATCCAGTCAGGGCTTCTTTCTCTGTATGAAGATCCGTTCAGATTCATTTTCTTTGAGACAAGAATCAGTCAGTCTGGGATAACGTGTGTACAGGACTAAGGGCCTGTTCGGGTCGTCTTGTTGGATTTTTATTCTTTGAGACAAAATTCATTTTTAGAGTCAATGACCTCCTTCAAAGTATCAATTTGGGAGCATTTTCTCGGCTTCGGTCATGAATTTTCACTGAGATAACACCCAGGTAAACCCTTACATCTATGGGACATATCACAGATGTAAGGGTCTACCTGAAAAAAATTGTCCGAAATAGGGTTGGGTTTTTTTTTTTGAGATTAGATCCAATCTGAACCTCTCGGAGATAAGGCCTAGTTATTACCACCTCTCGGAGATAAGGTCCAGTTATTACCAATAATATGATCCGCCTATATTACATCTCTAATAATAAGGTCAGATAGGGGTCATTGTCTCTGAGATAAAGTTCGATTAAGGTCAACAAATTAATCTCATCTCCAAAATAAGGTCAGATAGGGGCCACTGTCTCTAAAATAAAGTTCGATTAGGGTCATTAGCTCTAAAATTAATCTAAATTTGGGCCACCAAGTCTAAAATAAAGACCGATCGGGACCATTTAGTTTTATATACAATTTGATGAGACCTTTTTTCTTCCAGACATGGTTCTGTTAGGTTTGAGATAAAGTATTTTAAGGATCATTATATTTGAGGCAGGGTCCAATCATGAGCATTATTACTGAGTACCATTTTCGCTCACAATAATTGGGGTCCTTGTCTCTAAGTTAAAGTCCGACCATTACCATGACCCTGAAACAAAAAAAAAAAACAAAACCATTTTCCTGCAGTAAGGTCAAGTGAGGACCACTTGCTCTGAGATAAGTGGCTTTAAGGGGCATTTTTTTAAGAAAAAAATGACTGTGAGCCATATTTCTTCGGGATCCTGTTAAAATAATTTTCTCTCAGATAACGCCCTTCTTTGAAATAAGGTCCATAGTCTACATAGGACCAATTTCCCTGAAACAAAGGCGGCGAGGACATTTGGCTCTGATGTAAGATCCTTCTTGGAAAAAGTTAGCAGAGTGCCGGATGTAGACCATTTTTAGCTGAGTTTAATCCACATAGGATTATTTTCTTTGAAAGATCAGTTTGGTCCCATCTTGATCAGTTTTTTAGATCAGGAAAATGTTTTCTGGGAACATGATTCGATCCGATTACAATCTTGATGATAAGATCTATCAATTTTTTTGAGACTAGGTCAATTACTATTTTTTAGGTACAATTGTCTTCAAATTATAGTTCGACCAGGCCCAATTTTTTGAGACAAAGTCAAGAACTATTCTGGAAGTTAGAGTCTGGTGAGGATCACTTGATCTGAGATGAGATCATTTTTCGGAGAAAATTAAGTCTACTGCCATTTTTTTAAATCGGGTCAAAATAATCTTCAGCTGAGTTAAGAGCTAATGTTAGTCAAAATGATTTTCTCTGAGATAAAGACTTTATAGAATAATTTTCTTTGAATTCAGGTCCATGTAAATATATTTTTCTCAAAAACAAGTCTCATCTGACCCATCTTTTCTGGCCTGACCAAATCTGGGAAATGTTCTCTTAGAACAAAGTCCGGTCAAGTCTATAACTTTGATTGCAAGATCTTTGCAAGTCCAGATAAGGCACCTATCGTATTATTATAATTGAGATCAGGTCCATATAAATATTTTTTGCTCGAAGACAGATTTTACCACAACCATTTTTTTCTGTTTTGAGCTGATCCAACTTTGAAAATTTTCTCTGAGACAAGATTCAACCTGTACAGTTTTCTCTAAATTTATTCCAGACAATTTTGTCCTTCCCTAATCTGAACCTCCAGCTCCAGTTTTTTTTTTTTTTTTTTTAATTTTCTTTGAGAAAATGTTGTACTATATGAAATTTCTGAACATAAAACGAAAGAATCGAAAATTTTGAGCACATTTCTTTAAAAAAAAAAGATCCCCTATACTCTCCCACTCATTTACTCATAAAAATATCTCTCTCTTTCTCCCATTTACTTGATCACATCTCTAGGTCTCCTTGCTCCACGTACCGTTCATTGTGCTGTGCGTCATTGGCGTCATCTCCAATGTACGCATGCGCATATTTTTCAGTCGTGTCATCTCGCTGGTTGTCACTCTCATTGTGCTCTCAAAAATGATCTATCAAATTGCCTATTTGGATCATACGAAATATAATGCCGAGTGCACGGAAAATGGTCAAACAAAAATTGTCGGCAATAATGCCGAATGGTTTGGTCTGTTTAAGGCAAATTCCGAAACGGGCCTAATGGGTCTGCTGAAAAAATATATCATTTATATGGTCATAGCAACATTGCATGCTGTCATCTCATTGCGACAATATCAAATGCGCCGTCTCAAGGGTACACAAAATGATCCCTTGCCGAAAGTACCCTTCCCTGAGGTAACCCGTGAAGATGCCGAAAAGAAACTGGAGAGTATGATTAAATATTTACTCAATTATGGTTTTTATAAATTCGGTTATGAGATTTGTATGATTGCCTTGGTCTCGACCATAACCTATCGGCAAGATATTGTGGCGGTTGCCTATGCTGTGTGGTTGGTGTTATTGCTGATATTCAAGAGGAAAAAGATTGCCCATTTCTGGGGTATTTTCCAAATATTCATATTGATTTCGATTATTGTGCAGTATATTGTTTTGGTCCAATTGCCACCCACGATGTGTACGAGTAAGTAAAGCAAATTAATGAAAAAAAGTGAGGTTATGGTTGAATTTGTAAATTTTTAAATAGAATAAGTAAAACTTGGTCGCCATAACGGCTATTTACAGGATTTTCAAACATTTCTATTCAAAAAGAAAACAAAATAATAATAAAAAATTATAAAATTAATGAAAATATAAAAAAAATATTTTCGTCCATAACCTCACTTTGCAAATATTTGTTGTTTTTCTTTCTTTAGACTATTCAAATCGTTTTCGTAGATTTTTCCAAATATTTATTCAATATCTCTTTTTGTTTTTCCAGAATACATTTGGGAAGGCTCCCCCTTCTCGGACTCCATCCAACGCTGGGCAATGCTACCGGGTCACCTGAAATACGATCACACCAAAAAGTTAATATTCGATTTTATATTACTGCTCTTGGTGAATCGTCAGAAACGTGTCTTCTCCATTGAAAATATACCCAACTTCCCGGGTGGCAGTAATCAATCGGTGGTCAAGGACATTGCCAATCTGGGCAAAGTAGAATTCGTTAATCCCACTCATGATTTCCTCTCACACATGCGCAACTATTTGGATATTTTCAAGCATGCCATCTTGTGTGGCTTCTATTGGGTAACTTTAGCTGTGGTGTTTTTGGCTGGTACCAGCATAGCAGACTTTTTGGCTTTGGGCTATCTGATTGGGGCTTTCTTCTTTTTGTGGGAGGGCTCTGATTTCTATTTGCGGCCAATTAAATCGATAATTGGTCTATGGAAAATCCTTATAGCCTATAATGTAGCCAATATTGTGATAAAGACCTGCTTGCAAATGGCTGGTTGTATGTTCATGGAAAACTTGGTGACGAACTGTTGTTGGCTTGTCCACATGTTGGGCATCAATTGTGCCAGCAATGGTCCGCCAGCGGTTGATGTCGACGATGATAACGACACTGACTGCCCTGCCACCACAGTACAAGTTGTCCTGCTATGGGATTCGATATGTTTTGCCTTCTTGATATTCCAATTGAGAATATTCAAATCACATTATTTCTGTCACATCATCACCGATACGCGGGCGAATAATATTTTGGCTTCGAGGTGAGATTTTAAAGTTTTTTAATTGTTAATTTTGAGCAAAATTGTTAATTTCATAATTTTTCCTTAACAGAGGTGCCGAAATCATTGAACATTTGCGCCAGAAACAAATCGAAAAACGCCAAGAATACGAGGAGGAGGTATTGCACAAAATCAAACGTAAAATGGAAAAGATCCGCGCCACGCAGCAGAAAATGCTTAGACCTTTAGAAAAACCCACACACTTTGATGGTAAGTTGGAAGTACTTTATTTTTGTTTTTCTCTCAAGTTGATGATTTGAAGACACCAGAAGGGAACTGGGTAAATTATGAAAGAATCTCGCCGAATTTAATGTTCTATTTTGAATTATATGAAGATTTTAAATGTCTACGGTTCGAAAAAAGGTGTATTTATTATACGTATCATAGAAATCCCGGAGTATATTTGTATGATATGAAAAAAAAATAATAAATTGAATTGCAGAACACAAATTTAAATAGCATATAAAAAGAATAATTGATTTTAACATGATATAGCATTTAATTTGCAACCGAAGTGTCCATATTTATATTTAATACAATATTTTCAATGGCCTAATAATGTGAATACTTTTAAAACTGAATCTTCGACCCTTTGTTTTGGTCAAAGAAATACATTTTCTTACAGATGTTTAAGTAAAAAATCCCACTAACGGTGGATACATTTTTCATCCCCAACCGAGTCCCAGAAATGTAAAAATGGTCTAACAAACTTCCCATAGTTTCTCTCCTCGTGGGTATATCTTTATCCTTTGAACTGGGCTTGAAACCCAATTTAAATTGGGCTGAAATCCAATCTCTCAACTACTCATTCCCCGCACAATCAGAGTTATGACTTATCGGCATAAACCTAATCGTAGTGCAAAGCAAGACACTGAAATATGACATCGATTTCGCACCAAACCAAGGAAAACACTTTCTACTCCATGAGATCGAACAGTTTAGATAAGTGATCTGGAAATTAATTAATGGTCTATGACAGCATTTCAATACATGACACCGATGTGCAAAACATAATGTTGTGGTAAAAAGTCCTTTTAGGAAAATATTCTTTGTTTTCCTGTCAGTATCAATATATCTGAAATGTATCATGACCAAATTATTGACGATAAATCCTATCATGATCATTATCTATGTGATAGAGTCAGGCCAAATCCATTATCTCTAAAATAAAGGACGTTTAGAACCCGCATCTTTAAAATAAGTTCCGGCCAGTAGCATTATCAATAAATATCTGGTCTATCAGGAACATTTTCTGTCATATAAGGTGCGGTCCGAAATTCTCGTTGCCCTTATCTTTTCTATTGGTTGAAGATGAAGAAGACCAAATCAAATATTCTCCCACTAACACATCCTGCATTGCTTATTGGCAATAGTCAGCACTTTCCTATCTTTTGGCATAGACCAAGGGCTGCTCTTTTCTATTAAAAAAGCCGAACATTTTGTGCTTTGATTTAATATCGCCTTGTCAGAAGCGAATTCCGTGAAGCGCTTGACTCCCAGATACCTCACGTACAGGTTTTAATCCACATGAGGAGAAGAAGACCGCCTGTGCGACAGCATAATAAAATGCTGTCTATGCAATACATGCTTGGATGTTATAATCGACAACATCCGCTTACGCTACGACCTTCGTGATCTAAAGAGAATGTTACATAGGTATAAGAGAGCAGCTCGTGATCTAAAGAGAATGGTACATAAGTATAAGAGAGATCAAGAGGGCTATCAAGCAGCACTGATGATGAACTGCTACAACAACAACAACCCACTGGTATTAACACTGGAATTGATAATTCGTGGGAATACATCTCGTGCCTCCGGACTTATCTTTTGGCTACCATAGTTAATTCTGATTCTGGAAAAGCACTCAGTCCCTGTATCTATTATGGATTAACTTACGATAAATGGTACAGAACCTTTGTTCCTGCTATCCGTTATAAATCGGTCCAAGCCTGTCACGGTAATTGTAACTGGTCTTTCCTGTGTAGACTTGCTTGAGTTCAATGGAAGTGACTTGTTATCGAGCGACTTAAAGAACTTGTCCATATTGTAGATGACATATTTTGAGTCCCATAGATTCAGGGATTCAAGTAATGGATTTCTGTTCTTCTTTGGCAGACAGAATACCGGCTATTTTAATTTTCATAGTCAGGCCATTGAATCTAGACCAATCAATCCAAACAATGTTGCTCCCACTCGAACATGGAATTTGTGACTTGATAGTTCTTGGTGGGAAAGTTGTTCCTGCTAATCAGTACAGAGCATTGTTCAGGACGCCGAGGGATTTAATTGTACTTGTAGTAAAAAATTTATGCTCCACGAGTATTCTGACTGGCCTTTTCAGTGAAGAATGTCTTAAGGTAATTAAGCAGAATGCTCTGGCTTCTTAAGTTCTTTTGCAATCAGACCAAATCAAATTGAGCACAAGACGATTTGATCAGTCGAAGCAAGCCTCTCCCAGATGCAGAGAACAGTTTTCAATATAATATTCTCTTCTATTAAAGGAGAGAAGTCATGTTCAATATAAATCAAAGCATTTTTATATGGTCTCGAAATTATTTTTAATTTTTTTGTAAACTTACTTTTAATTTAAAAAGTGAGGTTATGTTCACTTATTTTTTTATGATAATTAGAAGTTGAAAAAAATCCAATAATTTTCAATAAAATTGAAAACATATGACTTAGGCTTTAGACGAACAGCAGATTATTTGATGCACACCAGCAGTTCTCAATCGTGTAATGATGGTTCGGGCTATCATACACCGAGTGGTGAAAAATACCAAAATAATAAAAAGGATACCCAGTGTAGCAGCGCAAGTAGCAGCAGAAACAGCAGTCGCAGTAATAGTATCTCCGATAATGAATTTGATCTGCAATTTTCTCACGAATATGAAGAAATTGGAGTGGAACGCCCCAATATCAATAATACTTACACGGTGTTGCCACAAATCGAAATTGAAGGAATGACGCCACAGGTATTTATGGAGAATACATTTGAAAAAGGATAATATATTTTATGTAATTACGCTTTTTGTGATATCTGGAACTAAAGCCACCCACACCCTCATCGGAGGTGATGACAATGCCATTGGATGGTTATTTGGAAGCACCCAGACTATCTTGCTACTCACAAACCCATTCGGATTTGTCAAGGCCAAAATATTCGCGCAACAATTCGGAGGATGGCTCAAGTGATGTTTTCATCACCACGACGGTAGTGTTTTGTTTTCTCTCCAAAGGCAATTGTTTGGGATTTTGAGATAAAATGGTTTTTCATAATTTATTTTAGAATCCCAAACCCAGACCCTCACCCATTTTATTGTCCGTTAAAACATTACAAGATGATCTAAACAAGAGTGCAGCCAGTTCAATGATATCCTCGAACTTTACACGGGAAACTAGTTCTTCGTTGAGACGTAATTCATCCATTAGACGTCGTCAGTCGTCGGTAAATGCGGTATCATGGAATGACAATGTATCCATACAACAACCCTCTACAAATTCTCCACCTTCCAAGAGGACAGCCGATGCGGAAGCGGAACAAGTTACCATGCGGCGCCAACGTCTGCTCCATCGTCGACATCAAAGTGTTGGCAATGCCAAATATGACATACGTGGAGATGAGCAAAGCTCCCAAAAGGCTTCGAATCGTCGACGATCCAGTTCTCTGTGGTGGGCCCAAGAGGAGGCGGTCAGGCGAAATGCCCAAAGACCCTGTAGCTGGGGCCCAGCTGGTATGGATGTTTTTGCCACCGACTCTTCCTTGATGTGTAATTCATCGGCTGTTTACCCATGTGATCTGCGTTTGCTGCATGGACAATGTATACACACTTTGTGGATTGGTTTTTTCTACTTCTTCACCCACTCTTCTTCTTCTCCTTCTTTAGAATATGACATTTTATTTATTTTTATCTTGACAAAAAAAGAAAATGATTGTACAAAGGAAAATAAAAAAAATATTCTTTTTGGGATCAAAAGAACTTGGACACATAGTGATTTTCTTTCTCTGTAAATAACACGGTTTTGAAATCTTTTTTAGATTCTTATAAGATATTAGAAAGCGATACTTTAAAATTTGTTTATGGAAGGTATTGGGAAAAATTCTCTTCCACAAAAACAATTTAAGAACCCATTGTCTAAACATAGCAAAGGACTTGAAGGTTCTTAAGTTGTTGGGTGTAATTATGAAACTTTTCAATATTTTCCATTAAATAACACAAATCCATTCAAACAATTATGGAAAATATCGCCAATGGTAGTCTTAACCCAGACTGTGTATAAAAAATTAAATTTGAAATTTTGGAATGCCTAAAAAATAACCAGAACGAAAAAAACACATTTCTCTTCTAAATGTTTGAAATTTATATTTTAAATTTTTGAATAAAAAAGCCAAACTCACACCTTGAGAATGGACCGCCCAAAACTGGTCCATCTCATCAAAATATGTATTTCAAGGAATGAAAAACGTAGTAGTTAAAATAAACCACAACACTGGATGTCAACACCAATCCAGGCTGATAAATATTTTTTCTCTCCTCTTTATATTAAATTGAATAAAAAAACAATGCTTTTTTGTAAAATAAATACATTTTTATTTTGCTTTAACTGTTTATTTTCTTACATATATGCATTTTTATTATTATTATTATTTACTTTTTTCTGTTTACAATTTTATTGTTACTACTTTTTTTATAGAACATGGAAATCCAGTTTATGGCTCACGACCACATAAAAGGAAAGAAATTAAATTGCATCCTGCCGGTAAATGTTTTATTTTAATTATCTCACTGCTTAATTATTTTTAAGTTCAAATAGTAGTCACTATTATGTTTATTGTATATGTTTGAGTTTATTTTTTTGAAGAGGCTTGGCATAAAAAATCTGCATACAAAAATATTTGAAATGTTAAAACACGAAGGAGTAAATGATATCGAATTTTATTTTTGGTTACATCAATCAAAACAAACCAATAACTGATAACACTGTTCAAACCCAAAAAATAATTACGGGGAAAATCCAGTAGATTATGAAAGTATAGCTAAAAAAGACACCGTTTGAAAGTTGACATCACAAAGTAACCTAAATCGAAGATCTCCCCCTTTCCACGCTTTGGAAAAGTTTTGGATTTAGATTCCACTGTGCGTTTTAGATATATTTTGTCTTTGCCAATATTGTAGATACAAATACGAGGAGTATTTTGAAAATTTTAACCATCAAGAGAGTCAAGAAAGCGATGTTTTTGTTCAATTTTTAAAAATCTCCTCGTAGCAAGTCAAAATATTCTACAAACTTTTTTGTCATGAAAATCTGCTAAAGGTCCTGGAACACATCAAGAGTCAGGTTGAGATAAAAAATTGCAACAAAGTCAAACGCCATACTTATTACATTTTTTTTTAAATTTTATTGAATTAAAGCAAAAATGTCGGAAATAGCGTCAAATTTTAGAATAAGTTTAGATTTGGTCACCTTTGGCACGAATTATGGCCTTCAAACAGTCAATGAAACTCTCACATGCTGCCCGAATGTTGCTTTGCGGTATTTTAGCCCATTCCCAGCTTGCTTGAGGTGATCACACTTGGGTATTTTTTAGTGCCAACCTTGCTTTCCCAAATAATCCAGACAGAATAGTCCAACGGATCCGAAGATTTTGGAGAAAACCAAATTCGGCAGTTCACCTCTTTCGGCCAAGCGAAGCAACTCTTTAGCTCTTTTGCGTCTATTTTCTTTCTATTGCGCTGTAAACTCTTGCACTTTTTGGAATTTCAATGGCTCATTTTTCATTATTTACGAATGGAATGGAATATTGCGATATGTTTAGCTCACGAGCCATTTTTCGGCCACTGCGGCGCGAGTTTCGATCAAGTCGCTTCTTTACTTTTCTAACCATTTCTGCTGATGTTGCTGTTTTCTCCTGACCACTTCCTTGACGTCGAGCTACGCTACCAGTATCACAGTAATGAGCTATGGTACGAGACACAAACGATGTATTCACATTTAAATGCTGGAGTGCTCTAACGATAGCCACTTGTCGTTTTCCAGCCTTATATAAAGAAATCACACCATCACGCTTAATTTCCATCACGAATAATTTTTTTCTGGAAAATTCCCACCAAAAGCATTTTGGTACGTTTGTTTACAAGTCACTGGAGTAATTTTAACAGCTGTCGAACGAGTGGCTTGGAAATGACAGCAGTCTGAAGTTAGTTGAAATTTTTTCATCTCACCCTATATATTTCGTAATATTTATGAAAGAGAATTGAAATGTTGATAGAGATCTTTGTTTCACATCCAGAACCATTGGTACAGAAAATGGGTCTTGCTGGTTCACTTTTTGAAATAGTCCCTTTGTAAGGATAACCCCAATATCCGGTAGTTTTTACATTTTTGTCAATTTATTTTTTCCAAAATTTGGCATTTTAAGCTCTTATTATTCCTCTATTCCGGAACTGCAAGAATTTTTTCTTTATGATATCGAAAAAAATGCAAGACTAGTAATTTCTTGCTTTCTGGAACAGATCATCTGTAAAAGCACTATTTGCAAAAAATTATCAATTAGTTCCATCTATTGGTATAGTCCGTATATACCTGATTTGAGTTATCTTGAAGGTCGATGAAAATTAGTATATTGCTGGGCTCGAATTCTTCTATTTACTAAACTTTATAAGCTACAAGGCCCAGTGCAATGACGTTTGTAGAATGTCCACTTCCAACGCTTTGTTCTACAAAATCAATATTTTCAAGTATTGAGAGACGTGAAGCAAATTCTCTACTGTAACTGCAATATTTCACCTTTTTTATAGTCAATTTTAATCATATTAATGTACAATTTTGGAAAAAGTTTAATATTTTACTATATTTTTTTTTGGTTATGAACTTTTCTGTATGCAGACTCTTTATGCCTAGTATATAAATAGCGATGTTATCTTATTGTATATTGGAGTTATAAAATATAAATGATCTGTTTTTTATGTTCGAAGAAAAGCATTTGCTTCGAATAGAAAAGACATTCCATTTCCAATCGAATATGGTTGTAATGGATAAATGTTATAAATCATAAAAATATCAATGTTCCTTACAATCTTATTCTATTTTGTTAAATTAGAATGCCATTTTTATTTTTACATTAAAATTTCTTTTATTTGTTGATGGCATGATGTTTTTCAAACTATCTCTCTTCTTCTTGTTTTATCTTCATACTTGTTCCTTCTTCTCGCTATGCATTAGTGTTTGTTTTATTCAACTTTGTCTCACCTGCTTGAAATATTCCTATACCGTTTTGTCCGTATTTTCCATGTTTATTATATTTTATATATCTTAAAATGTCATTGTTTAGAGTACGATCTGTAGGATCCATTTTACAGTTATTATTGTAAGTTAATGTCTAAAACTTAAAAAACAATATGGACAATATCTAATTCAAAATCATTTGAAATTTCAAGAAAATTTCTCGATTGTTATAATCACTAATAGGTTTATTGTTTCAGTAGTTTTACATAAGCTATGTTTGCAGTTTAGATAAAACCTCAGCCCCCGTCCTAACAAAATCTTGAGAAATGAACTATGTTTGTCTATTAAAAACCTTCCGAAACCATTTGAATTATATCGCATTCCTAGGAAATAGTATATCTCCTACAAAATATTCCTTTAGCTTTTCATATATTTATTCATGCGTATTTATACCCTACACCACAAGGTGGTCAGGGTATTATGTATTTGTGCAATTGTGTGTAACAGGCAAAAGCAAACGAGATAGATCCATAGTTCCATTTGATGATCTGCATAGAGTCACATTCTCAGTCGATTTATGCATGTCCGTCCGTCCGTCTGTCTATATATCTTTGTAAACAAAGTACAGGTTGCATTTATTGCCCGATCCAGATGAAATTTTGCACAAATCATTTGTTTGGCCCAAGGACGAACCCTATTGAAATTGAAGATAGTCGGTCAAAATTTAGATATATGTATATATCATATATATCTTAATCCGATTTGCCTTTTATTGTGCACCAAACGTGTAATAGCAGCCCAAATAGTATGGAATTTTGCAGATACGACCAAATTAGGCCTGAAAATAAGTATGCAAAATTTGATCGAAATTGGTTCAGATATAGCCGATTTTTCATTTTTGTCCTCCACAGCCGTAATATGCACTCTGTAACAACGATTTTTGGGGAAAATATATTAAAAATAGCTCAGATTTTTTTTTTATCGAGATCGGTTCAGATTTAAATATTGTGCGCCTTTGATTGCGCGCCAAACGTGTAATATTAGCCCAAATGGGATGGAATTTGGCACTTACGACCAAATTGGGTCTTGTCAAATTTGAAATTTGCCCTGTACAGCCGTAATATATTCGGGGAAATATATCAAATACAGCTCAGAAATGCCTTTGCCAAATTTTATTGAAGTTGGTTCAGATTTGAATATAGCTCCCATATTTTTTCCGATTTCAAGTTAATTGGACACCAAATGGGTAATACAAGCCCGAATTGAAAAGGCACAAATGCCTCGGCAAATTTCGTAGAAATCTATTCAGAGTAGGATATTCCTCTCATATATAAGTTCCTTTAGACTTTTATTTATAACTATAATCATAGTTGGTATGATTTAATTCTCACAAATTCCCCACATAAACTTTTATTTGTTTTGTGAAAATCTACTAAATATGTAAAGTCGTGGAGGGTATCATAAAGTCGGCCCCGCCCGACTTTAAGTCTTTCTTTCCTGGTATATCTGTAGTATTCTTTACCACTTCGTCTGGATTAATTAAATTATTGCCTGCAGTCTTCAAAGGCCTCTGGTATTTTTGATAGAAATCGATTCTATGTATATACATATGTCTTCCCTCCTTTTTAAAATTTAAATCGCATTACAACCGTGCATTATAACAAATGCAACGACTACTTTACACAAATCCCTAATACAAACATACATTTGTTACGAAATGCTCTGCTAAAAATGCAGAATGGTTAAAAATGTAGTTTGTCTTTCCTTACTTATTTTAATACGTCGACCAAATATTGGTTTTGGTGAGGAAAATTAATTCCCATAAAGTGTTGGAAAGTAAATAATAAATATTTCTATCTGTTGGAATCTAAAAGACAAAAACTTCTAGGATATAATTGCAAATAAATTAGTTATAACCTCTTTAGAATCTTAAAGCTAAATTTCTTTATGTTGAAACGGCCAGGAAACGCCCATTTCCGATTTTTCTGAATTTTCAATTTCAACCCAAAATGTTGGTAACACACATTTCATGTATTTTGATATTCTGTCAAAGTAGAGGTAAGCATTTTTCGACTAAAAAAATTGCAATAGTTAATAGAGAAAGTAAAATGATCCCTATGTACTTCCCACACATTGGAAGAGTTCATGTATAAATGGAGAACCATTTAAAATTAAAAATAGTTTTTTGGTCTTTTGTTTTTTTTTTTTTTTTTTCAATGTTCCAAGATTTTTTCTTATTAGTCTTATTATGTTTGCAAATTAATCAAACATAACCTTGAAAAATTGAAAAATGTTTTTTTTTTTATATAAAATTACTTTTTCAAATTGATTATAAATTTTCTCTAGATACGGAACCCATGCATCATTTCAAATTGTATAAAAATACAAGTATGTCAAATTTTCATTTACGCCCCATTATGAACAGAAAGTGAATTCCAGTAAGGTGGTCAATTGGTGACAACATAATAGTAATATATCAATCCAATAAAAAGAGTCGTTCTTGACCTATATATGTATTTATGTCAACACCTTTTAAAAATACCTAAATATCTATATGTTATCGATTACCCACTCTACTGGAGTTCCACGAAATCTCATAATTGGGACATGTGGTGTAATGAAATACAAACTGACAAACCTATGTATATAGTATCTAACTGAAATCATACGTCATTTGTCGTCCAGTGTTTAACGCATCTACATTCATAAATGTTCTTTCTCTACCTTCTATTTTTTCATAAAATTGGCAATATGCCTAGTAAATATATACAAATTTATTACATTTTTTGACTTGTGTATAGTGTATAAAAATCTTTGTAAATATTTTGTAATGATTTATTTTAAATTATTTTTTTTAACAAATATTTACTAACATTTTATTAATTTTTTTGCCTGTATGTAAATATTTTATTGTTCTTAATACTTAGTGTAATTTCAATATTGTTTTTAAAATTGTACTAATTTGCCTTTGTATTTTATATCTTCTTGCTTTGATTTTTGAAATAAATTTTAGCTGTCCGTGCTGGTGATTATTACATGTTCGAGGATATTGATGATAAATTTGAATTGGATTTAATAACCGACAGCGATGGCCTATTCGATAATGACAACGAAAACATTACCGAGAGTGAAATTAAGATGAATCGCCGTAAGACCCTGTATGATGTAAGTATTAAATTTCCCGTTTGGATATAAATTTACTAAATGTGTTATGCTATGCAATGGTCTGAGTGTTGAGCTAGACTGGCTTTTGGTATGAAAATTATAGTATTCTAGGGGCTAATTGATGTTGAAAGGTTATAGTTTGTTTTTAGTTCAATTTGTTTTCTCTCGTCTCAGAACCTACAGAGTGACTATTACTTATATAATTTATTTAATTAATTTAATTATTTAATTCCATTGAACTCGGCTCTTAAAATATCCCACACAAAATAGGGGGTTATACCCGAAAATTTTTTGTGAGGTTTTAAACTATTTTCGTGTACTAGGTATACGAAATTTTAAATTACAGATTTTTAAGTTGAAAATTAGATGAAAGGACCATTCAAAATATTGAACCTTAATGTTAAATATCTGCGAGGTTTACAGAAGCAAAGGCTTGGTAAAAAATTGCTATTTTAGCGAGGAGTTGAAATATACCCAGTGAAATTTAAAATCACAGCTAACCTGTTTAGACAATACCAAACATATTTTTGCGAGGAGTGAATCTAACCTCTGAGGACTACTCACTGAGAACCCAAATTTTCAAATTACAGCTGATTTGGTGGGGATAATACCGAAAATCAGGAGATACCGTTGTATGGGAGAACTAACTAAATGTACGCCAATATATTATATTTTCAATACCAAACATACTAGGTGTAATATTAACAAAAGAGCAATATTTCAGCTGATAGACACGCAAGCGGACACTTCTATATGGACATAACATTTTACGAATATACAGGGTGAGATAAAAAACTGCAAACGCCATAATTTTAATTTTTTTTTATTAAATAAAAGAAAAGAAATGTCGGAAATTGCATCACATTTTAGAATAAGTTTGGATTTGTTCGAATTGGTCACCTTTGCCATGAGTTATGGCCTTCAAACGCCCACAATCCCGGCGAAGCGCTTGCATGAGATGATCCTTGCTTTCCAAAATACTCCAGACACAATAGTCCAAAGGATTGGTATCCGGAGATTTTGGTGGCCATTGTGCGCTGGAAATGAAGCGAGGAACCTCATTTTGTAACCAATCTTGGGTGGCGCGTGCTGAGTGCAATGGTGCTGAGTCCTGTTGGAATGTCCAAGATCTGCGGCCAAAATGTTTGCGTGCCTAAGGCTTTAATACACCCATCATTGCCGATAATATTCGGTATTTATTCTAATGCCACGGTCGATTAATACGAGCGGAGAGCGACTTCGGCGATGGCTTTACCCCGAGTTCATTTTTCAATATTTGCCGAATGGATCGGGATATTGCGACATGTTCAGCTCACGAGCCATTTCTCGGCCACTGCGACGCGGGTTTCGATCAAGTCGCTTCTTTACTTTTCTAACCATTTCTGCCGATGTTGATGTTTTCTTTAATTCACTTCCTTGACGTCGAGCTACGCTACCAGTACAAGATGTACAAAAGATTTATTCACATTTAAATGCTGAATTGCTCAAACGATAGCCACTTGTGGTTTTCCAGCCAAATATAAAGAAATCACACTATCACGCTTGAATTCCATCTCGAATAACTTTTTTTTTCTGAAAAACTCTCACCAAAATGCTTTTGTACGCTTGTAAACAATATAATGAGCTGTCACTGGAATAATTTTAACAGCTGTCGGACGAGGGGCTCTGAGATGACAGCAGTCTGATTGCGGTTTTCCGGTTGTGAATGGAATAACAAATTATGTATACCCATCATCTTATGGTGGAATATAAAAGTACAAACTGTAATTCCAAATTTCTCCAAAGAACATTTTTTGGACTTTATCTAGATTTCAACAGGGGAAATATTTCGAGTTAAGATCATATTGGCATTTAGGAGCTCCTACATTTGGGGTTGGAGGGTGTTACGAGTTTAAAACATCGAGTTTAAACCCTCCTTTTATTTCAAATAAAAAGCAATTACTTTTTGAATTTTAGGTCAGTATATTCGTTCGATTTATTTTAGCTTTCCAATGTTTCGTTATAGTTTACTTTGTGTTTAGTATTTAAATTAACAGTCATTTTAAAACAGGCTATAACATTTTCAGTTATAGGGTCTTACAAAATTTACTTTTATAACTTATTTTATAAAATAAAACATACAATTTATCTAGTTGCGACAATTACTATTCCGCTTCATCTACTTCTATATTATCATAAATATCTTCTATACCCTGAATCTCTTTAAGTTTGTCCACAAACTTTTGATAATCGGCCTTTTCCTCAGGCGTCAGAGTGACAGTATTTAGTGGCGTGAAAATGTGCTCCGTGTTATTCACAACATAGCCTTTGTTCTCCAATGCCTTTCGTACACCATTAATTCCCTCTGGTTTACAGATGAAATGCACCGAACCCGATTCATTATCTATCACTTCAATATCTTCCGCCCCCGATTCAATGGCATCCTCTGTCGCCTTATCCTCCAGACTTTCTCCAGCAGCAAGTCGCGTCTTATCTGCCGTTGCCTGTATTAAACCAAAATCTTCAAATAAATGCCCGGCATCAATTTGCACCCCACCGCCCTTGCGCAGTATGGTTGACATATCCATTTTTAGTTGGGCAAAATTATCCGTATATATGGTACAGACCATAAAGACTTTCTGTTTGAATCTCACATCTTGGCGATACTTTTTCAGTTGTGTCTTTGATGCTGTGAATTTTTTCAAATTATTTTGTATCGTTGCCATGGGCATATTTTTGCGTAGCGCCTCTTCAATTACACTTTTCAGTTCGCTATTCAGATTGGGATCAGCACTGCCACCATCCTGTATGGCCAAACGTATTTGTCGTGCAATTCGAGAAAATAATGCCGACTTTTGTCCATCTTTGGCGGCCTTAATGTGACGTATATTTGCCCATTTGGAGTGGCCAGCTAATAGGGGATACAGTTGAGTGGAGATGTCTCGTGTTGTACAACTGAGGCTATTTGTCCAGTTGCATGTTTGAGTTTTCACCGATTGCTGGAGCAAATTATTCCGTAATACAGTGAAGAGTAAACTTCTCATTGTGAAGATGATAGGTAGGCAGGCAGACAGCTAGAAATTGTTAATGAGGTAGCCGGATTCCAAAGTAATTTTGATGGTTGCTGAATGAACGTGTTGTTATTTTTGGAATCCTTTGTTATTTTTTCTTAAACAGTATAATTATTGCATTTGTAGTGATATTTTTATTGATATTATTTGCTTAATAATAAAATATATGTGTGGTTCTATTTGCTACTTTGGTTTATGTAAATACACCAATACAAATTTGAGGTTATGTTTACTTCATTCACAGTCGTTCAGCTGTTTGTCAATGAACAGATGGCCAGACACAGTGTTGTTTTTATTTCGTATGACATCAGCAGACACGGCAGATGACGTGGCCGAAGACAAGTAACTGACGCCGTTAAATTGTAATGACCGTTAATGAAATAAAAGCAGGGCTACTTAAAAGAAGACAAATGTATTTTTATTTTTAATGAAAAATATGAATTCTTATCTGTAGGAATATTTGATTTATAAATTAAAATAAATAATTACGCATTTACAAACATATTTAAATATAAAATGGTTATAATATGATCTTTTAAGCTTATATTCAGCAAAGAAACTTACATTAATGGACACGTTTTAATTGAAAGGGAAATATGGATTTTTTTCAATTATAGCGCCAAATATTTAGCCTTTGTTTTCATTAGAATAAAACGTTTAATTATGTAATAATATGAATTTTCTGAGCTTTGGGATAGAAAAGATGCCTTACCTTTCTAATTTGAATTTACAGGAGTTATTATTTGGTGTTATATATTAACAATAATGAAAAATAATATTCAGACCATTGTATAACATTGTTTTTGTTGTTTTCTTTTACAAATAAACCAAACGATTTTTGTGTTAAACCCAATTTATGCATCCATTGGAATTTTATATGTTTGATCATCAAAATTTTTCCAATAACACTAAAATTTAAATTTAATTCCCTACAACAACAACAACCAAACACAAACAAATTTAATAAAATTGCAAACAAAGGTTTGGAAGGACATTAGTGCTGTGGAATATCGTCGTCAGGTATATTTACGGCAACGTTCGTATGCCTCGGCACCACCCTCCCATATTGGTATACTCTTGAATGAGCATCAAAATGATGCCGATTTAAATACCGAAGGCGGTATACGTATATCAACATTATCTGAACCTTTGTGCTATGCCCAACGTTCGACAAGTGAATATTTTGTGAGTTGCAAAAAAAAAAGTTTTTCGAAATTTTCTCCGTTTCTTTTTTCTTTGTAAGAAGACGAAGTAGAACGGAGAGTAAGACACCATTTTGTATTTTTCTTTCTAAAGATCACCAAATTTTTTTCAGAACTCCAAATATTTTATTTTTGTTTCGCTAAATCACCTTTATTTAATTGAATACACTCACAAAATCACACACACAATTTGACACAAAATATTAAAATATTTTTTACATAAAAATTATATAAAAGAATTAAAAAAAGATATCTTTAAAATATATAAAATACTTTCGATATTACACAAAGTTTAATTTAAGTTCATTAATTGTTTATTGGCAATGTGCGTAAATATCGATGGTGTTTTATATAGGTTCAATGTTATTGTTAAATGTAAATATATAAATGTGTATAAAATCTCAAACACAATTGACTACACATTACTAAAAACTAATATGTTTCCTATAACAGACATATAATTTAATAATTGTTGATGTTTTTTAGTTATCGTTATTAAAATTTTGAAATATAAAAACTAATTTTATTATCCACCTATTTATATTTACAAAGGAGAGTCAAAAGCCCAGACCCCAAAAAGATTCACTGACCGATACAGCTGGACCCTCTACCAGCAAGGCAGGCGGTGGAGCAGCAGGTGGAGAAACCCCAGCAAAAATGCCCACAATGGAACCTAGGCAAAAAACTGAAGTTGACAGTGGTGAAATAACTGAAAAGGATACAGAAGAGGGTAAGGAACAAGTTTTTGTTTCAATTGAGAATTGAATTAAATCAAATGTCCATTACAGATTTCGAAGCCAATCCAATAATACGTTTAATGGAAGGATTTTTGGTTTCGCTGACCATTCGTTTGAATCGTTTCTCACGCAATTATCGTTATGTCAATAAAATCCTCGAAGAAGAAAAGAAAGCCTTGAAGGAGTCCAACAACCTGTATATGTTTAATGGTCGTTTTAGCGGCCGCAATGCTGCTGCCATATTCAGTTTAATGAAACGTAACATTGCCAGGTATTTGTCCAAGAATTTATTTGCAATTATTATGTTCTTCTTCGCCAGCAGTAACGTAAATATTATATGTTTTTGAAATCAAAATTTTATTTTGAAAACAAATTTGGCTTCTTTTATGAAATTTTAAAATTTTTTTCATGACTTTATTTTTTTGTTAAAACCGTTTAAATTGCATTTTGTTTCTTTAAATTATTTGTTTTTGTTAATTTTTATTAAGAAAAAAAGATAAACTAGAAGTATTTTGTGGCATGATTATAAACAGGAGATAACTGGAGTGCAAATTGCACTGTGCAACACACAAAAAAAATAAATAATTACAGGGAAATGCAGCAGTTTCAATCAAAAATACTTCTAGTTTCAAATCAAGTACTACTTTAAATTCATTATTTTACTATTATTAATTTCGTTTTTTGTTTTTCCTTCTTCTTCTTTTTTGCATATTCTGTTTTGCATCTTATGTTACATACATATCTTCTGTTATTGCAACCTGTTATTGTTTGCTACCCTGAATTTGAACATGAATGCTATCTACCAACCACCTATTATCACCAACAACTACAACAACAACGAAAAAATCAACTACAAACAATACCACAAAACCTTCACCAAATGTAAAAAATTGAAAAAAAAAAAAACAACAAATCATAAATCATTCATTGTTAATACTTTTTATTTAATTTATTTATAAAATCATATTATTGAATGTTATATTTAAACTCAAAAATATCATTATAATTATTATTGTTTTTTTATTTTGTTATACGTTTCTTGATTGTTATTTAAAAAAACAAATTGTTTGATTGCAAGTAGTGATGAACATGAAGATGCTACACGTCCTATTGCTACTACCCCAACCTCATCGAAAAGGAATTCTAACAGTGCACCATCCACCACCACCACACAACCACACAATGAATTTATGCAATCACCACCATCACAAATACCACCATCCATTAACATATCAACATCACAATTACAACAACAACAACAATATAATGATGATATCAATGCCATCGAGCCATCATCATATGATGTCGTTGATAGGTAAACATTAAACGAAACAAAAAGCCATAACAACTAACAATTATTTTATGGTCGGTTTGCACTGACCCATGTTGTTATACCCTAAACCACTACCTATTTTTGAATTTCCATCAGTAAGAAGGGAAAATAATTCTCTCAGGGATTTCGTTGGGAAAATATATTGGACCCTAAAGTAATCAATTTCAGGTTCTGTGAAATAATAATCGCAAAAGAGTTTATTCATAACAAATAGAAATACAGCTTGAGATAAAAAAAACTGCAACAAAGTCAAACGCCATAATTGTAACATTTTTTAATGAAAGCATAAAATGTCGGAAATAGCATCAACATTTCAGAATAAGTTTAGATTTGTTCGAATTGGTCACCTTTGACACGAATTATGGCCTTCAAACGGCCAATGAAGCCGTCACACGCAGCCCCACTGTTGCTCTGCGGTATTTTGGCCCATTCCAGGCTAAAGATTAGGTCAGGGTGAAATCCGAAATGGCAAATTTTTAGATATTTTTGGTGAAATGAGTAGTTAGTATTCAACATTTGGGGATTTTTCTGTTGGAATCTCAGGGTTACATTCGAAAATTGTTAAACTTAAACAAAGTACGTCATATACTAAATCCAAACCCCAACAGGTTTGTATGGCATACCTCTTGTAGTACTGAGATTACCTCAAAAATAACAATTATTCGCTTAAATTTGGAAATAAATGTTGGATTTTCTAAACATTGCCCAATATTTTTTCAGTATTATATGAAGTAGAATACTGTGGTCCACTACATCTGGTAGCTCAAACACCGTCCAAATTTGTCAGCAAAATCGACTGACACTTGTTTTCCTTTGCATTTTGACATAAACGTTTTTAGGGATACATTCTGCATGGGGGACTCAAATCTTTTTTTATTTAGGAATATTTGGCTTTTGATGAAAAAGAAATTCAAAAAATTTAAATTAGTTATCGTAGTGGTTTTAAGGTATAACAACAGTTTTATTAATTTAGATTTATAATCCCCAATATTATTTTGTAGTTCATAGAGTAGATATATTTTTCAATTTATTTTTGATTTCGTAGCAGCTAAAAGTAATTAATTTCCTTAGCAAAATAATTAGCATAATTGCCGAAAAAACAACAACATCAATAATGTTTATATCCAAAAAAAAAAGTCTCTCCAAACAGCAAACACCAAATTTATGCATATTTTCATAATTAACATTTTTTGTATTATAGCAAAGAGACACTATCGGAACCGAATAGTAGCAATAAGCTTGTACGACCAAAAGGGTAAGTTCAATTCATGCATTCTTTTTGGTATTTTCGTTTTCTCATTATTTAACGCTAGTAAACGTTATTATTGTCATTTATGTTTATGAGAAAATATTCATATATTTTTAATTTTTAATATCATAAATAATATTTGTTTTCATATTTTAATAATACAAACTTGGAGCCAAGTGTAATGTTTTGCTTATTTCTGCTGTGGAAATTGAAAACAAAACGAAAAAATCGAAATAACAAACATTTAGACCCATAAAAAATGTAAAAGTCCTTCTCGCTTCATATCTCGCTTTTTTATAATATTAGCATGGAGACTAGAGTAATTGAATGCTTACTGCTGTGAAAATTATTATACGAATAATAAAAAGTTTTTAGAAAAAAGTCGCAACATTAGGCCCCTTTAAAAATTGGTTTAAAATTACGTCATAAAATCTTTTATAAACAAAATCGATTTTATAAAGCCAAATGGGAACCATTTAGAATCCGTAAAATATTTACGATATAAATCCTTTTTGGATAAAAAGAAAATCTTTAAAATTAGCACTTTTGGGAGATTTAAAATTTAAATTCTTTATAAAAATGCACATTGCGACTCCTTTTTGTAATCCGTAAAAATCCAATATATAACCCCTTATAGGACCAGGGAAATACAGCAGATTATGAAAGTTGAGGTAAAAAGAAGACACGTGGATCTGTGTTTTAAAAGTTTACATCACAAAGAAACCTTAATAGAGGGCACATGTTCGCCCCTTTTCCACACTTTTGGAAATTTTTGATTTTAAGATTCCTAGGAATCCATGCATTTCTGGAATACGAAAATAGGTCGAAAATTGGTCGAAAATTTTAACCTTCAAGCTCGTCAAAAAAAAGGTGCACATTTTCAGCTGAACTCTATGTCAAATAAACACGATCATTTTGTTTGTTTACAAACTGCTGGACAACGAATGTTTTCTAGTCGGAGAAAACCGAATTCGGCAGTTCACCACTTTCGGCCAAGCGAAGCAACTCTTTAGCTCTTTTGAGACCATTTTCTTTCTGATGCGGTGTAAAATTCTTGCACTTTTTGGAATTTCAATGGCTTTACCCCGAGCTCGTTTTTCAATATTTTCCGAATGGAATATTGCGATATGTTCAGCTCACGAGGTATGTTTCGGCCAATGCGACGCAGGTTTCGATCAAGTCGCTTTTTTACTTTTCGAACCATTTCTGCTGATGTTGCTTTTTTCTTCAGCCCACTTCCTTGACGTCGGGCTAAGCTACCAGTATCACGGCAATGAGCGATGGTGCGAGACACAAAAGATTTATTTATTCATTTAAGTTATGGCGTTCCTAAAATATTATTTAAAAAATCGCTAAAATTAGCTAAAAATTTAAATTAATAAAAATAATATTAGCTTAATGCCTAAAATATGATTTCTGTGCTCTTTCCTTGGCTCCAAGTTTCAATATTTTATTATTTATTGTATTTTTATGCTTTCATTTCTATTACCTACTATTTGTACAGTATTAATTGTGTACAAAAAGAAATTGATTGATATCCATTTGAAAACCAAAAAAATACCCCATATATAAAAACCATCCTATCTATATTTGTTTTATATCCTCAACAAACAAAAAACATATTATTGCGATTGGTGTTATTTGTACAATGAAAAAAAAAAACAAAAACAAACAAAATTAAATGCTTTGGCTTTGTTCGTTCGTTAAATTGAATTTGTTTGCCAACCATAACAAAAACAAAATCGTATCTGTGCATATGTAGGCGTAAATCCGAGCCTTTACCCGAAATACGCATTAAGGCTCCATCGTTCGATCGTAGTCGCCGTGGCTCAGTTGCTCTAATTACAAATCAGTGGGCTCAAGAGAAAGTTACCAGGTAGCTTAGTATTTCCTTTCTTTCATTATTCATTTCTTTTCTTTTTTAAAAAATTCAAAATTAAAAAAAAAATTACAAAAATTGATATTTTTTCTAATTAGAATGAGATTTGTTTTGTAAGGTGTTTTAGTTAATGAATGATTTTCCTTTTTTGAGTTCGAAAGTACCACACCTTAAAGTATAAGGTCAGTGAAGATGATGGTGATCAGAATCGGTTTTTGTAACTCCTATTATGAAGTGATCACCTTCATTCTCCTGACCTCCTCCACCCTTAGAAGCTAGTTTTCGTCACAAAATTTTCTTTTAATATAAGAAAAGTATTTTTGTCACCCACACGTATGTCATATTTTTCTTCCTACTACTTCATATTCCAGACAACTTGAAAACAATAATCAAAAGCGTTACCTCTAATATTATTGCTTGCATTGAATATTTTTGAATTTATTTATTTTTTGAATTGTAAATTTATTCCTTTTAAGGTTTACGTTTTTTATATATTTTAATAAATGATTGTAGCATGGTATTTTGTTGTTAATTGTATGTAGAAATTATTTGGTAATTGTTAATGAATTTTGCAACAAGAGAATGAGTATAATTTAGAAAAAAAAATAGTCTTTGTAAAAAAACAATGCGAAAAAAACCAGTTTAAAATTTTGTTTTGAAAGTTATGGTACCAATATATAAATCGATTGGGAAAATAGACTGTATCGACCACTTCAACTGGTTTCATCCTCACAAATTTTAAAAATATTACGATTTTTAAAAAGCTGCCTATCAGGTTCGCGTTTTTCAATGTAGTATTTTTCCACCGGGTTCAACATAAACCATTTTTTTTTCTTATTGAAGTAATTTTTAAGTTTCCTCTCAGTCAATACTTCCCCTAAGAAACTCTATAATAAAAAATAGAAAAACGATCTTTCCTTTGCCAACGAGGGCGAATTCTAAATTGCCCAGAAGGCCCTCCGAGAAGCGCTTTATGACTGGCTTTTCCACAGAAATTTTCTTCAAAAATACTCGTTTGTTTACAAAATTCCTTCAGACAGGAGGGTGAGGGTGAAATCACTCACAAATTTTTGAAATATTACGATTTTTCAAAAGCTGCCTATCTGGTTCGCGTTTTTCAATGTAGTATTTTTCCACCGGGTTCAACATAAACCAATTTTTTTTTTCTTATTGAAATATTTTTTAAGTTTCCTCCCCTAAGAAACTCTATAATAAAAAAATAGAAAAACGATCTTTCCTTTGCCAACGAGGGCGAATTCTAAATTGCCCAGAAGACCCTCCGAGAAGCGTTTCATGACTGGCTTTTTCACAGAAATTTTCTTCAAAAATACTCGTTTGTTTACAAAATGCCTTCAGCCAGAGCTACAAATTTCATTTCGGACTATAAAAGGCCAGAAAACAAGGCACTGCATTCGAGTTTCCCTCTTTTTTAACTTATATTTATATTATAAAATATATTAAAACATGTATTTCAAATTAGAACAATTGTACACATTAACTACTTTGTATGTTCAACAACGATCTATTTTTGTTAATGTTTGTATATGTATGTACTTCAAATACGATTTAGAAAACTTAATATATACGTTTTTTCTTTAAATTAGTAGAATGATTTTTCTATTCCGAAATAAAAAATGAGACTAAAATATATTTCCCCATTATATCTCCACCTTACAGCACGGAATTGGCATTCGATGAAGATGATTTTACAGCACGCGATCACAATATTATTGTGGAAGTTTTGATTTCAGCCTGGTATGCCATACTATCGAATACGGATTTGATTTGTTACATTGTGGTGTTCATTAATCAGGTAAGCTAGCAATTTTTGGTTTGAAATGCCTTATAAAAATCTTTTCTTCTTCTTCCTCTTTTTACAGATTGTCAACGCCAGTTTAATATCGTTGCCATTGCCCTTGATGATTTTCCTTTGGGGCACCCTGTCGCTGCCACGTCCCACCAAAACGTTTTGGGTCACTCTTATCGCATACACCCAGGCCATTGTACTTATCAAATGTATCTTCCAATTTAAATTGATCTGGACGAATTACCATTACAATTTACCCAATAATCCATTGGGTATTGAGAAGTTGTTTGGTGTTGAAATGATTCCGGACTATGCCACATATGATTTGTTGCTGTTGTTGGTGTTGTTCTTCCATAGGTAAGAAAGGAAAATTGTTATACTTTAAAAATTGTGCAAAGAACTGTAAACGTCGGTTATTAAGATTATGTTATTAATTGAAGTCATAAACTGTCACATTTTAAACCCTCACCTTACAATTTTGATACAGTACCTTAGAATTGTTTATTCATTTTGGTGTAATTACATATTACCCTGGAATCAGTTTTATACCCTCAGCCATATGGCTACAGAGGGTATATATCATTTGATGCGGCCAAAAGTGACTCAACGAAATAACGATTTTAGTCCCTAGGTCTCTTTGGACCAAATCCGTTTCAGGACATTTGGAGTCGATCTAGCGATGTCCGTTCGTCCGTCCGTCTGTTTGGCTGGCTGGCTGCTGCGCACGATAACTCTCGAAGGGAGTATCTGATTTGATCCAAACTTTGTACATTGTAATATTATTGTAAAACTTAAATCGAGTTCCGAGATGGGTAATATCGTTCCACTCCCACACAAAATGTCAAGATTTAAAACAAAAAACTATTTACTACACAGAAAGAGAAAGGATAATCCGATTTTGCTCCAACTTTGCAAATCCTTATATTTGCACAAGTTCTAGGTCAGATGCGAAAATGGACAATATCCGTCTACTCCATCATTACCTCACCCACAAAGGGTTAACATTTTGAGTAATTACAACTCTTATAAAATGTTATGTAAGAGTCCGATTGTCTTCAAATTTGACACATTCCAATGATATTATTAACCGAAGGTCTGGTGTTAAGATCTGGTACCTTCCCCACAAGGGTTCAAAATTTTGAATATTCATGAAGCACGGAATAACCATCCGATTCCACTCAGTCTTGGTACATATTAATACTTGGTACATATTAATACTTCCATAAAAACAAGATCTGTTATAAAGATGGTAGAGATCTGGTACCTCTCCCACAAAGGGTCAAAGTTTTGAATAACCAAAAATAATCATAAAATCCGGAATAACATTAACACGAGATAGCTCTTCAGTTCAGCCAGATGCAAAAGTGGCAAGAAGCTCTGTTCCATTTTCGTATAAAAAATCATAAAAATTAAAAAAGTAATTTCCGCCGATATCTTGGTCTGACTTGCAAGATTCCTTCCTTCTTCTGTATCTCCTCTTCGGTGTAACATTTCATGTATTTTTATGTATCTCCTCTTCGGTATAACATTTGTTTGTAGTTCAAACTAAAAAAAATAAACAAAAAAATATCCAACAAAACAATTCTTCACAAATTATTTTACTATAGAATTGCCCACGAAGACTAGAATTTCGGCAGAGAACTATGCAAATACATTTATTTTAATTGTTATCTTTTTCTTCGTTACAGATTTATTTTGAAATCTCATGGCCTTTGGAAGATCGATAACTATAAGACTGCAATGTTCCAAAGCGAGGCTGACGAGGACCGTAACAGTCTGTAAGTATTGTCGTTTTTTATAAATAATTTAATAATACTGAAATTTAAGTATACATTAAACAAATTACAGATTAGGTAGGTTTTATTATTTCCTTATACAATATCAATTTAATTGAGATCAAATGCATTCAAAATATTGAAGTCCATATAAAAAGAAGAATTATGTCTATCAAATCCAAAGAAAACTGGAAAAGGCAAACAGCAAGATTACAAGCCAGAATTAGAGTGTTAAGAAACTTTCGTGTCAAAACAAATATTGCAAAACAAAATCAAGATAATACTGTGATGAGGTATTCCAAAATTTATTTATTTATTCGAATTTATTTAATAGAATTCCAAAATTATTGCGTTTTTGGAATTATTTCTTGGATTTTTGATTTTTTTATAGAATTGTATTATTAATTAATTTTGATATTGTCTATCCTATTATAGCAATGCCTCCAATGCTGATGGTGCTGAAATGAACTCAACCAGTGATCGTCGCCGTTCAATGGGTTCAGATTACGCCTCCGGTAGTCGTGAAAGTATATCGGCCACCAATGAATTGGTGAAGCGTGTTGAAAGTTTCCAACGTCACAAGTACTTGTGTGGCCTCTCAAAATTCTTCCATAACTTGATGCATAAGGCCCGCCTGCCAACCGATGTCTATGCCCTGATGTTCTTGTGCGATTTTATTAATTTCTTTGTCTTGCTGTTTGGATTTACGGCATTTAGTGTAAGTATATCAAATTTTATATTTTACAATTCTTGAAATTACTATTTTCTTTTTATTCCAGTCAAAGTTATCTGATGGTGGTGTCAAAACCTATTTGGCCGAAAACAAAGTCCCAGTGCCGTTCCTCATCATGTTGTTGGTCCAGTTCATATTGATTGTAATCGATCGTGCCTTGTATCTACGCAAAGCATTGGTGTTCAAAATTGCTTTCCACTTTATATCGGTGGTTGGTATCCATATATGGATGTTCTTTGTTGTCCCAGCGGTCACAGAGCGTAGTTTCTATGCCTCGGCTCCACCAATAATATTCTACATCATCAAATGTTTCTATTTGCTCTTGTCCAGTTATCAAATCAAGTGTGGCTATCCAACACGTATTTTGGGCAATTTCTTAACGAAGAGTTTCTCAATGATCAATATGATTTCATTTAAAATGTAAGTACGATATATTTTAAAGAAGTTGATATTACATATATAATTTATTTGATATGAATATATATTGAAAAAATTAAGGGGGGTTAATCTTGAGGCTTTGAAGCTTTGAAATATTATCCGAAATATGAAATATTATTATATTTATTGAAATATGAAATATTATTATATATAATATTATTATTTGAAATATTATCTCACCCTAAATGATATTGTTTTTTAATGTTTATTTATAAAAGAAATCGTAAGCGTATATAAAATATATACAGGGTGAGATAAAAAACTGCAACAAAGTCAATAGCCGTAATTTCTACATTTCTTTTTAATTTTATTGAATGAAGGCAAAAAATATCGGAAATAGCATCAAATTTTAGAATAAGTTTAGATTTGTTCGAATTGGTCACCTTTGGCACGAATTATGGCCTTTAAACGGCCAATGAATGAATGAAAATGCCACACTCTGCCCGAATGTTGCTCTGCGGCTTGAGGTGATCGACACTTTTGTATTTTTTAGTGCCAACCTTGCTTTCCAAAAAATACTCCAGACACAATAGTCCAACGGATTGGTATCCGGAGATTTTGGTGGCCATTGTGAGGTGGAAATGAAGTGGGAAACCTCATTTTGTAACAATTCTTGGTTGGCGCGTGCTGAGTCCTGTTGGAATGCCCAAGGTCTGCGGCCAAAATGTTTGCATCCCCAAGGCTTTAATACACCCTTCAGAATATTTTCGCGATAATATTCGGCATTTATTCTGATGCGACGGTCGATTAATACGAGTGTAGAGCTACCATCGTCTGTTATGGGAGCCACAACATCACCATGGCCGCGCTTGCATGATTGCCAATCGAAGGTGCACATTGTCAGCTGACCTCATTGGCAAGTAAACACGATCATTTTGTTTGCAAACTGCTGGACAAGGAATGTTTTCTCATCGGAGAAAACCAAATTCGGCAGTTCACCACTTTAGGCCGGCCAAGCGAAGCAACTCTTTAGACTCTTTTGACTCTATTTTCTTTCTGTTGCGTTGTAAGTTCTTGCACTTTTTTGAATTTCAATGGCTTTACCCCGAGCTCATTTTTCAATATTTGCCGAATGGAATATTGCGATATGTTCAGCTCACGAGCCATTTTTCGGCCACTGCGATGCGAGTTTCGATCAAGTCACTTCTTTACTTTTCAAACCATTTGCTGATGTTGCTATTTTCTTCCGCCCACTTCCTTGACGTCGGGCTACGCTACCAGTTTCACGGTAACAAGAGATGGTACGAGACACAAAAGATTTATTCACATGTAAATGCCGGAGTGCACTTGTGGTTTTCCAGCCAAATATAATGAAATCACACAAGCACGTTTGAATTCCAACACGAATAACTTTTTTCTGGAATATTCACACAAAATGCTTTTGTACGCCTGTAAACAATATAATGAGCTGTCACTGGAATAATTTTAACAGCTGTCGGACGAGTGGCTTAGAAAAGACAGCAGTCTGAATTTGGTTGCAGTTTTTTCATCTCACCCTGTATTAAATCTTCTTTTATATTAATTCCTACATTACCTAAAAACTCTAATCAAAATGTTTCATTTTTTAAATAGTTACATGGTCATCCCCTTTTTGTACGAGTTACGTACAATTCTGGATTGGCTGTGCACGGACACCACAATGACTCTCTTCGATTGGCTGAAAATGGAAGATATTTTTGCCAACATCTATTCAATAAAGTGTCTGAGACAAATGGAAACAGATTTCCCTGCAGTGCGTGCCCAAAAGAAAGCGGCCTTTATGAAATTGTTGATGGGTGGTGCTGTGATATTATTTATTGTATTCCTTATATGGGGTCCCCTCACATTGTTTGCCCTTTTCAATGCTGTTGGACAATCTAATGTTCCCACAGAGGTTAAAGTATCGCTACGCATTAGTTCATATGAGCCCATCTATGTTACCAGCACCCGAGAAAGTACCTATGTTTTTAACGATGAAATGTTTTCACAAATGAAAAATGCCTACATAAAGGAGCGAGAAGCTTTGTCATTCCTACTGAACTATGATGCCTCCGATATTGCTGCCATCAAGCTAAGTGGTAATTCACCAACTATGTGGAATATTGCACCACCGGATAAGATGCGTTTATTGGATGAATTGAATAGCAGTAAGTATTTAATAATTCACTTCGAAAAAGAAATTATATTCTAAACTAATTTCAAAATAATTTTCAAGATGCAACCTTAACCGTCCGCTTGGCCTATGAACTGACACGAACCCCACCCTCCAAGGGCCAAACGGGTACGGTGGGCTCAGAAATTACCTTCCAAATGAATGACACCTATGCCTATCGAGATACCCTAAAGGCCATGATAACTGGTGGCCCAAATGATAAGAACTCCACCAGTAATGGAACCCTAATAGAGGCCATTATACCAAATATTGTGCCGAAATTTATTAAAGTTCTAAACTCCGCTGATCCAATATATGTCTCAGCATTGCTTGTCAATACCAATAATAGTAAGTAAATGTAAAATTCTTTATTAAACAATGACTAATATATTTTAATTTATTTTATTTTCAGACTTCCGCGACTTGGGCATCAAGGTCCACACAAATAACTATAGCTTCCAGTGGTGGGAAATTGCCGATCATTGTGATGACAATCACAACAATGTTGTGGGTTCGGGTGGCAGCAACAGCCTGGATGATGACGATGATGATGGCATTGATAAAGCCAATGAAATATTGAAAAAATTACCCTTGTATGATTGCAATTCGGGTATAGTTTTCTATACGTTTAACGATAAGAAATTCCCATCAACATGGACCTTTATCACTGCTGGAGGGTAAGTTGTTTGATTTTGTACTTATTTAAAAAAAAATATATAACAAAATATTTGTTTTTTTCCAGCATCATCGGTATCTACACTACATTTGTTTTAGTGGTCTCGAGATTTTTGAAGGGCTTCTTGGGTGGCCAAACTCGCAAAATTATGTACGAAGATTTACCCAATGTTGATAGAGTATTACAATTGTGCCTTGATATTTATTTGGTAAGTAAATAACAAACAAATTAAGAGAATTTTCCAATTTTAAAATTTACAAACGGAAGGGGATCGATGGGATTTATATTCTAGTAGATATTTTTATACCCTCCATCATAAGAAGCCCCCATAGATATATTATCTTGATGGGCATAAAATTCTACGTCGATTTAGCTATGTTCATCTCCCTATTCGTCGATATATCTTTTCGTCATTTCAAATCAAAATTGATCCCACATTACTTTTTGGTGGAGCTTTGAAATTTGGCACAAAAGTTTGTTTTATGTCGTGGATGGTAGCTATTGAAAATTGACTATATTGATCGACGTTTAGGTATGGCCAGGGACGTAAGCAGAAAGGCATTCCGAAACCATTTCGGGAGCCCAACTTGCAAAAAATACACTTTTCCTTTTTTAATGTAAACTAAAAGTAAAAAGTAACCATTCCTGAAGAACCGAGCCCAGGATCCCACATTTTGCGTATGTACCCCACAGCCCCATATAACGATAAGCCAAGATTGTGTAACGATATTTCCAAAGACAACAATCAAGAATTGTTTAGGAATATTTCCTTGGGTAAAAGCGATGATTTCTATGAACATTCCCATTCCCATACTGGAATAATTATTATCGTTTTTTTTTTCGAATGTTTCCAAAAATAATAAAATTAATTCAAATTTCTAATAATAAGAGGGAAACCCCCTCAGGTTATGAAAGTAAAGGTAAATTGGAAGATATATATATCGGAGTTTTGGAGGTTTACATCGAAAAATAACCTAAATAGAGGAGGCAAGTTTACCCCTCCTCCACACTTTTGGAAATTTTTGGATTTAGATCCTACTTCGGCAATACTGTATATAATAGTGCAAGGGATATTTTGGTCGAAAATGTCAACCCTCAAGCCGTTTAACAAAGGCTTTTTTTGGACTTTTTACAAAAAATCTTCCCTTAAACTACGATCCAGTTTAAGTCAAGTCAAAATATTCTACAATTTTTTTTGTCATAAAATTCTACTATAGTTCCTATAAAACGCCAAGAGTCTAAATCCTACCTAAACGCCAGGAATATATTTATATTAAATCCGTTCTAAATTTGTGCAAAAATCTCCAACAAAGCATAATTTTTGAAGGATGACGTCAAAGACAAATATATTCCTCATTAAATTTAACTAAAAGTCAGCACAGAAATAAAAATCTCTATTTCCGTTGTAAACCATAAAAAAAATCCATGGTACCAAAAAAACAGAAAATATTTCCTTATATTTTAGATCAATCTTTTCGGACTTTTTTCAAGTTAAACCTGAAAGTAACTAAAAATTCATTTTAACCAAAAACCGTCAAAAGAAGAAATATTCTACCCAACATTTCACTAGTAATCTCAGAATAAACTATATATCTAGATGCAATAGTTTTTACGAAAATTACATTCAAAATTTATGTATTAAAAGTAAAAATCATGTGTTTGTTGGATTTTCTTTTTTAATTTAACACATATCCAACCCGAGTCGAAATCTTCCCTTTTACTTCATTTTTTGTGTAAAGTGTCAAAGTAAAAATTATTCTAGATCAAATTTCATTATGAGTCTCTGAACAAAAGGAATTCGTATACTTGATATATATCATAAAAAATAGTAACTATTTTTGTTTATAAAAAACCTTGTTTTTTCTGATAAATTTAGCACTTTTTCCCAATTTGCTGCAAAGTTTATTATGATTTCGCTGATTAATAGCCAGTCTGGATTGTGAAAAATTCCAAGTGAACTCGATAGTACTCGTTTTTAGATCAAAACCACAAAGCCACAAAATTTGGTTTTTTTGGCCAAATGTTATTAAAGTCCTTATATAGTTTTGACCATATACAAAGATACCCCTATATTTTTAAAATATGTTTGGTAATATTTAGGATAGAGCTTGGAATTTCGATAGAGAATCTTGGATTATATCCAGAATATAATCTTGGATTAGCAGGAGTATAATTAAGGACAGTTTAATGATAATAATAGTGTCATATTTTAAGAATATACCTTTTCAAAAGCCAAATATATATTGGCCGTAACCTTTTGTAATTTATTTTTTAACACTTTTTCACCTCTTCTCGTCTTGCAGGTAAGAGAAGCCTTAGAATTCATGTTGGAAGAAGATCTATTTGCCAAACTACTCTTCCTGTATCGTTCACCGGAAACCATGATCAAATGGACAAGGCCACGGGAAGAGATCGCTGACGATGAAACCGATACGGATTCAGTGCGTAGCAGAGCCAGTGGGAGAAGAGAACATCAACAGCAGCCACAGCAGCAGCAACAACAACAACAATAATTGAATCTGTACACAAAATATTTGACTGGATATTAAGCTAAAAAATATATTTATATTAGAGGTTTATAATTTTTGTTATTACCCCTTTTCCTCACATGTGGATTGTTCTTTTTTTTACAAATTTCACTTCATTTTCTCAAAACAAACCTTAAATGAAAATAAGAAGAAAAAAACTGCCGACCATTTGTAAAAAACAAAGAAACTTTGTTCTAAGATCGTTTTAGTTTAAAAATAGTCAAATATTAAATTGTGTGTTTATTTTTCACTTCTATAGAAAATATTAAGCTAAAATACTTTTTATTATAAATATTAATCCATTTAGTGTCAAGGTTTGTTTCATATTTTCAGGGTGTGGCAAAAAAGTGTACTTGTATCGTGACGGGATCCATAATGTGGACATTCCTAATGATTAACTAATTACAGCTTTTTGTGAGGTTATAAAAAATATTAAAAAATTATCTTAAATATTTAGAGATTTGGAAGATAATCTCATTAATAGAAACCTAGCCTATAGCCCATTAAATCTCAAAAAACGTTCCACATAATCTTATTTTTCCGATATTTTACCTTTAAAGGTAAAATATCGAAAAAGATAAAATATGCCATTTTTAGCTTGATTTAATTGAACATTATGGTAGAAACGAATGTTAGGGTTAAAAGCCACTTGTTCGTACCAAAATGTTCCTATTTGTCAGTCTAATATGAACATCCAGAAATTCATTTCGATCGAATAAAGAAATTTTGCCCCAGTCCCCCTGTGGATCTATTCATTTTATAAGTAGTCACTTTTTTAGTTACCTCTGTCACATTTTGTCTTCTAATGTTCGAATGCCATTATATATTTTTTTGTCTCATCTAACCTCAAAAGATACGAACTTTTGTATTTTTATTATAGTTTTTTTTTATACATGAAATATATCGAATCATATAAACCAAATCGAAAGAATATTAAAAAAAAACAACAACTAAAAACAACACCATAATAATTATATAAATGTAATAAAAATGTGAACTCATATTCAGGGATTTTTAAGCATTTTTTTGATACAAAAAATTAAATAAAGAAAAATAAAATCATAAAAAAAAACAAACGAATAAACAACATGTTTATATGTGTGTAAAAGTTGCTTGTACATATATATGTATTACAAATAAGTTAAACACAAAACAAAATGTATTATAGTGAGGAAGAAAATTTTGAAAATATTTGTAATTTCATAAAAAAAAATTTTGTGCAAAAACAAAAATTTGTGGAATTCAAACCTTTACCTTGTAAAACATTTGTGAGCAAAATCCTTCATATTTTTTCCACTCTTTGATGTAAACATTTTCTCGGCCACCAAATAATATTTTGTACCTCTTATAAATGTGATGATTTCATTTGAAAATTCTTAAAAGTATTGTCTCAGACTCCACAAGGATATTTATTCTAGATCATCACGAATTGCTATGTCGATTTAACCATGTCCTAACTATACAACTTTTGAAATACGTAGATAATATTTTGAGAATCTGCATTTTCAGTTCATAGAAGTTTTGAAATTGAGAAAGAGTCATACATTCAAGCGAGTCGAATGTAAATTGACTTTATATACTCCCAGAAAGTAGACACGAATCCTTGCAAAAAACTGTGCACATCGAACGACAACGACCCGATTGAATGTTACTTGGCTGTTTGAAATTCGATTGTTATCGATTGAACAAAATTATCTTCGATTTTTGGGTTTTGTCTTGTTAAAGAGAATATCATATGGTTATGATTCATTTATTTAAGAAGACGTTAGAAAGACCTTTTCTTCAAAGAAGACCTGAAAAAAGTCTTTCTGTAGAAGCCCTACAAAAGATTCTTTACATGGAACACCTGAAAAGTGTCTTCTATCCGTAATAGACCTTTCCTATCTACATCTACTTGCAGACACCCCTTCCATAGAAGAAAATATAAATATTGGAAAATATGTACTCATGAGTATTCCATTAGGCATAAAAAGGGCTAAAATCTTCATGTGTAAGTTTTCGGCATTTCTGTTTGTAACTCCTCGGAATAAGCACCTCACAACTAAATATATTCTTGATCAGCATAAGATTGTATGTCAATTTAGTCATGTCCGTCCATAAATGGAAATCCCTTTAGCTTCCGAACGAAATAAAGTAGTTTGATAAAAAATTGTTGAGTTGCATTTTGGAATTTTTTGGCAATGACAATGGATTTAAGGTGTTTTCGCCGTACAAGTCATATTTTTGCTGTAAATTTGCAGTTTGTATTCCCTATATGTAGAGAACATCTTTGCAAAGAACTGTCCATATAGATCCAAGTTTAAGTATAATCCTCAGATAAAAGTACCTCCAGATATTCGGTATTTTGTCACAGTTTTCACCGGAGTTGTATTAAATTTGACATTTGGAGTTCGTGATGGATACAGGTCCACGTCTTCGTTGAAATTTTCCTAACTTTTCAGGGAAATATTTCAAATTTGTAATTTGGTGTTCGCAATGGTTACTACTTTCTATTAAAATTGCCATATAAACATTTTTTCCGTCTTTTGATTAATTTAGCCACATTGACGGTCGTAATATGCACCGCCCTCGCTGCCTTCTTTAAAATCAAATTCTTAACTTTGACAAAACGGCGATCCATACATTTCGACAGATATTTCTACAAATTGTGCGGATCAATTTTTAAAAAAAAAATCCAGAGATTTTCCGTAGAAGCTTCTGATGTCTATATGCTTGATTGATTTTTTAACCTTGACTGAATCCAATGACTATTTAATGAGGGCATGCAAGGAGGAGAATTCAGACCTTTGTCTTCTCTTGTTGTCAAAATTTTTTTCCGAGTGCAATCCTTCAAAAAAGGAAAATCTCTATAAACTGTCTCACAAACAAGGCTCCATAAATTGACTCAATATGAATTTCAAATAACAAACTTAGTTGTCAGTTGGGCTTACTGGTCGACCTTTTATAGGTCATGGTTGTTCCCGTTTATTATTTTTAAAATAGAATCATTAATTCTAATTTTTATTAAAAACAATTGGCTTTGACAGCAAAACAAGAGAACAGCCAGTCTTATCGTGTCACCTTGTAAATACATCTGGCTGAATCCTTCACTTTTGATAATTGACATCTATGGTGTTCCCTAAGACCCTTTCTTCACTCATTTTTTGCATAAATTTCATAGAGACCTCCCTTATTAACTTTCCATGTATATATGCTCGTTTATACTCCCATTTCCCGCAATGACCTCACTATAATACACTTTGCCTGCTTTCTCTAGATTTTTGTGTGAAAACCAAAATAAAAACAATAAATGAATATTGTTTTTTATTTTTTATTAAAAGTTTTATTTGTAATTTTTTTTATTTACATAATTTTTCTTATAGCGCAACAGTTGTAATTGTTAAAAATAAAAACTACTATATTTAGAAAATATATATGTATGTAACTGTGCATAGAGATTTAAAGAAATGAAATCTCCTAAACAAAAAAAAAACAAAAAATGACCTATCTATCCATCTATTGAATGTAACAATAATTTACAAAAACAACAACAATATATAAATTTTTATACTGTACTATTCTCGCTTCCATAACATCCACCACCACCATCACCACTACCAGAACCTCCTATAAAATAAAACAAGAAAACAACTAAATAACTGTAGCAAAGAATCAAATATGTAGGAGCTTCATAGCTGAAATAAAAAATATTCGACATTTTTTTTTTAACTAAAATATTTGGTGGTCAAGCGTTCATACCTTTTTCATTTTACTTAGAATTTGTTTTCCGATTCAGGAGCTTTATTCTTGATCTGTGAAAGTACGAAATGAAAAAAATTGCTTTGTAAAATTCCTCTACAAAAGTTTTCATTTAACTTTTTCACAGAACAAGAATTAAGGTCCAGAACTTATTTCGAAACCCATTTAAAATTCTGTTAATTTTTTTAAGATTTTTTTCCATTTTCACTTTCCATTCCCTTTCATTTTCATTAATTTTTTCTCCATTATTCAGAAAAAAATGCAGTGAAATAAAAGTATAGCCAAAAAAAATATTTATTATAAAATGCCTTAAATGTTGTAATTTATTAAATAAATGATAAACAAATAAAAAATGGAAGATACAATAATATATACAAAAAATATAGAAAAAAAAGAGAAACCAAAAAACTTAATGTGCTACATAAGATACATTTTCAAAATCGATTTGTTAAAAAAAATTATGGAATAAATAGTTTTCCTTAGCAAATTAAAAATAAATTATATACAGTATGAGCTTAGTAAATATAACTTATAAAATACCACATGGGAGATATACGGAATTTCGCCAGATTCAAAGAGGTATTAGAATTTAAAGAAAAATATATGGCTTTTCAGGAAAATAAATCAAAAGAATAAATTGAGAAAAATATTATCAAAAGCTCTATCGGAGAGTGATCTGGAAATATATTTAGAAAATAATTATGTATTTGTTTTCTTATAGTTGAAGATTTATTCGGTGGATTACTTTGGTCTAGAGTATTCCCCTATTGGCTTAACCTCATATTACTCTCCATCACATAGAGTGATCTGCTTCAAATATTTTCATGTTTTGAATATTGAATTTAATACAAATCTATAAAATAGACAAATATTCCTTAAATACTCCTTTTCCAAAATTGGATCAAAAAAGGTGACTTTTATTAACCATCTTTGAATTCATAAAATTTTCCTTCTCCGCATTGAAGTCTCCTCTTCCTAATCGGGCTCATACTGTATATAATTTTGATAAAAAGTCAATGCTTAAAATTATTCTCATATGCGAAAATGTGCGAAACCCAACTAAAATGCTTGTTAAAAATAATATTCAAAAAATCAGTAAATTGGCATTTTAAAATTAGATAGAAAATAACAAATAAGGACAAACAGATAAAATCAAATTTAATTGTAAATTCAAGAACAACAAAATTGAAAACAAGGGCTCAATTCTTATTCTATGAAAATGTGAAATGAAAAATTTCAAAAGAAATATTTTTCATTTTATATTTTCATCGAATAAGAAGGAATCCAGCACCAAAACAAAAAAAGAAATCAAAATAAGCAGATATTCATTTTGCAAACCATATCGACAAAAAAACTACAAAAAAGAAAACAAAACAAATTAATCAATAAGGTTTTTTAAATATTTTTCTAATTGGAATTGATATTTTTTCTAAAAGATACATTTTTTTATAATAACAAGAAAACCAAAAAAAAAATAAAACAAAATATTTAACTAAAAAAGAAACACAAACAAAAGTTATCCTATTACAAAAAAGTAAAATTAAAATTGTTTGCTTAGTTTTTATGTATTTTTTATATATAATATTACAAAAAAAAAAACAAAAAAAAATATTACAAAAAACCAAACATTTTTTATACTTCAAAATACTAACTAACGAATAATACTAATAAAATTAATAAATAATAATATTATTGTTTCCAATTAGTAAAAGTAAAAACCCCAATACAAAAAAAAAAAAAAACAAACAACAATAATACTAAGTGTTTTTTACCTTTATTAAATTAATATTATTATTATCAATAAATATTAAAAATAAATTGAACGGTACCTATTTTAATAATGTTTAATATCTAGTGGAATTAAAGTCAAACTACAATTACAACTATAACAAGAAAATAATTAACAAAATAAACCATTTGTATTTTGATGATTGTAAACAGGATATAAATTAAAAACGACATTAAATTGAAATAATGTTTGTATTTTTTCAAATAAATTACAAAAAAATGAAATATGATTTTTTAGAGTTTTATTCTTGGGTTTGGATTATTGAATAATAAAAATAATAATTAAAGCCCACCTCCCTGAACAAAAAAAATTACATCCGAGAAGAACTTCTCAAAGCCAAATCTGTGAAAAATCGTTCTTTAAAATCTTTCAACAAAAATGTATTCTTCAAAATCCATCTTCTTGCAAAATGTACCAAAAATCTTACATTAAAAGTAATCTTAAAAAATCACGTTCTTAAAAAAATATTTGAAAGACTATCCCTATTTCTAAAAATCCACGTCCTTGAAAAATTATTGAGAAAAATAATTTCTTATAAGTCCGCATTCTTAAATAAATTTTTAAAAATTCAAATATTCCTATAAAAAAGTTCACCTCCTTGAAAAAAAAATATACTGCAATCTACGTCCTTGAAAATCCACATCAAATATATACAAATGCAGTTCCTTTTAATTTTTATAAAAGTTCAAGTCCCTGAAATGATTTTCTTAAAAATCAAGAATAAATAAATCAAATATCTACGTCCTTTAAAAGAGTTCTAGGTGTTCAAAAAAAAAACATGCAATTATTGTTCTTTTAAAAAAAATCCTTCCCTTTCATCGAGAAAATAATATTTTCTTAAGAAAAGTCAACGTTTGTTTTTCAGAAAGTCCTTGAAAGTAAGTATTCCTAAAAATTTACCTCTGATGTTGATTAATTTGATAAAAAATCTATTTTATAAGATTAAATAGGTGGGTATCTAAAAATTATGCATAAAATGTCGAATTTACATCATCCACATTCGTTTCGTCCTTAAAAAGTAGGTCCTTGAATAAATAATCTCAAAAAATGATCATATAAATAAATATATTTTTTAAGTTAGACGTTTTTAAACGTTTGGCCCAAACGTTTATCGGTTTCACCTACCTGCGACTTGAATTCAGTCATCTTACAAAATCAAAATGTCATTTTCTGCAATTTCACCAAATACCCGGCAAACAGAATGAGAAAAAAACAGAAAGTAGCCCGACTAAAAAAAATTATGTGCAATTTGGTTCTGGCAACACTGTACAAAACCTAATATTCAAAGCACACTTCAAGGCGCCTTATTTTAGGTGGGTATGTAAGATGTTGCCAGAATAAATTTTAATATTACTGCTTGCCCAAAAGCATGCTTTGAATTTTGAAACGAATAATTAATCAAGCATTGCCACACAGTGGTAAGGGTATTATGTCTTTGTGCATCTGTTTGTAACATGGAGAAGGAAGCGAGATAGGCCATTATTTACTTTTGAGGATTTTCATAGAATCACTTTCTGAGTCGATTTATGCATGTCAGTCCGTCTGTGAACAAAATGCAGGTCGCATTTATTATCTGATTGGGATGAACTTTTCCAAACAAGATTTTTTTGGTCCAAGAACGAACCCTATTCAAATTGATTAGAATGATATCACATTTAACATGCACTTCACAATCTTTGGTACCATATATCAGAATTTTAAACTCTTACACTTAGGAAAAAAAATGTTGTCAAGATCGGTTCATATAGCTGTAGCTCCCATATACGGGTGAGATATAAAACTGCAACAAAGTCAAACGCCATAATTTTTTCATTTTTTTTAAATTTATTGAATGAAAGCAAAAAATGTAAGAAATTGCATTAATTTTTAGAATAAGTTTAGATTTGATCGAATTGGCCATTTTGACACGAATTATGGCCTTCAAACTGCCAATGAAACAGTCACACGCTGACCGAATTTTGATCTGCGATAGTTTGGCCCATACCCGGCGAAGCGCTTGCTTGAGGTGATCGACACTTTGGTGTTCTTTAGTGCCAACTTCCAAAATACTCCAGACACAATAGTCCAACGGATTGGTATCCAGAGATTTTGGTGGCCATTGTGCTCTGGAAATGAAGACAGGAACCTCAATTTGTAACCATTCTTGGGTGGCACGTGCTGGATGCCATTTCCAGTGGTTTTCCAGCGAATATATAAAGAAATCACACTATCACGCTTAAATTCCATCACGAATAACTTTTTTTTTCTGGAAAATGCTCACCAGAATGCTTTTGTACGCTTGTAAACAATATAATGAGCTGTCACTGGAATGTTTTTAACAGCTGTCGTACGAGAGACTTTGAAATGACAGCAGTCTGAAGTTGGTTGCAGTTTTTTTATCTCACCCTGTATTTCTGATTGTCTGGATATTGTGTGAATATACAGGAAAATATATTTTTTTTAATTTTGTGACAAAATGTCCGATGAAATTATATAATACAAATCTCCGTTGTCGAAATGTTATTTCTGAAAGCCACAAAGTCTAAACGAACACTTGACCTCAAAGAGGGCTTAAACGACGGAAGCTCCCACCACTGTTAATATATTGTGTCGATGCTGGTGCTCTTAACCACTAATCACGTCAAGCTGCTGGAACTTATCAAGGGCTGACGTAACGGCTTAAGCTAGAATCTTGAAATTTTGAGTGTAAATGAAGGGTATTAAATATCAGATCGCTGATCAGATGTGGGATAGATGTACTAAAGATTATTTGGATATAAATACTTTTGGTCCACCAAAATCGTAGCATTTGACGATGAGGATTATGTTCTTTTAGATATAGACATCGATTTGCAAATGTCTACTATAACGTGCATGATAAGTACTAAATGCCGCTAAAATTGTAAAATAGAGCAGGAAAAGAGCCTAAGCGTGATTTTCTATATAAGATCACTGTGGAATATATGAAATATATTCGGCCTATTTTATGTATTTGACTGTAAACCAATATCTTATGATTAGAGTACAGTAGAGAGCTTGCAATCAAATTTTGCCGAATTGTGGGACTGTAATTAATTTATGATTTTAATCCCACATTTAATTTCCATCCTAATTAAATAACATTGACCTTTAACCTTCGGCCACAGTGAAAAAAACTTGTTGATTCAGATATCGAAAGATTAGCTAGACTTGCTGGCCGTAATAGAAAATTGTGTGGTAAACCACAATAAAATAGAAAACATACACAAACAACCAATAACTATAATTTTTAAGGTTTCCCTCAGGCAAATGCAAAACAAATCGATAACAGACGGATTAGAAGGAAAGGAAACAGCAAACGTTTTTATTGTTATGGTTGTCGTATTTGGTTTAATTCCTTGTCACTTTTGCATAATACCACGACATTGATAATGACAAGAAAACACAAAATGGAAAATGTCATAACATATGAACGGAAAGAAGTCAGAGGTCAAATATCGGACAAAGACGGATGTGGAATACCCTAAGGTGTTCGAAAATGAAAACAGTCGAATAGCAAAAACTCTTAAAAATACATGTTTGTGGCTCTGTTGGTCCTTGAAAAAATATTAGTAAAATTTTGAAAAAATATAAAAAATTAAATTAAAATAATCCTTAAAAATAATTAAAAAAAAAACAGAATTAGATAATCCTTAAAATAATGTAAAAAATCAACGTAAAATAATTCTTAAAAATAATTTGAAAAATCCACGTTCTGTTGATCCTTGAGAAAATATTTTTTAAAAAATTCTTTAAAAAATTCACGTTCTGTTGGACTCTGACAATATTTTTTTAAATCCTTGAAAAAATATTCTTTAAAAAATTCACGTTCTGTTAGACTTTGAAAAAATATTTTTTAAAAAATTCTTTAAAAAATTCACGTTCTGTTGGACTCTGACAATATTTTTTTAAATCCTTGAAAAAATATTCTTTAAAAAATTCACGTTCTGTTAGACTTTGAAAAAATATTTTTTAAAAAATCCTTGAATTTTTTTTTTAAATTCACGTTCTGTTGGACTTTGAAAAAATATTTTTTAAATTATCCTTGAAAAAATATTCTTTAAAAAATTCAGGTTCTGATGGTCTTTGAAAAAATATTCTTTAAAAAACCCACGTTCTGTTGGTCCTTGAAAAATATTCTTTAAAAAATTCACGTTCTGATGGTCCTTGAAAAATATTCTTTAAAAATCCACGTTCGTTTGAACCTTAAAGAAGATGCTTTAAAAATCCACGTTTTGTTGGTCCTTAAAAAATATTCTTTAAAAATCCACGTTTTGTTGGTCCTTAAAAAATATTCTTTAAAAATCCACGTTCGTTTGGACCTTAAAAAATAGGCTTTAAAAATTCACGTTTTGTTGGTCCTTAAAAAAAATATCCTTTAAAAATCCACGTTTTGTTGGACCTTGAAAAAATATTCTTTAAAAAATCCACGTTTCTGTTGGTCCTTGAAAAATATTCTGCAAAAAATCCACGTTCTGTTGGTCCTTGAAAAATATTCTTTAAAAAATCCACGTTTCTGTTGGTTCTTGAAAAAATATTCTTTGAAAATCCACGTTCTGTTGGTCCTTAGGGTATTCAAATAAACGCTATGACGGGCCACAGGTTTTCTTATTCTGTTGTTTTTTATTTTTCCTACGCTTGTATGTGTTACAAGTAACCTTCCATTATACGAGGAATGTATGCTATAACAAAATAAAACAAAAACAATTACCACAAAGAATTTTTGCTATAAAAACAACGTTTTGCTTACGGAAATATTTTAGTTTTTTACCAGACATCGTTGAGTTCGTGCAACCAGAACAACCACCGAAATCCGAACCAAAATTCTCAAACACCAATTTAGGATTATTCTCACCATGGTGAATACAACAATGCAGGAGTGGATGTCCAACGAAATGGAACGTTTATCCTTAAAATGGGAACGCTATAAACCAGCCTGTTCGGGATATAATCGCATACACTCGGTACGCCTGTCCAAGAGTGTTACCCATATGCTTAATAATCCCCTGCCTGCCGAGGATCGTTTAGGTGGCAGCTGTTCATCGACGACGTCTATGCAACGAAGTGCCAGTCAAACTTCACAAGTCTTGAGTCGTTCGCCATCATCGTGGGAGGAAGTTTATCCTACAGTGCGAATCACACGCCAAGACTCGGAGGGGGAAAGAAAAGAGAGTGCACAAAAGTTCGCCTACTATCGAAATTGTTCGACACGTGTCACGTAGAATGCTATGCCAGGGCGTATGGATTTATTTGGAAACAATTTGAAAATATAGATGATAATAATTTGTGGAAAGTGCAGCATTTTGATGGCAATGCCGCCCAAGCGTTGGCACTTGTAAACGGAGCAATGCATTTCGTTTTTGCTGATAATTGCAACTCCTTGCGGTAGAATAATTTTGAATAGTTTTTCTAGATTTATATATTTGTAAAAGAGATTTCTATTTTTGTATATCCTTGATGTCAAGAAGAGAAGGAAAGTGAATGTTAAAGTGTCCCCCTGTAGATTAAGATGAATATGCCGAAACAAATTACAAACGAAATTGTTTCAATAACAATTATGTTTCAATAAAAACGACATGTTTGTTATAAACAAAAAAATATTCAATTTGGATTTGAAATATGAAAAATAAAAATTAAGTTTATATTTTTCATAAAAATGGTATAAGGTCTCCGTAAGAATCTACGACTCAAGAGCCTAAAAAAGACAAGACAAATTCATAACAAAATCAAGAATAGAAAATGCAAGAAAGAAAATAATATCATGGGTGGCTAGAAAAGTTATTTAAAAAGAAACTTTGAATATCTAACATGCTTAAGAAAAATCAAATATTGGAGATTTAAGCTTAATTTAAAAAGCCACGTTTGGAGAAGAAATCTTGAATAGGTCAAAAAGTATCAATTCTTTTTGCCGTCAAATGTTTACCCTATAGCCATTGCCCGTATATTTAAATATATTTTGATTTGCGTTTTGATTATTCAAAATTGTTGACCTTTTATGGGGAGGGGTTCCGAATGAGTGTGTCAATGTTATCCATTTCGTATCTTTATTAAAAATTTTAATTCCATATTTACATCAGATCCCTGGTTGACAAAAATATGTCTGTAGATATACAAAGTTTAAAAAGTTTCGCTGACTTGCTTCAAAAGGTATTAAGTATTGTTACCCTCTGTGGGAAAGGTACCCAAAGGGGTGGGCTTAAGTATCCAACCAGATCTTGCGTTGGTAAAAATACTGGAATGTATAAAATTTGAAGAGAATCACATTTATTTATTTTACATTTTATCACGTGTTTTTTAATCAAAATATTATGGGATATATTGAATAGATCATATATTGAATTACACCAAATCTTGTGTCAATAAAAATATTGGGATGCATACAATTTGATAAGAATTGGATTCTATTTTGCATTTTGTAAAATAGACATAATTAGAACTCTATAAAAATCTTTGAAAATTTTATTTGTTAAAAAATCTCTTAAAAATCAACGTGTGTGGATGTCACGTTTGGGACAGTCATATGAGGCTAGAAAAAATCTTTAAAAATCCAAATTTGAGGATGTCAAAGAAGGCTGGAAGAATTCTTTAAAATGTCCACGTTCGAGGTTGGTTCCTAATATGCTTTGAATAATCCACATTTAAAGATGTCAAAGGATGCTAGAAAATTTATTTAAAAATCCACGTTCGAGGATGGCTTCTAAATTTTTTTAAAAAATCCACATTTAAAGATGTCAAAAGAGGCTAGAAAAATTATTTTAAAAATATATAAAGGAGGCTGGAAAATATTGAGGACTTTAAAGGAGGCTAGAAAAAATCTTTAAAAACATTTCTTCACGTTTGTGGACTTTCTTCTTTAAAAAATCCGCATTTGAGGACTTCAAAGGAGGCTAGAAAAAATCTTTATAAAATCGACGTTTGAATAAATCAAAGGAAACTAGAAAAATTCTTTAAAAAAACACGTTTGAAGAAGTCAGAGGAGAATAGAAAAATGTTTTCAAAATCCACGTTTGAGGATGCCAAAGGAGTTGAGAAAAATTATTTAAATACCCCGTTTGAAAATGTCAAAGGAGGCTAGAAAAATGTTTTCAAAATCCACGTTAAAGGATTTTAAAGAAAAATTATATAAAAATAAAATTATATAAAAGAGTCTAAAATATTCTTAAAAACATTCTCTATTCATAGTAGTTGATTTTTTAATCGTCTTTCGAAGAGCTCGGAAATAGTGAAATTTTTATTTATCTAATAATCGAAGCGTGATTGATAAGTCCCACTAATGTGGAATTGAAACAAGATTCACAAAATCTTTAAAAATCGAAAGCAAAGTTGAAACGAATTTGAATTAATGTGATTTTTTATTACAGTGGACAGTAGGTCCTGTCAAATAAGATGCCTGTTTTCTTGTTCCTCATTATGGTGTTCCACGCAGTTTATATAAATTTCCCATTTGCGTCTTTAATTCATCCGGTTCTTATGGATTTTACTCTGGAATCCTAGTTTTCAACATCCAGCGATATAAACACTTTTTGATCGGGTTTTCAGAACTTATAATTCAATTCTGAATTCAGAATATTTTAAAGGGTAAAACATCTGACATCTTGTTCATCAATTCAATTCATCTCCGAATTACAATATGGATTTCTTTGTCGACTTACGATCGCCCTGAACCATACAATCAATATCATCCTGCTCAAAGTAGGCATAAATGAGACGAAGATTATTCGTAAAACCTGCACCATCTTTCCAAGGCGAAACAATGAGTATGGTATCGCCAGTTTTCACAATCCCTATACGTTTTGCAATATTCAGGGCATATTGTATGCGGACATCTACACCTTCCAGCCAATTGTCATCGAGTTTTTCTGGAAAACAAATTACAATTATTAATTGAGGACTAAATGGAGTAAGGTAAGTTGGTTTACCTGTGTAAAGAATTGGAACAATGCCACGATATAGAAAACATTGCCTAAATGACCGAGAACATCTCGTCACAGCCAAAACAGGACATTTAGGATGATATTTTGCCAGCAAATGAGCCGAACGTCCGGAAGTGGTTAGAACAATAATTGCCGAAGCCTTAGTTTTATTGGCAGCATTAACAGCCGATATGGCAACTGTATTAACTGGATCCAAAGTGAGGGGAATATCTATTACTCCATTTCCCCTATGCATAGCCAACTCAAATTCACGAACTATACCATCCATCATGGTCACAGATTCAACGGGATATTTTCCAATTGCTGTTTCCGCCGAAAGCATAACACAGTCGGCACCATCTAATATTGCATTACCCAAATCTGCTACTTCTGAGCGGGTGGGAGTTGGCTTCTTGCACATGGAAGCTAGAAGCTGGGAGGCAATTATTATGGGTTTCCCCATTTTATTGCAAAGTTCAGCAATGGCTTTTTGAGCTAAAAATATTTTTGCCGGAGGGATTTCTATTGCCAAATCAGCTCGATCGAAGAGTATGCCATCAGCCTCGGACAATAACTCATTAATATTTTGCAAACTTTGAATGCAATCGATTTTGGCTATTATCTTTAGCTCTTTGCCCTTTTGACCCAACACAGAACGTATTTCTCTTACAGCTTCGGCATTGCGCACGGTTGAAGCAAAAATCATATCAAAATTGTGTTTGAGAGCAAATTTCAAATCATTTCGATCTTTTTCCGATACAGCTGGCAGGTCCACATTGACTCCGGGTAAATTAATTTTCTTGCGAGAACCCAATGTACCACCACGGCGTATTTGACACATCACACAATCCACACCCAATTCCTTTACCACCAACTCCACGGCTCCATCATTTATGTACACCAAATATCCGGGCAGCAGGACATCAATAATCCGTTCATAGTCCACATAAATAAAATCACGATTTCCCTTATCCATCAGATCACGATTGATAGATAGACGGAAACTATCATTGGTTCTCAATTCGATTTCAGCATTTGGACCAGCTTCCAAGAGGCCAGTTCTTATTTCGGGTCCCTTCGTATCCAAGGCTAAAGCAATTTGTATATTACGCCCCACCTCTTGGGAACAATGTTCAGTAGCTTCGTGTAATAACTGCAGCGATCTCTCATGAAACATTTGTGTATCATGCGAGAAATTTAAACGTGCAATATTCATGCCAGCCATAATCATTTGTTGTAATATTTGGGAATCTTGAGATGCCTTCGATATTGTGCCAATAATACTGGTCCGACGATATTGAGAAGCAGGCTCATTGAAGATTAGGTGGCACTTTCGTGGCGTTGCCTGGTCATCGTTCATTTTTATTGAGATTTTTTAAATTTTCACAGAAAATTTTGATATTGTTTTTGTGAATTTTAAAATTGCTTTTGGCTTCATTACTTTCAAATATAATTTAAAAAATATTTACAATATTTTAATTGCATTTTTTAACCTTCCCAGACATTATCCAACAAGAATTCTCAAACGTGGTATATTTATGAATTTTTTAAGACATTTTTTTAGATTTTTAAATAATTTTAACCTAACCTCATGGACATCTTCAAAACTGGATATTTTTAAAGAAATTCTCTTGACTCGAACATACTTATTTTTTAAGAATTTTTTTAGTCTACTTCGACATCCTACTTTTCTAGTCTACTTCGACTTTCCAAACGCGGATTTACTGACATACTCAGTTAAAAAAAAGTTCTAGTTTCCTTCGACATCCTCAAACGTGGATTTTTTTTGAAGAATTTTTATAGTCTGCTTTGACATCCTCAAACGTTGATATTTTAAAGAAATTTTCTAGTCTATTTCAACACTCTTAAACCTAGTTTTTTTTAGAGAAATGTTCTAGTCTACTTCAATACCCTCAAACCTACTTCGACATCCTTAAAAGTGGATTTTTTAAAGAAATATTCTTGTCTACATTGACATCTTCAAACGTGGAATTTTTAAACAAATTTTCTGGTCTACATTGACATCTTCAAACGTGGATTTTTTAAATAAATTTTTAGCCTACTTTGACATCCTCAAGTGTGGTTTTTTTAAATAAATTTTCTGGTCTACTTCAAATGTGGATTTTTAAAAAAAAAGTTCTGGACTCCCAAACCTTGTTTTTTTAAAGAAATTGTCTAGTCTACTTCAATACCCTCAAACCTTGATTTTTTACTTCGACATCCTTAAACGTCGATTTCATAAGGAAATTTTCTGGTCTACTTCGACGTCTTCAAACGTGGATTTTTTAAAAAAAAATTCTGTACTACATTGAAATCTTCAAATGTGAATTTTTTTAAAGAAATTTTCTGGTCTGCTTCAAAATCTTCAAACGTGGATTTTTTAAAAAAAAATTCTGTACTACATTGAAATCTTCAAATGTGAATTTTTTTAAAGAAATTTTCTGGTCTGCTTCAAAATCTTCAAACGTGGATTTTTTAAAGAAATTTTCTGGTCTGCTTCGACAACGTCAAAAAGAAATTTTCTGATCTACTTCGACATCTTCAAAAGTGGATTTTTAAAGAAATTTTGTGGTCTACATTGATATCTTCAAACGTGGATTTTTTAAAGAAATTTTCTGGTCTACATTGACATCTTCAAACGTGGATTTTTTAAAGAAATTTTCTGGACTACATTGAAATCTTCAAAGGTGGATTTTTTAAAGAAATTTTCTGGTCTACTTCGACATCTTCGAACGTGGATTTTTTAAACAAATTTTCTGGTCTACTTCAAAATCTTCAAATGTGGATTTTTTAAAGAAATTTTTTGGTTTACTTCGACATCTTCAAAAGTTGGTTTTTTAAATAAATTTTCTGGTCTACTTCAAAATCGTCAATGTGGATTATTTAAAGAAATTTTTTGGTTTACTTCGACATCTTGAAACGTGGATTTTATAATGAAATTTTTTGGTCTGTTTCGACAACCTCAAATAGGAATTTTTAAAGAAATTTTCTGGTCTGCATCGACAACCTCAAAAAGAAATTTTTTAAAGAAATTTTCTGGTCTACATTGACATATTCAAACGTGGATTTTTAAAAGATATTTTCTGGTCTACTTCGACTTTTTTAAACGTGGATTTTTTACTTCGACATCCTCAAACAAGAATTTTTAAAGCCTACTTTGAAATCCTCAAACAAGAATTTTTAAAGACTACTTCGGCATTTCTAAGCATAAATTTTTTAAAGAAATTTTCTGGTCTACCTCAACACCCAGAAATAGGATTTTTTTAAAGAAATTTTGAAGTCTACTTCGACATCCTCAAATAGGAATTTTAAAGCCTACTTTGACAACCCTTAACATGGATTTTTAAAGATTTTTTCTATTCTAGTTTGATATCCTCAAATGTGGATTTTTTAATAAATTTTTCTAGTCTCCTTTGACATCCTCTAACCTCGATTTTTTAAAGAAATTTCTAGCCTACTTCGACATCCTCATTCGATATTTTTTTAATGAATTTTTAAAGAAATTTTCTAGTCTACTTCCACATCCTCAATTTCCTTTAACAACCTCAACTGTGAAATTTTCTTGCCTTCTTTTAAAGAAATTGGAAGATATCATCAAAAGCCTCCCCTTTGATATTTTCAATCGTGGGTTTTTAAAGAATTTTTCTGGCCTCATTTTAAATCATCGGATGGAAATTTCTTTAGACTCTTTGGCATCCTCACATATGAACTTTTTAAAGAAATTTTCTAGCCTCCCAATACTTTATCCAATTGTTATTTATTTATTTTTTTTTTTGGAAATTCTCCTGCCCTCTTCGTCATTGCTTGTCTACAACCTTCTTATGTTTTTAGCTGGAAACCAATAAAACCCCTCCTCTAGAAACCAATAAAAAACACCCTCCTCTAGACAATCTACATGTTTGCCGGAATAACACAACATAAGCATCTTATGGATTTTTTTTTCCATATTTCGATTTGAAGGCAATCTAGGTTGCCCTTCCATGTAGAACAAGTGATTATGTTGTGTTGCGTTTATGATAACAACTACAACTCGATGACAACAGAATGGACACCACTTCGACAATGATTGGATATTTTCAGTATTCGATAAAACGTCGTCGTTGGTGGTGTTTGACAAAATAAGACACCAAAAAAACAAGTTGAACATCTAACCTACTACTCTACTACAACATGGTAAATAAAACACTGCAAAAATGGATGACCAACGAAGTGGAACGTTTATCCTCAAAGTTGAAACATCTAATGCCAGGATGTTCGGGTTACAATCGCATACAAAGTATGGGTGTTTAGAAGAGTGTACGGTATACGGTCAATGCTCCTTATCAAATTGATATGCGCAGCGGTGGAGTTAGCGGCGCCAGAATTAGTTCGAATAAAAAACCAACACATCGCCGACAACCGAATGTACATATTTTGGATTGCCCACTGTCGAATTGGGATATGTTATACCCGAGTACATCACCTAAAATGTATGCTGTGGTAAGAGTTAAACGGGCCGGCAACTATAGAAATGATCGGGGACAAAAAGTTGTCTATAACAGGAATATGGGATCATCGAGACTTATTTAAAGAAATCAATTGAATACAATACTAAACTTGTTTATAATAAAAAACAATAGTTGTGTTAAATATTATAACAAGTTTTTTTTAACAAATAAATATTAATGTTTCATAGTAAGGTTAAGAGTTTGAATTTTGAATTAAATATTTTCAAAGTCATTTTGAGAAATATATTTGGGGATTTCTTACCTTCAACCAACTTCAGACTGCTGTCATTTCTAAGCCACTCGTCCGACAGCTGTTAAAATTATTCCAGTGACAGCTCATTATATTGTTTACAAGCGTACAAAAGCATTTTGGCACTCCAGCATTTTAATGTGAATAAATATTTTGTGTCTCGTTACCGTGATACTGGTAGCGTAGCCCGACGTCAAGGAAGTGGACGGAAGAACACAGAAACATCAGCAGAAATGGTTCGAAAAGTATAGAAGCGAATTGATCGAAACCCGCGTCGCAGTGACCGAAAAATGTCTCGTGATCTGAACATATCGCAATATTCCATTCGGCAAATATTGAAAAATGAGCTCGGGCTAAAGCCATTGAACTTACATCGCAACAGTAAAAAAATAAACTCAAAAGAGCTATAGAGTTGCTTCGCTTGGCCGAAAGTGGTGAACGGCCGAATTTTGAGTTTTCCGATGAGAAAACATTCGTTGTCCAGCAATTTGTAAACAAACAAAATGATCATGTTTAGTTGACAAAGAGGTCAGCTGAAAATGTGCATTTTCGGTTGGCCACCAAAACTCAAGCGGCTTGGTCGGCATGGTGATGGTGTGGGCCGCCATAACAGCCGATGGTCGCTCTTCGCTCGTATTAATCGACCTTGGCATCAGAATAAATGCCGAATATTATCGCGAAAATATTATGAAGGGTATATTAAAGCCTTGGGCACGCAAACATTCTGACCATCTTCGGACATTCCAACAGGGCTCTGCATCATCGCATGGTTAGAAAATGAGGTTCCTCGCTTCACTTCCAGCGCTCAATGACCACTAAAATCTCCGGATACCAATACGTTGGCCTATTGTGTCTGGTGCATTTTGGAAAGCAAGGTTGGCACTGAAAAATACCAAAGTTTCGATCACCTCAAGCAAGCGCTTCGCCGGGAATAGGCCAAAATACTGCAGAACAACATTCGGACAGCGTGTGACGGCTGCATTGGCCTTTGAAGGTCATAATTCCTGCTAAAAAATTTGATTCTATTTCTGACATTTTTTGCTTTCATTTAAAAAAAATGTAAAAGTTATGGTGTTTGACTTTGTTGCAGTTTTTTTTTACCTCACCCTGTATATTAGGGGATTTCTTTCCTTTTTGGAATTGGGGCAGCCTTGTCTGCAGGTTGAACACATATACTTTTCATATGAGTCCATATAAATAAGTTCTTTTGACATGTTGTAAAAATTTAATTCGCTGCACCGCCGAGCCAATTCCAAGATCTCAATTCTTGTTATGTGAAAATGTAAAATAATTAAATAAATAACATATTTTTTGCATTTCGTATTTTCTTACAAGGCATATATAAGGTCTGCCAATAAGCATATCTTTCTACTAAATATGCTGTGATTTGAAATTAAAATAATGCAATACTACTATCATCAAATTTGGTCTGCTTCAGAATTGCAAGAATGTATAAGTTTTTACTACGATAACCGACTATCTCTGTATGATATCAAAAAATTGCGAAACTAATAAATTCTTGCAGGCACTGGAACAGAACAATGTTGTCAAAAGTAGCCGTTTTGTCCGACCTTATATAGGCATTGTTTCCATAAAATAGAAATTCTACTTTTACAATTGTGACATAACTTATAATCTACAAAAAAAAATATTCAAAGAATTTCTCTTTTTTTGTAAAATTCACAAAATTTAATGTATTTTGAAAAAAGTTAAAGACATGTATAGAACAATATACTCATATACATATACAATAAAATGTTGTGCTTTTTTTAAATATAAATTCTTTCGAGTACATTGTTAATAATTTTGGACAATAGTCTATAATCTTCTAAACATAAAAGGAACTATATTTCTAAAATAAAATTAAAATTAATTTTTGAAAAATTAAATTATAAAACTATAAATAACAATAAAAACAGGAGAGCACTTTTGTCATGTAAAAAAAAAATAATAAAGGAAAAACAAGGAAAACAATTTATGGCTTACATAAACAACGAAAACCAATAAAGTGTAAAACCAAATTGTTTGGAAGAAAAACACACAAAAAACGTGGCAACAATTGGTCGACGAGTGGGAGTCTCAGCAAACAAAACAAATTCCAAAAATATAGTCTCCTCTAACCTAAGAAACTTTACAGGTTTCATCATGTAAATTATCGCCATTAAAATCTTCATCTTGCGTCGAAAAGGCACCGCCTTGTAAGACTTTGTTAACAGCAGCTCGGGCTAAATAGCCGGTGGTTACGTTATAGATCAATGAATAGAATGGTGTCATATCATTGTGGTGGTCATGGATATTGTTGTCCTATAATAAAAAATTCAGCACAACATTAAACGCCTTTAATTTTAAGCAAAAAAAGAACAATTTACCTTGCAATACATTAAGAATGCCTCCATTAGAATTTCATCCAAATCCAAAGCTTGTTTAAAATGTAATTCAGGATTTCTTTAAAAACAACAAAGATTAGTCAAATAATTCCCCAGGCAATAAAAAATGTTACATCCTCTTACCTATTTAGAATTGTTGCTATAATACACAATAATTCCACGGTAATTTGTCGCCTTTCAGGTTTCTCTATGCATATTAAGGTCTCCTCAACCAAAAGTGAGAAATTCAATTCGCCTCGACTCATATTGATTAAGGTCGGTGTGGCTGGCAACAAGTGACCTTGTGTTGTAATGCCCAAGGGTGTTCGCATTAGAATTTCCCATATTTTATTGTAGAAATGTTTGGGTACGCGACACAAGCAGCCCTCCAATTGGCGACGTTGCAGGGTTGTAAGTCTAGTATAATGGATGGAAGGGGTAGATAATAATGTTTGAAGGTTTTTAGAAAGTGATTCCGTATGGAAAGCAAAACAAAATGCAAATAATTAGCGAATGGAAAATAAACAAATGTAAACACAATATGATGTCTGTGGGAAAGGTACCAAAAGAAAGGCGACATAGTTCATCTCAAACCCAATCTAATTTTGTTAAAAATATTGCGAGGAAGATTTATGATTTTTTAAACGTTGAGCTTTGTAAGCCTTTATGGATATCTATCTATCTGATGCGATTTTAAAACAAATTTTGGGACTCCTCTTTCTTGTATGGCATTTAAGAGTTGGCTTCCCAGAATTTCCAGTCAATCGGCAGGCAATGATCTTTGCTGTTGAAGCCATTGAGATCAGCCTGATCATTGACCGCTACTCTCAGATCCTCCGGTGACATCCATTGAACAGCTTGTTAATCCTTTTTCGGCTTTGGGTCCCAAAGTTTCTGCGAAAAGATACCGGCTGGTTCAACTTTCATTTCCCCATCGCTGTGCTTCCCACTGTCCTTTTTCGCCGCAACCGAACCGTACGAGACGGTCAGTTGTATCGCCTGCGCCATCACCTTTTTCTTCGCCGCTTCGCCGGTTGCTGCTACTCAGTTGATCTCATTCTGGTGAATTTAGTCGCCTTTGAAGCTGCTTCGGTTTTGGGTCTCAAGGTTTCTGCGAAGAGATAACGGCTGGATCAACTTTCGTTTGCCCACTGTCCTTTTTCGCCGCCACCGAACCATACGAGACGGACAGTTGTATCGCCTGCGCCATCACCTTTTTCTTCGACTCACGTTGCTGCTCCTAGAAGAGAAGAGATACCGGCTGGTTCAACTTTCGTTTGCCCATCCGTGTATTTCTTTTTCCCCGCAACCAAACCATACGAGACGGACGGTTGTATCGCCTGCGCGATTCTTTCTCTTCACAGCCACTGGCTGCGAGGGGCATTTTGTCGACTTTGGGGCTGCACCCTTTGACGAAATGGGCGCTTCCGCAGACTTTACCATTTTGTGCCTTCACCTTCAACACCGTCGGAGTAGGTATCACTGGCTGCGACGGAACTTTATTCGTTTTTGGGGCCACTCCCTTTGACGAAGTTGGCGCATCCGCAGGTGGTGTGTTTTTTGCCCGTTCGTCGTGGCTACCTTCTTGACCAACTTTGCCATGCTCTCCTGTGCCTTCGCCTTGGACAGCATACAGTAGATGGAGAAGGCGAAGCCACTGCTGCGTTTGAAGCGTTAAAGGTAAACTTCGACTTGGTCTTCTTCCCCGCAGACTCTGTGGTTCGGGAGACTTCATTGTGGTCGTGTCTTTCTTTATGTGAGGCCATTCCAGCCATCTTAATAGACAGCTTAGGTTCTGCCTTCTTCGAAGACACCTTTTCACATGAACAGGAGCTTCCCACAGTCGTTGCTTTTAAGGAGTCTCGACATGCTTCACTGCTGCTCTGTAAGTGGGGATCCTACTATTCCCTTAAAGATGAGTCGTGACATTTCCTCACAAACTTCAAGTTCGTTCTGTAAGCTGTAACTCCTTATCAGTGATTTTTGATGGATCCCGACTAGCATAACGACTGCAATAATTAACTGCTCGCTGATGTGCCTTTTTCTCCCTTGCGGCCAGGGAAGTCAACAACACCTCCTCCAGACTCCAACGCTTTTTGCCGAGATAGCGAGGACTTATCGGTACTGGCCGACGTTATATTGGTGGACCATCAAAACAGAAGACCTAACTTTGTCTCGGGGAGTGAACTCTTGAATGAAAGCCGATGTTCGGATTACCATAGTACCCATGTCCTCTCTTGGTTCTTTATCCGTAATAATGCGAAGGATTGCCTAAAGCTTTGTTGAAACACTTTCGTTAATCATCTATAACATCATGACATTGTCACCTCCTGAGTTTCCCGTTCGTGCTTTTTTATTATTGGCAGAAGAATCGGAATCCTTGACCGTCCCCGATCTAGTGGTCGTGTAAGGAGTGGAGTCGAAATTGTGGTTTTATTGACTGAGGGTGGTGCCAAGGTGCCCACACCAGCATCAGCCAAAGGTAATATTGTTGTTTTTGGATATTTTTATATTATTGTCTTCCATGCATCATCGAGAATTGCATTCGTGCTATGGCCTGGGCCTGGTTATTAACGCCGTATTCATCCATTATTTCTCAGACCGCGTCAGAATGAACTTTATTCATTTGATATTTGTGTATCGATGTACATCTCAATTCAGATTGGCTCGGGCAATAGTTTTTATACCAAAGTTTTGGAATGAACAATTTCATCTTCAAACCTCACATGACTTAGATAGGAATAATGAGATTTTTAAATTAGGTCCAAATAAGGGTCTATCACCTACAGAATTTTTTCATCAGGATACTTCCTACAATTTCATCGCTTTCCTTTGCCACAATATGGACAAACATGTCCAGATCGGCTTCGAATGTCTCGGAACGGATATTGTCCATAAAGGAGGGCTCAGAAGTTGATATCTTATCCCAGTCAGAAGAGATTATGAAAATATTAATGTTTAGATTATTAATTTACCTTTCTTCAGCAGCCCATTCGCTAACAGTCAAGACCTTTTGCAATAGTATACGCACTTGGAAAGGTGATAAATTTTCCAAATCAATTGATTCCTGACCAGACATTTGCAAGTATAGACGCATGGCTTCCAATACCCAACCAATACGTATCTGTGAAAAACGAATAAAATTTGAGACTAATTTCCCACAATTCCCATGAGAAGAGAACTGCCACCTTACCTTCAAAATACCACGGAACATGGTGGGATTTGTTGCGATCAAACGGCCACAGTACAACACCACCTCCTGTTGCAGTACGGCTTGTACAACATTATAGGGTTGTACAGTTTTATACATAACTTCCTGGATCTCCGCTGGAGTCATTGGCTTATCGAACACTGTTTCTTTTTGCCCAATAACACCCACTGTCAATTCTTTACCATTAACCAGGACGGTTGTAATGAAAGGACTTATTGAATCAACAATATGGTGTAGAAGTGATGAACAATAACGTACAGCACGCCAATAACGTAAAGACCCGGCACGATGATATAATTGTTGTAAAGCTTGTATTACTGACAGCCCATTCACTTCGAAATGAGGACCTTCTCGATTCAATATGATACCCCATAATTGACAAAGACAATAAACGGATTCCGTGCTGCGCAGGGCATCAATGATTTCATGTGTGGGTTTGTGGTTATAGTGCTGAAATAGAAGAGAAATAAAATAAATGAAACAGGAACTTTAAAGGTGAAAACGGAATATATCCAGTGTTTAATATTTGTATAGACTGATAGCTCCATATGAATTAAAGCTTTAATGTCGGCAGCTTCATTCCGGTGAATGAACCCTTGATGGAAAGTCGAAGTGTGGATTACGTAGTACCCATGGCCTCTTTTCCTGATCCCAAAATGGCTTATCCGTAATAATTTGGCGGATTGCCTGAAGCTGTATTCAAACACTTTCGTTTATCATATCTAACATCATGGCATTGTCACTTCCTCAGTTTTTTTATTTTATTCAGAAGAATCAGAATCTTTGACCGTCTTCGGTCTAGTGGTCATGTAAGAAGTGGAAGAATAATTCGAATTTGTGATTTTATTGACTGAGGGTGCCAAGGTGTCCGCATCAGCATCATTATTATCTTTTGGTGGCACTGAGGTCGACCATGGCATTGCCTTCGTACTATGGCCTGTGCCTGATTATTAACTCCGTATTCATCTGTTGTACTTTTATAGTTTGAAATAAAAGCCAATGTTTGTTAATACTAAAGGTGTAAAGATTTATTGGATGATGAGCGTTCACAGCTACTAATTTAAAAAGAATGAAGAAGTTACAATGTAGTGAATCAGACTCGAGTGACAGACAAAACAAGACTGAGCAAGCTAAAATGGCGGTAGCACGGCGTCCTATTATATGGGCGTTGCCGTATAGGATGTTGCAACATGAGATGCCATATTGTTAATGTGGGTTGCCCCAACATCTCCCTCCTTAAGATGAGAAGGTGATCTTGAAATAGGTTCGACTGGTTGTCTGCGACTTGTTATTCTTTGAGGTGTCCAGTTTGGTGAACCTGTTGGAGTTGCAAAATGTTCTTGATGGTTAGGCAAAGCGATTTCGAATTCTTCAAGTAGTACGTCCAATGGTAGTTTTTGTCGTTCTTGACTGCTTGACTCTACCGATTCTCTATGTCGAAGTTGATCAGTATGAGCTCGTACTAGAATTTTCCTGTCCCCAACGTCGATTAGAGTGTTGTAAATGACTTTCCCTTTACGCTCGACTATTTCGCCTGTTGTCCAGTAACTTTTGTTTCCTTTGAAGTTTCTGGCATAGACCAATTCTCCGTTGCTAAACTCTCTGTTTTTGGTACCGTGTTTGGTATTGTACTGCTGTTCCATTTTGTGATTGACGTTATACTCAGGCGATTGTTGCTTCCTTAGAACGTCGAAGACCGTTCTCATTTTTCTTCCGATGAAGGATTCTGCTGGAGACTTACCTTCTGGTGCATTTGGATTTGGTGTGGATCTGTAGACTTCTAGGAAGGTTTGGAGAGATTCCGTAGGCGTTTCTTCCCCTTCTAGTTTTTTTAATGCACGTTTAAGTGTATCAACGAAACGCTCGGCTTGTCCATTTGAACTTGGATGAAAACGAACAGTCCTTGTGTGTTTAATGCCTTTTTTGCTGCACCACTTCTCAAATTGTTCTGAACAGAACTGTGTTCCGTTGTCCGAGACCAATTGTTCAGGATTTCCGAAGAGTGCACAATATTCGTTTAACATTTTTAATGTTGCATATGTGGTTGTCGTTGTTGTCTCGTATATAACAGGGTATTTTGAATACGAGTCGATGATAAGAAGATAATATTTACCTTTTTCTGGACCAGCATAGTCTATATGTATCCTTTCAAGAGGGTGTGAAGTTAATGGCCATGGGCAAAGATTTGTTTTTACTGGACTTTTTGCCGCATGTTGACAATTTTTGCATTTCCGAACAAAGTCTTCAATTTGTTTGTCGATGTTTGGCCAATAAACATAACTTCTGGCGATGGCTTTGCTGCGTTCTGCTGATAAGTGTCCTCTGTGAAGTTGTTGTAAGATTTGTCTCTGATATGATTTAGGAATTACTATACGATTATTGAAGAGAATACAACCATCGAAGGTTGAAAGATTTTCCTTGCGGTTGAAAAATTGAATAATTGATGGGTTAATATTTTTCTTGCTTTCTGGCCATTCTGTTTGAATGTATTTGAGGACCATTTGTAAATCCGTGTCTTTTGTTGTTGCATCGACGATCATTTTAAATGATACTGGGAGAACTGACATAGTTTCATTTATCTCGTTACGTATGTCTTCTTCGAATGATATTGAAGCCACTATAAAGTCATCTGCTGGTTTTTCGTGATTGTTGACTTTTGTTTTGCACAGTCCTGGGGTACTGTTATCAAAAACTGATTGATAATTCGTTTTCAATTCTGCTATTTCATCAACGAAGTTTATTTGATGACACCATGAGGTTATTGGTTTCTGCCATAGATTGAATGCTTGAATCCAATCGATTCCCATGATATTGAGTTTTTCTATATCTGTTATATAACATTTTAATGTTTTTGATGTTTTGTCGATTGTGACGTCACATTGAAATTCTGCTAGGAGCTTGATTGAATTTGCGTTTGCGTCGCTAGCGTTGTCAAAAGTTTCGTAGGCTTCAGGCTTACCTATAGCTTTCCATGTGTTGATAGATACAATTGATATGTCTGATGCAGTATCAATTTGAAGTTTTACAGGATTGTTGTTAATTAGGACAGTTGTGTGTTTCCTTAAGTCGCGGAAATTAATGTTGTGTGTTTTGAAAACTGCCTTAGTTTTGAATGATTTCCTTGAATTGCTGTATTTCTTGAATTCGTTCTGGTTGTTTTCAGATGATGATTTGAAATTCTTACCAGTCTTAGCGATGTTGCAAAAGTTATTTTTATGACCCACTTGATTGCATGTTGTGCATTTATGTTTCTGGAAAGGACAAAATTTGACGTAGTGAAGGTCTCCGCAATACCAACAGGGTGAATTGGGTGTTTTGTGCTTCTTAAAGTCTTTTGCGTGCTTGTTGAGTGAACAGACGATTTTTGATTGATGTTCAATGAGAATGTTGTCCGATTTGAGATCTAGAATTCGTTGTGTTTCGTCTACTAGTTGATCTAGGTTCATTGTAGTGTTTTCATCATCCAGTACCTTTAGTAAGCGAAGTCTTATGTCGTTGTCCTTTGCTGACTTGAGTCCTAAGACGAAAATGAGACATTTGAATTGGTCGATTTTCAGTTCTTTCATTTTGAATAGTTCGCATTGTAGGTTTACTCTGCTTGCGTATTCTCTGAAATCTTCGCTGTCGCCTTTTGCTAGCTGAAGGCATTTGTATCTTTGTGAGACTTGTGTTTCTGTTTTACCAAAGAGTTTCTTGAGTTTCTCTACTGTATCCTTTAGAGTCATGTCTTCAGGTTTTGCTGGTAATACGTAGTTGGCAAATCTTTCATGTACTTAGTTCGACATTTTTCTCCATAACAAGGCCACTTTGTCATGTTCTTCGAGTGAGCTTGCTTCTTTTTCGAAAACATGCACAAACCTGTTGTACCACGCTTGAAATATCAGACCGCTCTCTGGCTCGTATACGAATGCTGTCATTGACTGTGCTAGTGATTCCATTAGTGCTGCTTTGGATGAATTTGATGTTTGTGGTGAGTGTGGTGAATTTGGTGCTCCTTGTGCTTGAAGAAGATCAGCCATATGCTTTAGCAGTTGCGTTTGTTGCGACATTGCTTTTTGTTGCTCTGTTAACAATTGTAGAATTATGTCTTGAGACATTTTTGCGGATTGTTGTGTGTGCAATTATTGATCAATTTCCACTATCCTCGTCGCCACTTTTGTTGTACTTTTATAGTTTGAAATAAAAGCCAATGTTTGTTAATACTAAAGGTGTAAAGATTTATTGGATGATGAGCGTTCACAGCTACTAATTTAAAAAGAATGAAGAAGTTACAATGTAGTGAATCAGACTCGAGTGACAGACAAAACAAGACTGAGCAAGCTAAAATGGCGGTAGCACGGCGTCCTATTATATGGGCGTTGCCGTATAGGATGTTGCAACATGAGATGCCATATTGTTAATGTGGGTTGCCCCAACATCATCCATTATTTCTTAGACCGCGTTAAAATGAATTTTATTCGTTTGATATTTGTGTATCGATGTACCTCTCAATTCAGATGGACTCGTGGTTTTATTGACTGAGGGTGCCAAGGTGTCCACATCAGCATCAGCCAAATGTAATTTTATTTTTTTATGTTATTATCTTCCATGCGTAATCGAGTTTTGAAGGGACTGGGGTCGAACGTGGCATTGCATTATTAACTCCGTATTCATCCATTTTTTCTCAGACCGCGTTAAAATGAATTTAATTAATTTGGTATTTGTGTATCGTTGGACCTCTCAATTTAGATTGGCTTGGGAAAGTTTGTATACCTAAGTCTTGGAATGAATAATTTCATCTTCGAACTTCATATGACTTAGATAGGAACAATGTGATGTTAAAAGTTAGGACCAAATAAGGGTCTTTCATCTACGGAATTTTTTCATTAGGATACTCCCTACAATTTCATCGCTCCCCTTTGCCACAATAAGGATAAACATGTCGAGATCGGCTCCGAATGTCGGCAGGTAATGAATAAGTTTGTTTGGTTTTAATTTAAAAACTATACCACTGGCATAACGTGGATTTCCTTTTTGTTATGTTTTAAAAATGTTTGTGAAAAGGATTAGTTGATAAATTCGATGATCGCTTTGCGAAGATATTTTTGGGTGCATCCACATAAAAATATTTAGAAAATTCAAATTCGGCTACATTTAAAGAATCCTTATAAAATTTAGGTTTCAATCCTAAGTCTACCCTTTAGAAATTTAATTCTATATTTTGTAGGAATTCGTCAAATGTTACCTCACATGAATTTTTTTAAAATTCCAAGGAAATTTTCATATTTTAGAAGGTCATATCTTGATTAAAACATTTCTGTTGAATATTTTCATTATTGCCTTACCTCCACAGATATTTTCTCTTCCACATACGTTTGAGCTTTTGGCACATCGGTCAATGATTGATAACCTATATATTCATGATTTATTTGGGCAAAGGCATTCTCCTTATCCGACAAATCGCTCTGATTGATGAAATCCAAATGTTCTGTAATTAAAATTGTTTTAAATTAAAAATTTATTCAACATCAATAATCTCCTCCTCATCTTACCCATACACGAGCTACTAATTAAATTCTGCAAACGGCCAATGCGAACTTTCATGCCATCACAATAGCCCTTCTTCAGCATGGCCAGCAAATCAAGCATTTCCTTAAATTGGGGATCACGCATATGCTCCTCACGTATAAGCAAACAGACAGTTGGTCGACCCGACAAACGCCAATATTTACCAACAAATTGTAGCTCAGTTTTAATATCATCGATTAGTAGAGCCATATCACGATATAAATAAAAATCAGATACTTCAAATATCAAGGGATAACACAACACCGTCATGCCACAAATACGATACACTTTGCTGGTGCCCAAAGAACCCACCGGTCGAGGTGGACGACCAGAGAGGCCAACTTTTTTATTAACACCTAAATGTTGATAGACTTTAATCAACTCCGTGGAAGACCAAATTTGTACGGGCTCAACCTGAAAGAAAACAAGTTAATAATTAAAGATTTTTTTATTAAGGTTACAAAATCTGTAACTTACCTCATGAGGTGTTTGAGTTTGAATACCATAGGTTGCCATCATTGCCTGCAGACGCATTGACTCGGCAATCAATACAATTTGCACTACTAAATCTGTAGCTGTACCCTGAATTTAAAAGAATTATAAATCAAAAATAAAATTAATTGTTTGGTCATAAAAATATTTTAAATTAACAAGTAACAAATGCAAATATGAAACACAATAAATATATACAAAAATGTATAAAAAATATAAAAAGTTTAGTAGAAAAATGCATATACATCTCTTATACATATATTTTAAAAAGAAAAGAAAAACAAAACATGCAACATTTCATAGATATCCATTTATACATACATACATAGATATCCATATACATTCCATACAAATCAAATAAAACAAAAATGCCATTAACAAATATGTATATTATATCAAAAAAACGCAGAAAAATACAGTCAAACACTGTTACAAAGAACACTGTTTAGAAGAAAAAGAAAAATAAAATTAATATTAAATTTCAAAATAAGACAAAAAAAAAATTTTTTTTGAATATTTTTTTTTCTAAAGTTTCTTTGTAACAATGTTTGACTGTATTTTATAACCAAATGCAATAAACATATTATTTTAATAAAAATTTGTTGTTTTTATAAAAAATTTACCTCATTCTTATTATTATCCCCTATAAAAGGAACTCTAGATGTCTAAATGAACCATTTCATTTTGGTTGTTAGTAGTAAATAGGAAAGATAATGCTGATTAGATTTTGTTTCAAGTTTTTAAATTTTCTTAAAGTGTACGAAGCGTAAAAGTGGAGAACCAAAGTGGGGGTGGAGTTGTATTTTTACAGAATCAACCAAAACCTACTTTAAAAAACGAAACATATGTACAAATAAGCTTGTCCTTTAAGCTTTTTGGGATAACCAGATAAGTTCTTGTCAAATTGTGGCGCATAAATATAATTTAGACTACGAGCTCTGAACATTTCCTAACAAATTATCTGGGAAACTGTCAATGGGAAATATTGTTAAATAAAATTAAAGCATTTATATATAATTGAGAGAATGTAATGTCCGATTAAAAGACTTACTTGTTTGTTCGGGAAGACCTATAGATCTTCTATGAGAAGACCTCTTGATCTTCTATGAGAAGACCTATTGGTCTTTTATGAGAAGACCTCTTGATCTTCAATAAGAAGACCTATTAGTCTTATATGAGAAGAATTATTGGTCTTCTATGAGAAGCCCTATTAGACTTCAATGAGAAGAACTAGTAGACCAATTGGTCATATATAAAAAGACCTACTGGTCTTCTATAAGAAGACCTATTGGTCTTCGATGAGAATACCTATTTGTCTTCCATGAGAATACCTATTGGTCTATGAGGAGACCTATCGGTCTTCTATGAGAAGAACTGTCGGTCTTCTACGAAAAGACCTATTGCTCTTCTATGAGAAGACCTATTGCTCTTCTATGAGAAGACCTAGTGGTCTTCTATGAAAAGACCTAGTGGTCTTCTATGAGAAGACCTAGCAGTCTTCTATGAGAAGACCTAGTGGTCTTCTATGATAAGACCTATTGGTCTTCTATGATAAGACCTATTGGTCTTCTATGAGAAGACCTTTTGGCCTTCTATGAGAAGACCTATTGGTCAATTTTTGTCTCTCCGCCAGTTACAGAATTAAACCTAGAAAATGTCGTTGGCCATTTTTGGTCAAAGTTCACGATTGATCCCTGGAAAATCATTTTTTAAAAATCTTTGAAAATAATTTTCAATAATTTCAAAAAATTGCGATTAAACATAAAAATAGTTTTGAAAAATTAAAAATCCACGATTGGTATTTGAAAACATATTTTGTTAAAGAATCCGATTGCTTTGTAAATTTTCAATTGGGTTTCGAATCCACAATTGTACCCTAAAAAACCCCGATTGGATGTTTAAAAAATTGTTAATCTAAAATTTTTTCGGATCAAAATCATGCGCCACCCAAGAATGATTACAAAATGAGGTTCCTCGCTTCATTTCCGGCGCACAATGGCCACCAAAATCTCCGGATACCATTCCGTTGGACTATTGTGTCTGGAGTATTTTGAAAAGCAAGGTTGGCACTAAAAAATACCAAAGTGTCGATCACCTCTTCGCCGGGAATGAGCCAAAATACCGCAGAGCAACATTCGGCCAGCGTGTGTCATTTTCATTGGCCGTTTGAAGAACATAATTCGTGCCAAATGTGACCAATTCGAACAAATCCAAAGTTATTCTAAAATTTGATGCTATTTCCGACATTTTTTGCTTTCATTCAATAAAATTTAAAGAAAAAAATTTAACAATTATGACGTTTTACTTTGTTGCAATTTTTTATCTCGAAAATAAGCGATTGATCCTTAAAAGGGCATTGGGTTTAATTTTTATTTCTAAATCCCTGATTGGTCTTTGAAAACTTATTTTTTTCTTTAAATCCGACTGGACTTAAAAAGGTTTTTTTTTTTTTTATAATCCACAATTGTGTTTAAAAACATTGTTAATCAAAAATTTCTTCGGATCAAAATCTTTCTAAGCACTAAGAGGCCAGTGCAGCGAAATTTTCAGATTTCTTTATTTTAATCTGCACCGAAAACATGGAGAACAGTATGTGCTTAAACGCCTGGAATTAGATATTTGTTTAAACATCTATATCCGAATTTAAAACATTACTCATTTAAAAATCCAAAACTATTGATGAATTAGTTTTAAAATTTAACCTTACCGTATATAGTTTCATGTGGGTTTTTATCAAATTTAGTATTGACTTGATTTTAAGAGTTGGCGAAATATAATCAATGTAATTTAATTTTAAAAAAAGTTAGTGTACATTTTAAAACACGCCAATTAATTTCTCATATTTGGCTTAGTTTTAATAAAGCAGTTGAAAAACGTTTACAACATTTTTTTTAGTTACCAATACAAATAATTAGAATATCATTATGTTGATCAAATGAATTTCGGATTACCAATATACGACAGTCCCTTATTTCAAGGAAAAAGAAATAAGCAATTATTAATAAAACAAAAACTACAACTATTATTATAACCCAAAACATTTAACACATCAAAAAAAAAACTCTTTGAGAAAATAAAATACACATTAAAAAACTGGTCATCAGTTTTTAAAACAATAACATAAAAATCAACTAAACAAAAGGTAACTACAAAAAAATCAATATATTTCAACGAGAAAAATTACTGCCCAAAATCAACTACTTACAGTGCCAGGTTTTGCCTATTTCAAGAAAAAAAAGTAAATATATGAAAGAATAAATTTACAATTAAATTAAAGGATATATAGTAAAATTTACAAAAGGGGACTACTACATAATATGAACGATTTAAGGGTTAAATTACTACAATTGAGAATTCATTTTAAAAATAATATTAAATTTTGAATTTAGTCGAAAAACAAAAATTTTGCTTTTTTTTTAAAAAAAAGGAAAAAAAACTTAGGAAAATGTAATGTTTTGTTCTTAGCCTTTTACTAGTTTTTGCTATAACTTTTTGCAAGGATTTAGATCCCAGCGTATGCATTTTGTGTGCGTACGTAAAAAATTAATATAGGCTACAACCGTATGCATGCTATTTTGTTACAAACTACTCAAATGCCATGTGTGGAATTATTTATGCCATTTTTTTATTGTTGTTGTTCTTTGTATATAAAAGTGTATTTTGCTGTGAGTACTTAGCTATTGTCTTGCAATAAAATTAAACATACATATGTCGTATATTTTTGTTGCTAATTATATATCGAAAATAACTTACGTTGTGTTTCTCATCGAAGGCTTTTCCCTGGGATATATGTTAATTGTATTTGTTTACAATTTTTTTGTTTGTTTGTATTGTTGTTTACCAATTTTATGTTTTTGAGTTTCAATTTAAATTTTTGTTTGTTTTTCATAATTTTACGTGGACATGGAGAGGACAACATATATAAGGTAGTCGTAGATGGTAGGTAATGGTAGTAGTAGTAGTAGAGGGGAAAACAAAAATATATGGACAAAAACATCAATTATACGGGGGAATATTCCATTATATCAAAGCCAATTCAGTAAGACAAACAAAAGTATCAATCAATATTAAAAAAATATAAAACTCAAATCTCTATACCCAATTGGTGGTTCATCATTTCTTCTTCGTCTTCAACAGTACACTAGAAGGCAAGGGTTTAACAACTTACCTGGAAAGCCGAGTAACGTCCGGCACGACGTGGTCTATTATAGCTGGGCAAATAACGGCGTATGGGATCCAATTCGTTAATATGCAAAAGACCCCCAGTTAGCAACTGAGCTATTATAAACATGGATTGACCCCACAAGAATAGCGATTGGGAAGGAGCTTTCACATAAGACCCCTCACCATCGGGGGCATAATACATTGTCACCACCGGATCACCGTGGGCATCAACATAGAGACAAGGCCTCAGCTCATTTTGATATTCCTCAATTTGTTCGGTATTATTCTTGAAAACACCATCAATTATCATGGCTATGAAAAACATGGGCCATTCACATTCATAGCCCTCGAATTCTTTGATTTCACCAGTGTGGTAATATCTGCAAGAATATATAATTATTGTCAATCATAGTTTATATTTCAGTTTTGAATTGGATTGGGAATATACCTCCTTGTTTTGTCTTCATTTTTGCTGAGGAAACCATCGCGAGAAAATCGCTTGAATCCCCTTTTGCACCGTAAACGATTGATGACATTATTTTTTGTCTGCTCCACCAAACGTTCTTCGTGTGAGGCAAAAGCTGGGAAGGACAAGGTTAAGAGGAGAGATGCATCAACACCCTAAAATGTTGGAATATAAAATTGAATGAAAATCAGAAAAACGCTTCATGAAAGAAAAATACTAATTCTAGAGAAGAAGAGGGAGTATATGGGTTCAATGTATTGTATACTTCGGCCCTCTCTGTTAAAAACAGCAAATTCTACATACAGAGTGAGATGAAAAACTGCAATCAACTTCAGATTGCTGTCATTCCTAAGCCACTCGTCCGACAACTGTTATAACTATTCCAGTGACAGCTCGTTATATTGTTTACAAGCGTACAAAAGCATTTGGTTAGAATTTTCCAGAAAAAAAGTTATTCGTGATGAAATTCAAACGTGATAGTGTGATTTCTTTATATTTGGCTGTAAAACCACAAGTGGCTATCGTTAGAGCAATCCAGCATTTAAATGTGAATAAATCTTTTGTGTCTCGTAACATCGCTCATTACCGTGATACTGGTAGCGAGGACGGAAGAAAACAGCAAGACCAGCAGAATTGTTTCGAAAAGTAAAGAGGCGACTTAATCGAATCCCGCGTCTCAGTGGCCGAAAAATGCTCGTGACCTGAACGTATAGCAATATTCCATTCGAAAAATATAGAAAAATGAGCTCGGGTTAAAGCCATAGAAATTCCAAAAAGTGAAAGAACTTATACCGCAATAGAAAGAAAATAGACCTTAAAGAGCTAAAGAGCTGCTTCGCTTGACCGAAAGTGGTGAACTGCCGAATTTGGTTTTATCCGATGAGAAAACATTCGTTGTTCAACAGTTTGTAAACAAACACAATGATCGTGTTTATCTGCCAAAGAGGTCAGCTGAAAATGTGCACCTTCGGTTGTCCACCAGAACTCAAACGCCGGCCATGCTGATGGTGTGGGCCGCCATAACAGCCGATGGTCGCTCTCCGCTCATATTAATCAACTTTGTTGCAGTTTTTTTATCTCACACTGTATACCCTCTCGAGCCATTTGGCTGAGGGACGTTTTTTATATAAAGCCATTTTCCTTTGTCTCATATATTTACCTTACTACTCGATTCTCTTGGCAACATTGTTTCGAAAATACTCCGATTACGATTGTGAGCATCGATGTCTACATAGACTACACTCCACGAAGCACCTTTTTCGCCAAACAAATTGCAACCATTGATGGCTTCCAAAGCCGATTTGGCCATGCCAATTGAGGAGGCATGAATTTCAGGTGTGCCATTATTATACTTCGAGCCACGTTCCCACATGCCAAAGTCGGGTGTGCGATAAGCACGCTCCACATAGTAGACTAAATTTTGGATAAAAGCAACTTCATCCTGCAATGAAAATCAAATGATATTCTCTCTATATAATTTTTGTAATAGGAAGCACCCTCACCTGTGTATATATAATTTGCAATCCCGATGTTATCATCTGCACCAAAAATATCAAATACAGCGATACCACATCAATTTGCAAATGATTATACAAATCATCCGAATAGATTATTTCACCAGTGTGCAAATGAAATTTACTATGCAAGGCATGTTGATTTGATTGTCGCTGTTTGAAGAGTTCAACACGTGATGCTTGTTTTATCCAACATTCCAATATGCCACGCATACATTTCACGGTGGACTGGCCTAGTTCATAGGATTTACCACGATCATCATCAATACGACGATAGGCTTGATATAAACTCCACACAGCAGCAGCACAATAAACACTATCACGTACACTGCCCACCTCATGATCGATGCTCATCACCGGAAAGAGGCCATTAATGGGACTTTGGAAGCGCAACAGCTGTCTTTTAACTGAAATAAGAAAAGAAGATTAATACATTGATATGAGGAAAACTTAAATTATTCTCGTCAAGAAACCTAATACCAATGTTAACAACATTTTGTGTGTGTCCTACTCATTGTGAACTTAAAGTGACAATGCTAAAATGGACCCTCAAGATTTAGGAAATGGAGCAGCTTTATCCATATTAGCAATAATAAGCCGCTAGATCCTCATAAGGAATAAGATGACATCCGATTTTTTAAATTAATAATAGATAAATAGAAATTGGACATATTTTCGGAAAATTCCGATGCGAATACGAATTGCCATTTTCTTGAATCTCCCAATAAAAATAATTGTTAGGCAACTTTCTATGAAGTGGTAGAGAACACATTCGAAACAGTATATATATACCCGGTGATTTTCATATTATCAATTAATTAAATGCAATTGTGAACGAGGTGATCGTTACACAGATCAAATTGACTAAGTCGATTTTTTAAGATACTTTATAAATTGCATTAAAATTTGAACATTTTTTAAACATGTCTACTTTTTTTGAATTTATAACCCCTTTTATTTAGTTTATCAAAATCCAATTTTTTACGCACATATATCTTCCATATGAGCAATATAAAAAGCAAATACGAAAACGTGACTTATATGCTTCTTGCAACACAACGGCAATTTGTACAATAAACAAACAATATGTATGTAGCCATATACCACACCAAACATCTAGCAAGATGCCAAAAGTGCTCAAGTATATATGTCCCAAGACAACAAAAAAAGGGGAATACTCGATATTATATAATTTAATAATAATTAAGAGATGAGGGATGCTTTGTAGAAAACTTACCAATTCCATAATAAATATCCAATTGTTTGCTAAAAAAAAATAAAAATATTACAATTTACGCAATTAAAAAGTAATCAATTTTTTCAACATACACAGTATCTTCATAATTGGATGTCTTTAGAAATGAATCCAAATTAATATCTTCCAAACTGTTGTGTCTTCCCGATGTTGATGGTGCTCCAGAATTGAGACCACTTTCTGGTGCATTGAAAGTAATGCCCAACCTGCGAAAAAAAAACTCGTTAAGAATTATGTTCTACTTAAATTATTGAACTCACGTTTTGGGTGGATCTCTCATCGTGTGGATTTGATGAAAAAACTAATTTTTCCCTGCTATTTTCTAAAGTTTTTGTTTAGTTTTTATTCCGATGTTGTTTTGGTTACTGGTTGCTGTGTAAATACCCTTGTAAAAGTCAAATGTGACACACAGCTGCGTAGGGTTACCACACTGCAAGAATTTGCGACAATTACTTTGTTTAGAATAGAATATAAAAGATAATGTGAATTTTTTGCGAATGAGGAGATGGATACTAGGCAATAGAGCACAGGGTGTTTCATGTGAATATGAAATCGCAACAACATTTACAGTGGCGGTTAAAATTAGATTAGGATTTTAGTAATGGTATAAAAATATAAGGTGACATCAATTTTTGGTTGAGTTCATGTTATAATTATTAGAAGGTAGAAGCAAAACTACAACGAATATAACTCTACAACAATCACATAGAAATTTGTAATTGTAAATAATTCTAGTATCGGAGTTAGTGAAACAGTAACTAACATCACGGAGAACGTTTCCTAAGATGAATGGTTAAAAATCTCCACGTTTTGTATATATGTACATGTGTGTATTGTTTTGAATGAAAAATACAATGAATTGAAATTATTTCAAATTCGGTTTCATATTTTCGACATTAATGGGCAATACATTATAAAATTTTGGGATAAATTATATTATCCTACTATTTTAGATTCAATCTTGTGGAATAACCACAAAATTCCATTCTTGTTTATAATGGGGTTTCCCCATGGTACAATAACAGGTAAGATAGAGCTACCAGCTGATTACAATTTTTTTCTAAGTGTGCCCGACTTCTGCCAATTTTGTGCATGTATTTATCGTTTTGAAAAATAAAAATAGAATATTTACAAAATCAATGATTGGAAATCACGTACATTGCGAAACGTGCTTTAAAGTTATTCACCAGTTTTGCCATGATATTGAAAGATATGACTGTTTAGATCATATTTATGAAAGAAAATCCAGCCATATCATTCATATTTTCTGCTGTTTAACTGATTTAAATTTTTAATTTAATTTTTTTTTCTTAATAAGCCATAGATTTTTTATCTCCAATACATGAATAACTGGCTAGGAAGCTTTTGAATTTATGTTTAAATAAATAACACATAAAAATTTGGAGTTACAAACAAAAAACGTTAACATTCAAATTTTAATTAACTTCGGTAAATAACGAAAATTTTTGGCAGGTTGGCTATCAAAACAAAGTAGCCGCTAAGTTCTACCGATAACAAAGGCGCTGCCAACTTTGTTTTGGAATTTCCATTTATAATTTTGCATTTCTATTTTACGGAAATATGTTGGTAATTCAAAAAATGGTTTGGAGGATCCCACTACAGGTCACTTTACCGTTAAAATTAAAGTACTAATTTAATTTATTCTACTATTTTTTTATTATTATTCTCGCCATCTATTACCTTATGTTAACATTTTTTCTTATACAGTATATTTTGTTATATATTATTTTTTTACCCCAAAACTCACTTTTTTCGGTTACCTTTCTTTCTCTTTGTAAGTTCCGGTAAACCCTAATAACATTTAAATACTTAATTTTCCAACTCTGAGTCTGACAGAGAGACAGAACATCAACTCTCTCAATAATAAACAAAATAATGAAAGGCCAACAGAGAACAGAGACAAGCACCAAACACATAAACAAATTATTAACCAGAAACATTAAACTGCCATTAAGTAGCCAGAAAATGCCAAAAGTGTACTTCAACCTCCAACAACAACAACATTGGCAACAGGTACGACCGACTTAAACAAGCAGAAAGGGAATAGGCAAGCAAGTAAAAAAACACAAACAATACAGAATGAAATATTTAAAGCAGCAGCCACTACCACCATCATCATCACCATACAGCAGAAGCAAGCAGAACAACGATGGAAACCAGATTTAGATTTTTTTTGTACGGCTCACATCATATCTACCACAAGCGCTATCAGTTGCTGCCTGGCTGGCTGGACTATTGTTAAGCGCATCATAACAACAAGCAAAGAACGGTGTACGGCGAACGCTGGCTGAGTGTAGATTAAGACAAGCTGCTGCTTAGAGAAGAAGCTCACAAAAACCTTTTGTGTATTTTGATTGATTGACTCGGGCGATAAAATGTGGAAAAAAGCCGGTATCTGAGTAGTTATGATGTGTTTGAGGTAAACAAATAATTACATCCAAACCGAAGAGAATAGCATCCCAAAGTAAATATACAAATATCTGAAAATTCAAGTGTGAGGTCATCCGTCGCCAGAAGAATAACCTCCAAGCACAGCTGCTGTTACGCGGTGAAGGTGTCGTTTGTGTTTCTTTTTTTGTTTATCAAGTTATTCGATTAACTTTGTTAACTCCCTGACTACCCAGCAAATCGTGCAACAATTCCAAGGCCAACAAAGTGATTGTTGTAGTGTGGCTAAAATTAAGCGGGCAACTGGGAATGTGAGAAGTGCCGTGTAATTTCTCAGAAAACCACAAACGCTATTGTCTGCTTTGGGCGGTGCACTGGATACAAGAAAAGAAATTCTATTCCAAATTAGAGAAATCTGCAGACTTAAAAAGAAACACCTTGGCCTTTATATGAACAATGGAGAAATTTCTATTACTCAGCATAACGGTGACGGGCATTGTTGTCTTGTGGCCGCTGCTGTGTTTGTGCGAGTGTGATGTAGAGCAAAGCCTTTCTTTGCCGGATTTACCATTGGAGCATTTGAAACGCTACATAAACACGTTCGACAAAGTAAAGCAACAGTATCAGAACAAAACGGAACTACTGCAGAAAATCGTGCAAAAAGACAACAAAGGTTGTTGGGGCCATGAACCGGACTGTGCCAAAGAAAATCGATTTCAAACACCCATTTGCCCGGGCTCGCATACGGGATGGGTGCGCAACAAAGAATCCCAGGTGGAGACATTCTATGAGCAGGCAGATTTTGGTTACATTAAACATCAAATAAAGGAGATGAAGTTAATGTGCGAACCCAAACTTATTACCGATTCCTCGTTGGAGTGCACCGAGTACATGAGATTTTGTCGTGGCCGTTATCTTATGTTGGACTTTAGAGATTTGCCCAAACGGCAAGAACGTATACGTTATCACATGGATGTACTGAAGGAAGGACAAATTCAAGGCTATTGTCAGTTGAATGAAACTCGCCTCAAATCTCAGCTAGATCACATGGGTGCCTTGCAGTCGTGGTCACCAGAACTGCGCAACTTCATCGAATCCAAAGAACCAATCAGCGAAAGCAGTGAACAGTGTGATATGTTCATTAATACGCCCACATTTCTAATGAAAATCGATGCCACCTACAATATGTATCATCATTTTTGTGATTTTTTCAACTTGTATGCCACGCTGTTTGTAAATCAAACTCATAGTTCAGTGTTCGATAGAAATACCCAGGTGATAGTGTGGGAAACCTATCCGTATGACTCACCGTTCAGAGATACATTCAAGGCGTTTAGTACTAATCCTGTTTGGACATTGGATCAGGTGAAGGGCAAACGGATATGTTTTAGAAACGTTGTCTTTCCATTGCTGCCACGCATGATTTTTGGCCTGTACTATAATACACCAATTGTAAGTATGAATGAATGAGAATTCAAGGGGATATTGAATCGGGAGTACATTAAGCTCTCTTTCAGAAACTGCAAGAATCTGTATTAGTTTTGCATTTACTTTTTTCGATATCATAAAGGAAAAATCGGTTGTCGTAGAAAAAAAATGTTTACATTCTTGCAGTTCTGGAACAGATCATAATTTTGTCATTTTCTCATAGCGTCACAATGGGCCCAAAAATATATATATTTTTATACCTTCCACCATAGAATAGAGGGTATATTATGTTTGTCATTCCGTTTGTAACACCTCGAAATATACATATTAGACCCCACAAAGTTTATATATTCTCCATCAGCATAAAATTCTATGTCGATTCAGCGATGTTCGTCTGTCTATCCGTCTGTGGAAATCTATCGAGCTTCCGAACGAATTGAAGCAGATTGATAAAGTTTTACTCAAATGTATGTAATGTCTGCAGGACTTTTGGTATTGAAAATGGGCCATGTAGGTCCACGTTTTGGTATAGCCCCATATAACGGTACCACCCGATATTCGGTATTTTAATGAGTTTAGCGAGGTATTTACCGGAATTGTGTCAAATTTGATATTCGAAGTTCGTAATTGATACTACAGCCTAAGACAGAAAATTGTCTGTGCAGGTTCACGTCTTCGTATAGCAGCCCCCATATAACGGTACCTCCCGGTATTCGGTAATTTGTTGATTTTTGCGACATTATTCACCAGAATTTTTTCAAATTTTGTATTTGATGTTCGTAATGGATCCTACAGCCTATGACTGGAGATTGTCTGTGCATGTCCACGTCTTCGTATAGCCCCCATATAACGGTACCTCCCGATATTCGGTATTTTGATGATTTTAGCTACATTATTACCGATTTCTTTTATGTTTCGCATTTGAATATTGTAATGGCTTATGACAAATGTTACCTATGCAGGTCGATGAATTCGTATAGACCCCAATGTAACAGCTACTTTGGGTATTTTTAAGATTTTAACAAATTTTTTAACGGATTTTATTATTTCTGAGAATTGCCAAATTTGTTCCAAATGGTGGAGGGCATTCAAAGTTCGGCCCGGCCGAACTTTTTTTCTCAAAAAATGTAACTTGTACATCAAAATTCGTTGATTTTATTTTTAATTAATTTGTTGAAATTTTTTAATTGTCCACTCAAAAGCCATGAACAAAAAAAATGTTAAAATATTGAAAATTACAAAAAATATTTTTTTTTTTCAAAAGAAAAAAATGTGAAAAAAGATAAGAACTGATCCTCAAATATTGAAAAGAAATAAAAGTGGCTGAAACTGAACTATGTTTTCCTCTTTATTTTTTCTTCCAGATTCAAGGGTGTGAAAAAAGTGGATTGTTTAGAGCTTTTTCAGAATTTATTTTGCATCGTTTGAAGGTACCCTTTGTTGCACCCAAAAACAACAAGATACGAATAACATTTTTATCGCGACGTACCAAATATAGACGCGTAAAGAACGAAGAGGAATTGTTGGAAGAAATAAGTAAAAATGAAGACTACATAGTACAAAAAATTTCATATGAAAGGTGAGTAAAATCCAAAGTGATTCCTAAGGTTGTCTAAGAAATCTAATATATTCTCTTTGTCCCCTTTTTATAGAGAATTAACATTCCTGCAGCAACTGGAAGTAACACGCAACACTGACATTCTCATTGGCATGCACGGTGCGGGTCTGACACATTTACTCTTTCTACCCGAATGGGCAAGCCTCTTTGAACTCTATAATTGTGAGGATCCAAATTGTTACAAAGACTTGGCCAGATTACGTGGCATCAACTATATAACATGGGAAGAACGTGACCTAGTGTATCCTGAAGATGAGGGCCATCATCCCGAAGGTGGTGCTCATGCTAAATTTACAAATTATGCCTTTGATGCAAAAGAATTTGCACGCCTGGTAGACAAAGCAGCAGAGCATGTGAAAGCGCATGTAGATTTTCAAAAATATAATCAAGAGGCTTTAACAAAAGATGAGCTGTAAAATGTTATTTTTATAAAGATATATAGTACTGTTGAGATTATTATTGTATGTACTTAAGAGTTTTTTGTGGTATTTTCGTATTTAAGTAAGTTGTAATTTTATTGAAAATAAAATTAAAAGAACGACAAGTATTTTTGATAACCAAATCGAATTGAGAGAGTGTTTTATATGCATACAAAGGGTGTCATTGAAATGAATATTGTGAAAATTTATGTATTTTCAGAGAATTTTTCTGTTCCAGAACCTGCAAGAATCTATTAGTTTTAGAATTTGGTCGATTGAGAAGAATTTAGTTATCGTTGTAAATTTTTTTTAACCTGTAGTCCTCAATTTTTAAATAAAATATTTCCTAAACGAAATCATATGCATATCGATCGAATTTCACATTTTTTATAACCTTTCTAAGTCGTTTCTTTTGCTCTCATTTCAGTTTGACCGAAGCCAAGCTAATTGTTGAAAAAATATAAATTGCAGTTCATAATTTAATTATCTTCACATCGACCTATTTTTGGAAATAAAAAAACAAGCCATTCTAAAATATGTCAAAATTAAATAATGATAACTTATTTAAGATGACGTCTAATTTCTTGTTTCTTATAAAAAATATCAAACAAGATAAATGCCTTAACCCGTTGCTAATGAAATTGTTTAAAACGTACTGATTCATAATGGTTATTAACAGGTTGTTTAAACGAGTTTTGTTTATTATTATAACGGTTCACTTCTAAAATAGACAAGGATGTTAATGCATTGATTTCCAACATTTGTTAATAGGTCAAAAATGCATTGAAATTGAAATAACAGGTAAAAAAGCATTAAGTTCGGCCACGCCGAACTTTAATTACCCTCCACCTTTGGGTAAAGGAAACAGTAGACACCATTATGATCCACAAATACCAATTTTTAGACAAATCCGTGAAAAAATGTGGGAAAAATCATCTAAATATCGGGAGGTACTGTTATCTCTGTCCATGCCTTGACAACCATGGAAAGTCTACAAAAACCTGTAAAGAAAAGTTTACTTTTAATAAACGATCACCAGTTAATGGTTTACATAACTGCCCAGTTTAGGATTCGCAAATAAAAGAATTTTTCTCGGTGTTCTTAAATAATGAGCTGCTTATCCTTTGTTCTTTGTAATTAATAGTCTTGTCCCTTCATGAAAAAATCCAAAAATTAAGATTAGATTTCCATATCATCGATATCCAAACATCATTCAAATGACTTCAAATTTCTGCCTTAAAGAAGCACAATATACACCCAGCTTGTGGAAGTAGCCCAGACCAGTCAGTTCAGTTTTTCACAGATGACTCAATCCCATCATTCCCTTTTTCGTTTTGGATGCGTCTTTATAGTTGGACAGACCGACCAGAGAAAGGTTTCTGCTAGGAATGAGTATACCGCTGTTATTAAACGGGGAATCGTTTGCAACATAGCTGTATGCCGTAAAATTAATTAGTTGTATTTGCGTTTTGAAGGAAGAAGCAAATCTCAATTTTGTGATTGAAGGAAGAAGCAAATTTAAAGTTAAATTTTGTGATTTCTAACCCAATTCCCATTGTTTTATTGTGCAGTGGCCAATGTGATGATTCTTCATTCTTATTTCCAAATCTATTTGTCTTTTAGCTATTGCTAACATGGTTTAGCCCTTCTAACAGACCCTTGTTAGCCACATAATTCTGTACGAACGAGCCTGCTTCTGTATGAGCGAAAGTGAATTCAAAAGACTTAAAGGAGAATATTGATGACTACTTACTACTCATGTTACCTTTAACATAAAAAGGCGAATTTGCAGTAATTGGTACAAAATATTGTGTGAAAGAACTTATCTATTTGTAATAAAAAAACTAATTTTTCAATCCTTTACTTACCTTTTATTATTTAATAAAAATGTTAATATGGCAATACCTTGTTATCTCTCCATACTCATATCTTCAATTTGGAAGCACTTTCATTTCAGCCGTTATAAACTGCCAACTAAACACAGCTGTAAACCTAGTGACCGTCGGTCGTTTTGTTCCGATTGCGGAACAGTTGTTCAAGGACTAAAGGACCAATAGCGTTGATACTTAAGAATTTTAGATTTTTAAGAACATTTTTTCAATGATCAAAGAGTCAAAATTTGTGTGTTAAAAAAATATTGTTAAAGGGTCAACAAAGCTTTTGGTGTTTAGCTTTTGTGTTTTTTTTTAATATTTTTGAAAGACTATTAATTTGTGGGTACATTAGCAGCTTTAAGTCTTCGCATGGCATATTTTGTGACACATTATAAAGGGATGCCAGAGCCGCACTTGAAGAGTAACCCTTTAGCTATTAAGCCAATAAACATAGGTATTTTAAAAAAAATTCTGTCAAGGACCATTAGGCATGATTTTTCTTTTTAATACTAATATGTGCATTTTTTTTTAAAAATTGTTTTAGTACAACAATCAGTAGTGGGATTCTTTAACTCATTCTTTTGAGTTACCGACAAATATCGGTAATTTTAATATTACTCAAAATTATGAATAAAAAATCCGAATTAAAGTTAACGATACTGGTGCTATCGGTAGGACTTCCTTTTGGTCGATAACTTGATGAAAATGTCGGTAATTTCCCAAATTATAAGAATTTTAATTTAACAGATTGTTGTCGGTATGGCACTACAGAGCCATAGAATTGATTTTTTTAAGAAGTATAAGGCGTAGATTTTTTAAAAGTATTTTTAAAGGTCCCACTATGCAGTCGTTTGATGTTTTGTCTTTTTTATTAAATGACAAAAAACTGTTTTATTAGCGTACATCGTTGTCTCTCGTAAATACATCATTAACTTGGCAGCACTTTCAGTTCAGCCGTTATAAAGTGTCAACTGAACACAGCTAAACAGCAGATAACTTTCTCGTTTTCAATCTCTGGAAGCCTACAAACATTCGGTAGTTTTGTTTTGATTGGCACTTCCTAGACAAAATGTTGTGCTTAGGATCCCTATATACAATCTTTGTTTTTGTTTTGATTTTTTACGTTTATCACGCAATTACGCTTTAGTATTTGTTTCTTACTTATCGGCGGCCGGTGTCCGAGGGTAGCTTTGCAATCTGATTCAACCTAAAGGGTTGTGTTGGAACGCGAATATCGCAATTTATTAATCATTTGGAGAACTTAATTTCTTCAAACAATTGCAATTATCAACGATTGCGTGTATGGCTATTACAGACTTCAAATAAAAAACAAATGTCTATTCATTGCAAATAAATAATTACATACACGGGAAAACACTTGAGTTTGCTGCTACTCCTACTCTGAAGTGGTGGGGTAATCTTATCATGGCATTAGACAACAACTATGGAGATAAATACAACAACTGGCACCCCGGCAACGATGAGTACTATTGTAACGCTGAGGCAACCAATAATTTCGAGTGTCTATCATTGGTCAAACAATTATTGGCATGTCGGCGTTTTCAAGATCGCTGGCCAGTTTGTTGGTCAAAGCCTACAGCTGAGCAGAACGATACATCCCATCGCATGGATATATACGAAAAACATTCGGAAGAAACGCTAATACGAATATGGCACATACAATGTACCATTGTTGTGACGTTAATGGCGATAGCATTGGCTCGTGTGGTGGTACGTCATACATTAGGGCGCCACCGAAAGGAGGAGGGAAATGATCGGAGTAAAGGAGGCACGGGGATGGTGTCATGGTGCAAAGTGTATATATTAGAATTTCTGGTGATCTCAATGCCTGCTGTTGTAAGTGTAAATGTATTCAATAGATATGTTGATCATATCTTGGCAATTGCTGTGATCGTGGTGTTGGCAGTTGTATGGCGCTCGAGGTGTACGCAACGAGCCAAGGAGAGAATATATGAATTTGGTCGACGACCCGCAATCTTTACCCTGCTGCGCTCCACCATAAGCCTGTTGACAGTTCTGTGTATTCTTGCCATTGATTTTGAAAGTTTTCCAAAGAAATTTCGCAAGACCAGACGTTATGGGGCCGGCCTCATGGATGTTGGTATTGGTCTGTTTGTATTTTCCATGGCCCTGGTATCGCCCCGCTCAAAACGTTTTGCCGATATACGAAAAATGTGCTTCACTGTCGCCTGCATGTTGGTATTGGGTTTGGCGCGAACCATTGTTATCACCAGCATTGATTACCATCAAGATGAACATGAATATGGCAAACATTTGAATGCCTTCTTTACATTGGGTCTAACAAAACTTTTTGCAACCTTACTCGGCTATGTGGCCGGAAAAGATAGACATCTGTTACCACTGGGTATTGGTAAGTTTGAAATGCTAGAGAATCTAATAAATATAAGTGTTTTATTTTAGTTTCCGATTACCACACCTGTTTTTTTTTTTCTTTGCAATAATTTGAAAAGATATTGATAACATAATCAATTGATTATGCGAGGTTTCCAATATCGTTTATATTCATTTTCGAAATTGTATTTGTATTTTGATAAGCTCCAGATAACATGACAAGCGTTTTGTTGAAATATTTTTTCGTTTGTTTTCTATAATAAATTATAATACGTCTGCTATTGGGGAATGTTGGACGGAAACGCCTACATAAAACGCAAACACAATTCTCCAGAACACTGTGCATAAAAGAGGAACAAGTGACGTACTTTGTACTTTTTTAGCAAAGGAGTATTGTTTCGTCATTAAAAATATAGATTAAAAGTCTTACATTAAAAAGCTTCAGTATTTTCTTAGATATTTTTTGTCGTCTATAATGCAAGAGTTTTTATCGTGTCACCCGTAAAAACATTTTGGAAATTTCAATTGACAAGTTTCAATATCACTTTATTTTCTTTTGATACAATAATTTATGACCATTTGCCTCTAGAAAAGTTAACTAGGTCTGATGGAAGTTAAAATTTTGATTGGTCACCTACTATCTAATGGCATGTTTGTGCTACAGAAAAATATGATATGTCATCTGTGCCATTGGAACCATATACAGGGAGATAGTCAAAGGAACAAGAAATACACTATTTCCATTTAATTTTATTTTCAATTGTTCAAGTTTTCATGTCCTAAAATTATATGAAAATAGGCTTGTTTGAGAACAACTAAAGTGGTATATGTTATTTCTTTTATTAAGAACTAAAAATACCAAATTTTCACTGAAAAGATTTGGCAAAAGTTATGAAAATTACGAATATCGGGAGGAACCATTTTATGAGTAATTTGCGCAAATTTGAACCTATATTTACAGGGGAAGTGGTAACCATTACGAACTTTAAATATTAAATTAAAAAAAAAAACAGCAAAATAGTATCAGTCGGTTTTGCCGACAGATGTATACCACCAGCCTTGAGTTATGATTATTTTATGAGGGAGATTCGGAAGCAGTTGGCCTATTCGTATCTGACCTAAGACAGATATAAGAACTACAACGTGCCAGATTTTGACTGTATCGACTACTTCCTATAAGCGCAAATTTTAGGAAAATGCGGAAATATGCGTGAGGTAACAGATATAGCGGACCGAAGTATTCCATTTTCATAATGCATCTAATACAGAAAAATTATGTGCAGTTGCAAAATTTGAAGGAAATCGTAGGTTTATGTTCAATTTTATGCGATATCATAAATTTGGATAAAAAACATATTCATATCAGATTTCTGGTTAGGAGAAATATTTAGATATAGCAAGTTGGAAAGAATCACCGACTTGTTTCACCAGTTATGACTGATATACATATGTATTGAACAATGTAACCCTTTGTGGGTGACTATCAGATTTCTGGTTAGGAGAAATATTTAGATGTAGCAAGTTGGAAAGAATCACCAACTTGTTTCACCAGTTATGACAGATATAAGTATTGAACAATGTAACCCTTTGTGGGTGAGGTACCACAAGTGGTTGGCAGATATATACCATCTTCACATCGGATCTTGCGTTTGAAGAGAGTTGAATGCATATTGCGCTATATTTTAACATTTTGTTTTTCAAAAATTTTGAACTCTATGTGGGTGAGGTACCAGTAGAAATGGCCCGATCTGTACCATCTTTATAACAGATCTTGTTTTGATGGAAATATTGAGATGTATCAAGCCTGAATGGAATCGGATGCTAATTTCGCGTTTTATGAGTTTCATGGTCACTCAAAATGTTGAACATTTGTGGGGGAGGTACCAGAATGAGTGGACCTATATATCCCATTTTCACACCCGACCCTGACTTAATAAAAATATAGTGATGTGTGCAATTTGAAGACAATCGGACACTTACATCACATTTTATACGAGCTATAATTATTCAAAGTTTTGACGCTTTGTGAGGGAGGTACTTGATGGAGTGGACCGATATTGTCCATTTTCGCATCTAACCTAGCACTGATGCAAATATTTGGATTCACAAAGTAAGAGCAAAATTGGATAATATTGTCTCGTTCTGTGTAGTAATTTATATTCTTTGAAAAAGTTGACATTTTATGTGGAAGGTACCAGAAGTAGAAGACTGTTATTGCCCATCTCCGAACTCGATCTTAATTTGACAATAATATTACGATATACCAAGTTTGGATCAAATCGGATACTCCCTTCGAGAGTTATCGTGCGCACCAGCCAGACAGAAGGACGAACGGACGGAAATCGTTAGATCGACTCCTAATATCCTGAGATGGATTTGGTCCAAAGAGACCTAGGGTCTAAAACCGTTAGTTATCGTTATATATCAAATGATATATACCCTCTCTAGCCATATGGCTGAGGTATAGAAAATAGGCGAAAATCATCAACATTCTGAATATTAGGAGTATTTTACGGAATCCTATATCTATACAGGGTGAGATGAAAAAACTGCAAACAACTCCAGACTGCTGTCATTTCTAAGCCGCTCGTCCGACAGCCGTTAAAATTTATTCCAGTGACAGCTCATTATATTTTTTAAAGGCGTACCAAAGCATTTTGGTGAGAATTTTCGAGAAAAAAAGTTATTCGTGATAGAATTCAAGCGTGATATTGTGATTTCTTTAGATTTGGCTTGAAAACCAAAAGTGGCTATCGTTAGACCACTCCAGCATTTAAATGTGAATAAATCTTTTATGTCTCGCACCACCGCTCGTTGCCGTGATACTGGAAGCGTAGCCCGACGTCAAGGAAGTGGACGGAAGAAAACAGCAACATCAGCAAAAATGCTTCGAAAAGTAAAGAAGCGACTTGATCGAAACCCGAGTCGCAGTGGCCAAAAAATGGCTCGTGAGCTGAACATATCGCAATATTCCATTCGGCAAATATTAAAAAATGAGCTTGGGGTAAAGCCATTGAGATTCCAAAAAGTGCAAGAACTTACACCGCAACAGAAAGAAAATAGACTCAAAAGAGATAAAGAGTTGCTTCGCTTGGCCGAAAGTGGTGAACTGCCGAATTTGGTTTTCTCCGATGAGGAAACATTCGTTGTCCAGCAGTTTGTAAACAAACAAAATGATCGTGTTTACTTGCCAAAGAGGTCTGCTGAAAATGTGCACCTTCGGTTGGCCACCAAAACACAAGCGCCGATCGCCGGCAATGGTGATGGTGTGGGCCGCCAAAACAGCCGATGGTCGCTCTCCGCTCGTATTAATCGACCGTGGCGTCAGAATAAATGCCGAATATTGTCGGGAAAATATTCTGGAGGGTGGATTAAAGCCTTGGACACGCAAACATTTTGGCCGTAGACCTTGGACATTCCAACAGGAGACAGCACCATCGCGCTCAGTACGCGCCACCCTAGAATGGTTACAAAATGAGGTTCTTCGCTTCATTTCCAGCGCACAATGGCCACCAAAATCTCCGGATACCAATCCGTTGGATTATCGTGTCTGGAGTATTTTGGAAAGCAAGGTTGGCACTAAAAAATACCAAAGTGTCGATCACCTCAAGTAAGTCAAACGGGGAATGGACCAAAATACTTTAGAGCAATATTTGGGCAGCGTGTGACGGTTTCATTGGCCGTTTGAAGGCCATAATTCGTGCCAAAGGTGACCAATTCGAACAAATCTAAACATATTGTAAAATTTGATGCTCTTTCCGTATTTTTTGCTTTCATTCAATAAAATTTAAAAAAAGCGTAAAAATTATGGCGTTTGAGTTTGTTGCAGTTTTTTTTATCTCACCGTGTATTTTCGATATTCTCCAGTTTGCCCCAAATTGTCAACCCAATTGTCGGTTTGATTATAAGTCAAGTTTTCACATTGTGGAGGCAATCAAAAATTCGACCAACAAAACTAAACGTTGTTTACACTTGCTTATTATTCTTTCGCATTGAATTTAATTGAATTTAATGATTTTAAATGCTTTGTGCAATATGCGGAGTACTTTGCGTAGACTTATGGTGGACCAAAAGGACCTTTTGTTGTTAACGTGCTTTTAGACGATTCATTTTTTTCATTTATATCCAAAAAATGCCTTGGTATTAGATAGAGTTGCGATATATATCGGTTTTATACCTTCTGAGTTGTGAGGAAATATATTCAGTATTTTTATATGGGAAACTCTATTTTCGACACTAAAAGTTTCAAAGAAATGTCTCATAAATTCACTCAACCCACAACACACCCTTTAGGCAAACAAAATGACATTTTTCTGACAAGTACAAACACATTTCAGAAAAAAAAATTATTACAAATAACAATTTCACCTTAATCCAATTTCAATTGGAAATGGTGTTTGTTTTAGCGATATCCCCGGTAATCTTATCAACAATTGCCATAAATCGATCCGTTGCGGAAGAAGGAGACACAACCAGCAAACGCAACACACTAGCAGTGAAGAATAGTTCAGTTTAACACCATCAGCTGTATCACATTCGACTGGTCAAATACGCGTCGCCGTGGTGATGTTATGAACGTTGCATTTGTGGCGCATATAAAAAATTTAATTATTCAAATGTCGAAATTCGAGATTTATTCGCAAAACACTTTAGAACGCTTGTGGCCCATTCAGTGTACCATATTGGTGGCCTTAATAGCCATAGCATTGGCTCGCGTTGCACGTCAGCGATGTTGTTGGTGTTGTTCGCGGTCGTGGTGTAGTGTGTATATTTTGGAATTTCTAGTGATCTCAATACCAACTGTTTTAAGTGTAAATCTTCTGCATAAATATGTGGCACACATATTGTTGGGAGCAATACTTGCGCTGGCCTTGACTATTTGGCGTACAAAATGTTTACAGAAAGCATCGCGCAGAGAATTTGAATTTGGCCAACGGCCGGCACTTTTCACTCTACTCCGAACAAATGTTTATCTGCTAACAGTGCTGTGTATATTGGCTGTGGATTTTACAAGTTTCCCTCTAGTCTTTCGCAAACATCGAACATATGGTGCGGGACTTATGGATGTTGGTATTGGTCTGTTTGTTTTTGCAATGGCCCTGGTTTCGTCGAGACCCAAACGTTTTACAGATTTACGTAAAATGCTAATAACTGTGACGTGCATGCTGATATTGGGTATGGGTCGAACAATTGTAATTGCCATGATTGGTTATGGCCAGGATGAACATGAATATGGCAAACATTTGAATGCTTTCTTCACGTTGGGTTTCACGAAGTTGTTTGGTACTTTGTTTGGATTTTTGGCAAGATCTCATAAGCACTTGCTGCCACTTGGATTGGGTGAGTGATCAAGGACTTGTATTAGTATCGGTTTTATCCGGACTAACAAACATTTTTTCTTAGAAGTTTTATCAATTTTCCCTATAAAAAATAGATCTGCTTAATGAAGATAATAAAATAACAGCCATTGTGGTGGATATTCTTTGAAAAATCAGTCGATATTTTTTATGGGAATCTATCTATCTTCATAAAAATTGTTAGATCTTCTTCTTCCATAAAGGTGTTGACCTCCAAAGAATTTTGTGGATTTTCTTGGATTTTATAGGAGATGAGTTGGTTTTATTGAAAAATATCAATTTAATTTTTGAGTTATGATTAATTAACCTACAGTCAGTTGGAAAGGAGAAAGGAGAGAATCAGTTAAAATCCTTCGAAAAAATTGATGATGTTATTAGTGAACAGTAGCTGACCTTTGAAGAATAGAGAAGTTTATCTTAAAAAAAAAAAAATACAGTCAATCTTTTTGGCATTCAGTGGACCATCTTCAATAAATCAGCTGATTTAAAGAGGCCTGGTTAGAATAAAAGTTGTTCTTATTCGAATATTTATATTTTACAACCTCAGCCACATGACTACAGAGATATACAGGGTGAGATAAACAAAAAACTGCAACAAAGTCAGACGCCATAATTTTTACATTTTTTTTAGTTTAATTGAATAAACGCAAAAAATGTTCGGAAATAGTATCAAATTTTAGAATAAGTTTAGATTTGTCCGAACTGGTCACCTTTGGCACGAATTATGGCCTTCAAATGGCTAATGAAACCGTCACACGCTGCCCGAATGTTGCTCTGCGGTATTTTGGTCCATTCCCGGCGAAGCGCTGGCTTGAGGTGATCGAAGTTTTTGTATTTTTTGGTGTCAACCTTGCTTTCCAAAATACTCCAGACACAACAGTCCAACGGATTGGTATCCGGAGATTTTGGTGGCCATTGGCGCTGGAAATGAAGCGAGGAACTTCATTTTGTAACCATTCTTAGGTGGTGCGTGCTGAGTCCTGTTGGAATGTCCGAGGTCTGCGGCCAAAATGTTTGCGTGCCCAAGGTTTTAATACACCCTCCAGAATATTTTCGCGATAATATTCGGCAATTATTCTTATACCACGGTCTATTAATACGAACGGAAAGCGACCATCGGCTGTTGTGGCGGCCAACACCATCACCATGGCCAGCGCTTCAGTTCTGGTGGCCAACCGAAGGTGCACATTTTCAGCTGACCTCTTTGGCAAGTAAACACGATCATTTTGTTTGTTTACAAACTGTTGGACAACGAATGTTTTCTCATCGGAGAAAACCAAATTCGGCAGTTCAGCACTTTCGGCTAAGCGAAGCACCTTTTTAGCTCTTTTGAGTCTATTTTCGTCCTGTTGCGGTGTAAGTTCGTTCACTTTTTGGAATTTCAATGGCTTTACCCCCAGCTCATTTTTCAATATTTGCCGAATGGAATATTGCGATATGTTCAGCTCACGAGCCATTTTTTCTGCCACTGTGACGCGGGTTTCGATCAAGTAGCTTTTTTAATTTTCGAACCATTTCTGCTGATGTTGCTGTTTTCTTCCGTCCACTTCCTTGACTTCGGGCTACGCTACCAGTATCACGGCAACGAGAGATGATATGAGACACAAAAGATTTATTCCCATTTAAATGATGGACTGCTCCAACGGTAGCCAATTGTGGTTTCCCAGCCAAATATAAAGAAATCACACTATCATGCTTGAATTCCATCACGAATAACTATTTTTCTGGAAGATTCTCACCAAAATGCCTTTGTACGCTTGTAAACAATATAATGAGCTGTCACTGAAATAAATTTTAACAGCTGTCGGACGAGTGGCAGCAGTCTGAAGTTGGTTGCAGTTTTCTCATCTCACCCTGTATATTATATAATTTTTTGTAATTATATAATTTTTTATATTCTCCTTGATCGTCGATAATTTTATACAGTTATTTTGAAAATGTATGATTTTTCGTTCAGAATTTATTTATAGAAAATCTCCCAATTGTAATATACTTCCTTTGCAAAATTATATATTTTAATTCTCCACATGTTTTCCTTCTCTTTCCAGTTATATTGATAATACACGAAGTCACGCTGCAGTGTGGCATAGCCTCATTTGTATTGGATCCCTTCGATCGAACCGATCTGCTAACTGCCAATCGTGAGGGTATCTGTTCATTGCCTGGTTTTATTGCCCTCTATTTGCTATCGCAGTACATTGGACAATGGATCAAATCGAAAGATGTCTTGAGCTTTGAAGAAATTAAACAAAAATTAATTCATCTCTCATGTTGCGGTGCAGTTCTATGGCTTGTTGTGATAAGCAGCGTTATGGTGATTGGCATTGCTCGGGTCACCTGTAATTTTGGCTACGTGACATGGATGCTGGCCATTGCTGTGACCATGTGTGCCTTATATTTATTTGTATTCGATATAGTATTAGATACCTTATTACCGGTTAATAAGGAGGATCACATTTTGGAGCTAACAAATCCTTCGGAAAAGGGTTTACTTGGAAATGCAGCGAGTGCTGCAACCATTTCAAAAATTCCCACCCTAGTAGAAGCCATAAATTATAATGGCTTGGTGTATTTCTTGTTGGGCAATGTTTTGACGGGTGCTGTGAATATCTTTCTCAATACCGACGAAAGAAGTAACACAGAAAGTGTGGTCATCCTTATGGGTTATATGTTTCTGACCAGTCTTGTTGTTAGTTTAATGTATCGTTTTAAAATAAGAATAGCATAGGTAGAGTAATTATTATAAATAGCAACAAAAAACAACAACAACTATTGTACCTATTGTGATTCATAACAGACTATGTGTTTATGTAGTGTAAGTTCCCATGTACTACGCTATGCCCATGTTTTTTGGATATTTATTTATGTTTGCTTAGTGATAAGATTACATGACCAAAATTTGGTGGTCTATGATGTTGTGGTATTTTTTTTATAAATAAAATGTCAATGATTTTGTAGTGGAATTTGTTGTAAATTTTCGTAGTGCGTCAATAATTACCCTATAGAACACAAAAAAATAATTAAGGGGAAAATCCAGCAGATTTTGAAAGTAAAGCTAAAATTGGAAGACAAATGTTTCGGCGTTTTGAAAGTTTACAGAGCAAAGTAACCCACATTTTTATACCCTACAACACTATTTGTTGGGGGTACTATAAGTTTGATTAGGCCAACAATTATGTAAAACCTCGAAATATTGGTTTCCCACATAGGAAAGTATATATGGACCTTCCTTTCTCGCCTAGCTGAGTCGATCTCGCTATGTATGTACGTCATCTTCATGAAATTTAGAATGTAGGTGGGGATATAGCCAGAATAGAAAAATATTGCTTTTGGAGATGTTTACATAATATTTAGGGGTTGAAATGGACCAAAAACTGAAAATTTTCCTGATTTTGCAGTTGCTCTACAGATCGCAATTATAGACCAATCGACGCGGAAGTTAGCATGGGACTAGAGCTTAGGGCTGGGCAGAAGTTTTCCAATTTGGATGGTCATCGGATTATATTTAGTGGTTGAAATAGACCATAAAATTTGTGTTAACGAAAAGTCACATTTTCCATTAATCCCGGCGAAACGTAGATACCGATAGTAAATAAATAGATATATATATATATATATATATATATATATATATATATATATATATATATATATATATATATATATGTATATATATCTATGTATATATATATATATATATATATATATATATATATATATATATATATATATATATATATATATATATATATATATATATATATATTTATATATATATATATATATATTTATATTCATATTTATATATATATATATATATATTTATATATATATATATATAGAAATATATACAATGTGTATATACAAAGGAAGGAATGTTACCTAGGATGCTTATATCTCAAGAATGGCTGAGCCGATTTTGACGAATTTTGTTAATTTACAATGCCCCCTTGTCATAAAACGATAAAATCTAAAAAAATCGCATAAAAAGTCCCAATAATGCGTTAATACAGATTCTGTAGTATTTTGTTCTATTTTTTCAATTTTTTTCAATTATCGTCCGATGCTCACGAAAATTTTCACAAGGATAGGTTTAGGCTCAGAAGGGCTAGACCTATTGTTTTTAAAGATGTCCGCAATATATTTAGTGGTTGAAATGGACCAACAACTAAACATGTTCCTGATTTTGCAGCCGTTATAAAGGACACAAATAGAAACCAAAGGACACGAAATCTCGCATGAAGTTAGATATTAGGACAGCGGGTAGATGGACCACTACTTTTGTGTGAAAAAATACCAAACATTACTTACAGATGATATCCAAAATAGACAAATGCTGATTTCGTTGACGAATATAGCCAAATATCGTAGACAAGCAAATCATATAGATGAGTCTAAATTTAGAGATATAGAGTACCCTCTTGCTTTTGGAGATGATCGAAAAATTTTTAGAGGTTCAAATTATCCAAATTATGAAAAATATTCCTGATCACACAATTGAAACCAATCGAAATGGAATTTGGTATGAGAAGAGAGTCAGAGACAGGGAATAGTTCTAGCATTTTGGATGACCAGTGGATTATATTTAGCTATAAAATGGTCCACAACAACTTAAGAGCACGACGGAGTGCGTAAATATTGGGCAAATGTCCCTGGTCAAAATGCTACAGGTAAAATCTGGGCAGTGTTCCGTGACATCATTTCAAAAGCGAAATCTTCCAAAATGGATTTGGACATAAGGGAGCTTCTAAAATATTGTAGTGTTGTAGGGTATCACATGGTTGTTTGTTAAAATATAGAGGCAAATAGAGGTTTCTATTATTTGGTGACTTATAGCAAAATGTGATGAAGAATATTTTTTTCTTTGACGTAATGCTTTTAAAATGATGCTTTGTTGGAGATTTTAGCAGAAACTCGCACAAAGTACGTCTTCAATCCTAAAATGTGTTTTTAATATATATGTATACATTTCTGATTAGGTACCCTTTAGACATTTGGCATCTCCTGGGATCTATGGTAAAATTGTAAGACAAAAAATTTTGTAGAATATATAACGTATTCGCATGAACCCCATATAACAATATCCCCCTATATTCGGTATTTTGATAATTTTTGCGGCATTATTTACCGGAATTGTTTCAAATTTCGTATATGGAGTTCGAAATCGGTACTACAGCCTATCACTGAAAATTACCCATGCAGGATCATGTCTACGTATGGCCCCCATATAACGATACCTCCCTACATTCGGTATTTTAATGATTTTAGCGGCATTATTCACCGGAATTGTTTCAAATTTCGAAATTTAAAGATCGTAATGGGTTCTGCAGCCTATGACTGAAAATTGCCTATGCAGGTTCAAGTCACCGTATGGCCCCCCATATTACGGTACTTGCCGATATTCGGTATTTTGATGATTTTAGCGGCATTATTCACCGGAATTGTTTCAAATTTCGTATTTAAAGATTGTAGCCTATAACTGAAAATTGTCTGTGTCTACGTATAGCCTCAATGGGGTTTCATTTGAGAGGTATTTTTCTACGGATATTTTTTTTAAATTTTCATGTTCCTTCAAAATGGTGGAGGGTATTTAAAGTTTGGCCCGGCCGAAGTTAGATGCTATTTTACTTGTTTTAGTCCTACTTTTATAATCTGCAGGATTTCCTCCGTAATTATTGGAAAAAAAAATTGAATTTTGTCCCACAAAAACACATATCCTGATCAAAATTTTTTAACAGTGATGTTAGAATAATTTAGCAGCACAAACAAAGGGAATTTAATTGACATACAATTTATCTCAAATATCATTGATATCCATATCTCAGCTACATTAGGAAGATTAACAGGAATCGGAGTTCATGATATGTTTCGATTGTTACGTTTTTTTTAAAGGGCATGAACAACCCCCAACCTTGTTGGGAATAAAAAAAAAACTGAATTTATTTTTTACTCCCCTAGCCTTTTAAATCACCGCAAAAAGTAACTTTTCATTTCACATGTCGTCATGCTCCATTGTGTCAATATGTCATCAAAAGACCGAAACGGGAATCATTTATTTTTCCTGCAATTATTTCGTTTTTTTGGAACTGGGATGAAGTTGTTGTTGAAACTTTTAAAGTAATAAATTCGAAAGCGGACAAATTAAGCAATAAAATATTGATTTAATGGATGAAAAGTGATTGTTTTAAAAAGAGGAGATTCAGGAACGTCCAAAGGGTCCTTGACGACCTTTGGAAGGCGTTTCAAAGTAGAAAAACTTAATATCTATATTTTATAGATATCTACATTCTTAGAAGTCTTTCCTTTGCCTATGGCAGAGGAGATCTTTACAAGGGTCTTTTATTTATAGAAGACTTAAGGAAAGTCTTCTATCAATAGAAGACTTAAAGAAGGTCTCGCATCTACAGACAACCTTAAATATAGGGTGAGATAAAAGAGCTGCAACAAAGTCAAACGCCATAATTTTTATATACATATTTTTTTAAATTTTATTGAATGAATGAAATAATGTCGATATAGCATCAAATTTTAGAGTAAGTTTTAATTTGTTCGAATTGGTCGCCATTGGCACGAATTTTGGCCTTCAAACGGCCAATGAAACTGTCACACACTGCCCGAATGTTGCTCTGCGGCATTTATTCTGATGCCACGGTCGATTAATACGAGCGGAGAGCGACCATCGGCTGTTATGGCGGCCCACACCATCACTATGGCCGGCGCTTGGGTTCTGGTGGCTAACCGAAGGTACACATTTTCAGCTGACCTCTTTAGCAAATAAACAAACTGCTGGACAACGAATGTATTCTCATCGGACAAAGCCAAATTCGACAGTTCACCACTTTCGGCCAAGCGAAGCAACTCTTCAGCTCTTTTGAGTCTATTTTCTTTCTGCGGCGGTGTGAGTTCTCGTATTTTTTGGAATTTCAATGGCTCTACCTTGAGCTCATTTTTCAATATTTGCCGAATGGAATATTGCGATATGTTCAGCTCACGAGCCATTTTAAGGCCACTGCGACGCGTGTTCCGATGAAGTCGCTTCTTTACTTTTCGTACAATTTCTGCTGATGTTGCTGTTTTCTTCCGTCCACTTCCTTGACGGCGGACTACACTACAAGTATCACCGTAACGAGCGATGGTACGAGACACAAAATATTTAAATGATAGCCACATGTGGTTTCCCAGCCAAACATAAAGAAATCACACTATCACGCTTGAATTCCATCACGAATAACTTTTTTTCTGGAAAATTCTCACCAAAATGCTTTTGTACGCTTGTAAGCAATATAATGAGCTATCACTGGAATAATTTTAACAGCTGTCGGACGAGTGGCTTAAAAATGACAGCAGTCTGAACTTGGTTGCAGTTTTTTCATCTCACCCTGTAAAAAGGACCCTTTGAAGATTTTCTGTCGATAGCAGAGTATTTACCAAACAACGAACTTGAACTTTAATGTCCTTGGAAAAAATAGCACTATAGCAACCCCACCACCCCCTCCATTGACCCCCGTTATCATCGGATATTTAATAGATTATCGGCATTAAACTTCTGCTTCTGTTTTGTTTCTCTCGTTGCCATTATTTTATTGTGATTCTGTTTTCATGTGAGATTTACAGCCAATAGATAAAAATTCTATTAAGAAAATGAAGACAACAATGCACAGACAAAATGGGAGAAAATCCCAAAAAAGAAGAAAACTAGCCTCCATAGCCTTTGGCTGTGCCATTGTTTGAAAATGTCCACCAAGGCAAACAAACGAATGAAGAAGCAAAAGGTTAAGATGCTTAACACCGGAAATCATCAGGAAAAAATGAGGAGATTTCATTTATCTCATCTTTTGAAGAAACACAAACAAACAAGAGATCAAGGGAGGGGAGGGGAGGGTGAGATGAGGAAATAATATTAAGGGAGGTTTATGTCACCACTCAGGGTGGGGAGGTTAAAAGGTGTGAAAACTAACGAGTAATTGCCTTTAAATGCACTGCGGAAAAAAGTGGAAAATTCTCCCCCAAAAAAGTGGACATTAAGAAGAAGAGATAAAGAGAAGTTAATCACTCTTTTTTCCGCATTGGGACTTTTTTCTTCTTCTGTAATTACAGCTAAAATCTATTGACAGATGACAAACAATCGGAGATTTTATTAGACAAAGGGGGAAATTAAGGAAATATGTTTGAAGGTTGATAACAAGAAAAAATAATGAAATAAAAAGGATTAAAATCAAGGAAGACTGGGACTACTTTATAAGTTCGATGGGAGGTTTTCGATAAGACGTCAAAGTTATTTTCGTCCACCCATTTACCCGTGGACCTATATATACAATGTTCCGCCATTGTAGCTAGAACCCAGTATGACCTACAAATACAAATTTTTGGACAAATCCGTGAAAAAATGTGGAAAAAATTATAAAAATAACGAATATCCGGAGGTGCCATTATATGGGGGCTATACAAAACGTGGATCTCAATATACAATGTTTCGTCACTGGAGCTTGAACACATTATGACCTACAAATAACAATTTTTAGAAAATATCGAATATCCGGAGGTACCGTTATATGGCGATATATACAAATTGTTCTGCCGAATTTTGAAGCCGGAAATAATGTGGGCTGTATCGCGATTTCAACCGACAGATGGATATCGTTCAATCGACTTAGAATTTAATGATATCGGACGCCCAATATATATATTGGGCAACTGCGAATTAAATAAGCAGCCGCGAACAGCTCAGCTTTTTCCATGGTGGGAGTCTTGAACCAAATATCCTAAGTCTCGACGAGGGAGTAACAGGCTTAACTGCAAGTCAATACCATGGTATGGAGGCTATGCCATGGCGGACAGCTTCTCCTCCGCCGTCCAAACAAAAAATTTGGAGAACACTAAAGAAATACAAACAAGCACAACCATTAACAACCAAAATCGGAAGAATCAACAACAGCAAGACAAAGGACATGATTTTGAACAGGAACATGTATTTGCTGGTTCGAAGGTTTGTTGCTTTGAGTCAATCCAGTACATAGAACCGGCCGCCGTGGGATTGTAGGAACAATATTCTCAAGTCTCTGGCCTGCAGCACTTGGGGAACAGATAAGGAAACCTTGTTGACCTCTTACAACGCGATAAACTATGGTAAACAATATGGCTCTGGTGTGGTCCGCCAACGTTAGTGCTACGCAGTGGAAACATATTCAGTCCTGCCAGAATGCCGCCCTTAGAACCGCAACAGAGTGCCTCCTCATGACACCTGTCGACCACCTACATGAGGAGGCGAAGGTCTTACGGTGCGACAGCAAAATAAAATGCTGTCAATGCGATACCTGCTTGGGTGTTACAGTCAGAGCCATCAGAATCTCCATCTGGTGGATAGGCAACCTCCGCCCAGACATGTAAGGAAAGACATCCATGAGCCTATATATCAACAGGCCTATCAAGCGAGACTTAATAATATTCACTCTAACGCGGTCTCAGAAGTCATGGAAGGATATAGAGTGTATACTGCACTAGAAGGCCATCCCCCTCCCATCGTAGCTGAAGAGCGATAAGTCCGAGTAGTTTTGGCTCAGTTAAGATCCGGATGGTGCAGCCGCTTCAATTCCTATTAGGCCCGGATTGACAACGATGTGCTGCACCTATTTCGCTGCTCAGCGAAACGTATTCACCTAACTCCAGTTTCGTTGTGGATCCAACCCGTACAGGTTGCTTTCTTTTTGAGACTGAATCTAGAAGCAGAACCCGATTGAGAGACGAACACAGCAGTATGAGCTGCTACAACAAAATGATTTTGAATTCGGGCGGGGCGAACCGTTGTTTTATGACAGCAAAGTGAATAGTTGTCCACCCTCTTGAAAAAAAGAGGTGTTCCCTCTGGTTTTGGGAACGACATACCTCTATCTGATGAGGAACTTGACGTCAGAGTCATCTCCTGGAGATGAGGATGACCCAGAAAACCGCAGGGTGAGGTTACACTTCATTGAAATCCAGGAAACCGCATATTTATATTAATAAGGTGCCTGGCCTAGGGAGAGAGCGGGTCGTCTGATATGGTAAGCACATGTATCTTCGCTAAGAAGAACTTAAACCTAATCTTCCTAGGTAATTTCAGCGGAGAAGATATCACTGCGGCGATATCAAGTAGGTGATGCTAGCCAGTCTGGTGGTCCAAACTTTTAGTCAACCAAGGAGGGATAGCAGACAATTGCATAATAGGGCCAGCAAGACCATACAACGTACGGACGGGAGAGCCTATAAGGCCGTCTTTAACAAGTTCAATAGTGAGATCAAAAACGCCAAGCGTAAGTCATGTGTCTGCTTCGCTGAGTCAATAGAGAACGTCAACGATGCTGCCAGATTCCGTAAAGTCCTTTCAAAGGATCCTAAATCCTTAGGAATTATAAGTGGAGAGGTCAATGCTAGTGACTACATATCAAAAACGGTTGGACTTCGAACCACTCGACATCCACATACTTGGCAGGAAATTCTGGACAATCCACCTTTATGCGGAATAGCTCTCTATAATGATAGTTCTAAAATGGAATATGGGACAGGAGCTGGGATCTTCTGTGATATATTTTATAAAATCCTACAATTTTGGCAACGACTGTAGTCTATTCCAGGCGAAAATTTTTGCGATCAAAAAAGGCATAGACCTATAGGCAAACAGGAACGGTAAGATAACAGTTCCGTGATTATATACGACGATAGTCAAGCGACATTGAAGACTTAGGGTGCAAATACATAAAAAGCTTGAAGTCATGGCTAGGCATAATAATGCCAAATTATAATGGAAAACGACGGCAGGATTTTAGTGCGGCTCTGTAATTCCTTTGTGAAATGTCACGAAATAGGCCGTGCCATGACTTCAAGCTTCTTATGTACTTAGCCCTTTAGAATTCTTTCGCCATTAAATCCTGTTGTAAAAAACTTTTTTCAAAATTATTCATTAGACACCTCATTGTAAAAATTTATGTTTACAAATCCATTGTATACACACAAATCAGAGGTGGGAACCTATTTTCTATGCAGTAAAAATTCACAAGGTAAATTACAGAAAATGCAGAGATGGATAATACTTTTTGAATTGACTTTACCTTCTTAATTTTACCATGATTAAATCTATGGCAGTTTTGGAGTGCAGAAAAGCCTTGGAAAGAAGGTCTTACTGTCAAAGGCCGCATTTCATTGTTTGTACTCCCATCTCTGACGCAGAAAATGTAAAATAAAAGGAAACAATAATAAATGTATTATTTTGGTTTTAATATTTGCAAAAAATATAAAATTTTACAATAGTCCTCCGAATGGATGGAGTTTGCAATAATAATTATAACATCAATCGCAAATCAAAATTATCTGTGCCAAAATGCCGTGTAAATCGAGCAAAGCCTTTGACAAGACTTCGAAAAATACCAGCCCTAAATACATTTGGACCATTTCCCGATGAAACCATTACAATAACCATGGATCGCATTTTATATTTCTTGGGTGGTCGTAAAATGCAAAAGTTCTTTCATACCGAATCGACGAGTGACAGCAGTGGGAGGAGTCAGTGTTCCATGAGAAGTGTGTGCTATAAAGCCTTCCCGAAATTTTACACGAAAAGCCATCAAACATCTGTGGAATCATTCTATTCATCCAGCAATGTTTGGGAGTCTGGCGATCAAAATAATTTTCCGAAAATTAATATTTGTCCCATTGATCGCGGAAAATCAACACCCAGAATAATTTTGCAAGAATCACCTCGAGACGATGACAGCTGTCTCCGGAAATCGATGCAAAGTTTAAAGCGTTCATTTTCTCTGTGTTCCTTGGCATGCCGTAAGATAAAAGAAAAGATGTTGATGGGTAGAGAACCATCTTCGCCACCAAAATGGTTGTGGACCAAGTTGCAGGATTATGGTGATGGCTGTCATGTATATGAAGTCTTTACCAATTCTTCGACTAGTAGCCATCCCACACAATTTGAAACGGAGAAGGCTCCTCGCATAATTTTTGTAATTTTACCCACGGGCGTAATTATGCCATTTGAGACATTGATTCGTCATTGAGGTGTTAAAAAAAAAAACAATGAATTGGAATACGCAGTTGTTTTTGTATTTTTGGAAATATTTTTGAATCTACCTATAGAAGACTTATAAAAGTTATTAAATTTGTAAAAATTTGGAATCTCAGTATACTTATATATTTAGTGGAAACCATTTAATAAGCAATCATAGGCAATCAGCGGCCCAGTGAAAGTGTTTAAAAGAAACGATTAAGTATCAAACGTATTTTGAATGGAGAGGCGAATGAGTGGTGCCTAAATTATTAAAATGTATTTATTTTTGTTCCCTAACCTCAAAAAGTGATTACTTTGCCATTTGTGTACTTCATACATACAAATCTCTAGAATGACGAGGAGAATGAGTGGCGCCCAAATGACCAGTTATACAAACTTTTGCCTCCAACCCCCAATACTAACAATAGTATATTAGTATAGTATATTATGTGATCACACCCAGATTAAGGAATGTATTTGTAACCGTAACACCTGGACACGGTGTAGAAAAAATGGGTAGTGCGAGTTAGCGCACATATTTTTATATGGACGAGGCAAATGAATATGGCTACAAATATAACGGTTTTACAAGCTTTTTGATTCCAATCTCAACAGTTATGTGACCATATTCCTATCAGCGTTGTTCCTGTTTAAAGTTAGGGAAAACTCGGACGGAGCTTTGCTGAAACATGATCGTCTCAAAAAAAATGTACGCTTTGTGGGCTGCCCAATATATACAGGGTGAGATGATAAAACTTCAATCAACTTCAGACTGCTGTCATTTCTAAGTCACTCGTCCGACAGCTGTTAAAATTATTCCAGTGATAGCTCATTATATTGTTTGCGAGCGTACAAAAGCTTTTTGGTGAGAATTTACCAGAAAAGTAGTAATTCGTGATGAAATTCAAGCGTGATAGTGTGATTTCTTTATATTTGGCTGTAAAACCACAAGTGGCTATCGTTAGAGCACTACAGTATTTAAATGTGAATAAATCTTTTGTGTCTCGTACCATCGCTCATTTCCGTGGACGGAAAAAAACAGCAACATCAGCAGAAATGGTTCGAAAAGTAAAAAAGCGATTTGATCGAAATCCGCTTGATCGTGGATCGTGACCAGAACATATCGCAATATTCCATTAGACAAATATTGAAAAATGAGCTCGGGGTAAATCCATTGAAATTCAAAAAAGTGTAAGAACTTACACCGCAACAGAAAGAAAATAGACTCAAAAGAGCTAAAGAGTTGCTTCGCTTGGCTGAAAGTGGTGAACTGCCGAATTTGGTTTTCTCCGATGAGGAAACATTCGTTGTCCAGCAGTTTGTAAACAAACAAAATGAACTCAAGCGCCGGCCATGGTGATAGTGTGGGCTGCCATAACAGCCGATGGTCGCTCTCCGCTCCTATTAATCGAACAATGGATCAGAATAAATGCAGGATACTATCGCGAAAATATTCTAGAGGGTGTATTAAAGCCTCGGGGACGCAAACATTTTTACCGCAGACCTTGGACATGTCAACAGGAATCAGCACCATCGCACTCAGCACGCGCCACCCAAGAATGGTTACAAATGAGGTTCCTCGCTTCATTTCAATCATTTCCAGCGCACAATGGCCACCAAAATCTCCGGATACCAATCCGTTGGACTATTGTGGCTGGAGTATTTTGGACAGCAAGGTTGGCACTAAGAAATACCAAAGTATCGATCACCTCAAGCAAACACTTCGCCGGGAATGGGACAAAATACCGCAGAGAAACATTCGGGCAGCGTGTGACGGTTTCATTGGCCGTTTGAGGCCATAATTCGTGAGAGGAAACTTTTACCAGAGAGGAAACTTATAGCCAGTGACCATTACGTTGGGGGTTCTACAAAGGGGGTTTCATCCATAGATAACTTTTAGGATGTCTTTACTGATATTCAAAAGATTTTGTATCCATAAAATCCTTTTTTAATGTCTTCGAACCGAAGAGGTCAATATCCTTGTAACCTTCCGTTCATAGAACCCCTTTTGAAGAAGAAGGCCGTATGCTCATAGAAGATCCACTGTTTGTTAGAAGTGGTTTTGAAGATCTTACATCCATAGGGGGTATCCCGTAGAGAACCTTCTATTTTTACAAAGATGTTTAGAAGGTTTTTCACTTATAGAAGTCTTTAAGGTGGTCTTCTACACATGGAGGGTCTTTTGAAAATCTTTCATTCATAGAATAACATTGTAAGATTCTGTGTCGACCCTGTGAACACCTTCAGGAGTTTCTTTATCTATGTCCATAAAAGGGCTTGTGACCACATAGACCTTTAACGTTCATATAATAAAATATTATATTCTTATTTGTATGGAATTCATGCCTTATTCAGTATCTAATGGATCCAAGGTTAAATAATAGCCCTTTCCATTCAAAACTTTGATTTCTCGAACAACAACAACAAGCACACTTCGCTTTTTTGTGGGACAACAAAAGCAGCCATAAAAACGACATCTACTTTTATACTCCAAAAAAAAAAAAAAAAAAAAAAAAAACAATCTTATCTTGATTTTGGAATAAAATTAAATTTCCTGTGCAATTTCTGGTACATCCTACCAGCATTCATTTATTAAAGGCAACGCACGAACACTCACACATGGATACCCACGTTCATATATCAAGCACCAAGTAACCCTTTTCTGTACAGAAATCAGTCAAAGTGTGTGTGTCTGGTGTTGTTGTTTTTGCTATCGTTTAACAAAGTGACGATTTATATTGAGTTAATAGTTAAAGTCACTGAATGCTACCGGCAACAAAAGCAACAAAAATAATCATATTCATTAGCTAGTGTCCTCCCCTCCCACAAGGGTGGCCTTTTTTCCATCAATTCCCACACAAAAAATTCTTCGGCTGGGGTGGCAAAACAGAGAGAGAGAAAGCGTTGTACATTTATTAACCGAACGCCCACCTGTTTCCATGCCATGGCAAAGAAGTCATTAGCAAACAACCCCCTGTGTGTTTGGGATTTTTTTTCCAAGGGCGTAGTTAAAAAAAAGGGGTTGTAATGGGGGTTACAGAAAATTTTGCCAATATTCTCAAAGAAATTAAAAAAAGATTTGGAAATTAAAAAAGAAAACAATTGGTAGAGGAAAGTTCTTGTAATAATATTTTTTCTACGCCCCTGCTTTTTTGTTATAAAAACTCTACCGAGTAGATTGAAGTTTCATAAACGCTAAATATGTTTGTAGAAATGTTTATATGCGGATGGGTCTATTCTGCCTGGCCATTGTTGATGGCTTCCCTTTTGATGATAGATTATATTCATTACCACGCTGGGCATTCCTGGCCATAGTCGTTGCAAAATGTTTGATGTGTGAGCGTTTTCTTTGGTTAAATTGTCGTTTCGGAGAAAAAAAAAACAGTTTTGAGCGTCTTTTTTGATAAATGATAATTATTTGGTAGTCAGTGAGTGGGGTACCAGCAGGAAATAATTCTTTGATAATAACTTTTACAAAAGGACCTTTTATGTGAAATTTAGTAACGTGAGATTATTTTTCCAACAGTGGTCTCAGGGATAAAAATCAACGGTTTTGGTTTCAATGGGTCTTGAAAAATAGTCCTTAAAAATCACTGATTTTTGGCACCCGTGAACATTTTTCTTTAAAACTCACTGATTTTTGGAACCAATAGTCCTTAAAAATCTCTAATTTTTGATTTCAATAGCCCTTGAAAAACATCAAAATCCTATCAAAATCCATTTCTTTTCGCATCAATAGTCCTGAAAAATATTCCTTGAAAATTGCTTATATTTGGCATCAATAGTCCTAGAAAAATATTCTTAAAAATTCCTGTTTTTTGGCATCAATATGTAGTCCTTGAAAAATATTCTTTGACAAATCTCTATTTTTTGACACCGTATCCCTTGAAAAAAACATTCTTTGAAAATCTCTGATTTTTGGCATCAGTAGTTCTTGGAAAATATTCTTTGAAATTTTCAGATTTTTAGCATCAATAGTCCTTGAAAATTATATCCTTTTAAAACTTCTTATTTTTGGTATCAATAGTCCTGAAAAAAATATTCCTTGAAAATTGCTTATATTTGGCATCAATAGTCCTTGAAGAATATTCTTACAAATGCTCTTAAAAATCTCTTATACTTGGCATCAATTGTCTTTAAAAAATATTCTTATTCTCGATTTTTGGCATTAATAGTCCTTGACAAGACATTACATAAAAGTCTGTTTTTGTCATCAATACTCCTTTAAAAATATTATTTGAAATTCTCCTATTTTTGGCATTTATAGTCCTTGAAAATTATATCACTTCAAAACTTCTGATTTTTGGTATCAATAGTCCTGAAAAATATTGATTGCAAATTTCTTATATTTGGCACCAATAGTCCTTGAGAAATATTCTTTAAAGATCTCTGATTTTTTTGGCCTCAATTGTCCTTGAAAATATTCTTTAAAAATCACTGATTTTAGGTACCAATGATCGGTGAAAAATATTTTTTATAAACTTCTGATTTTTAGCATCAATAGTCCTCGATAATTATATCCTTTAAAAACCCCCGGTTTTTTGGTTTTTATAGTCCTTAAATAAAATTCTTTAAATGATCCTCGTTTTCGGCTTTAAATGTCCATTAAAAATCCAGGTTTGTTGTTTCAATTATCCTTGGAAAAATATTTTTTAATTAATCCACCATGATGGCTTCAAATACCCTTAAAAATATTTTTAAGAAAATCCACATTTGGGATTTAAATTGTTCTTGAAAAATATTCTTTAAAAAGTTCATGTTTGTTGCTTCATCTGCCCTTGAAAATGTCATTTAAAAATCCATGTTTTTGGCTTCTTCTGTCCTTCAAAACGTCCCTTTTAAAATCCACGTTTCAGGCTTCAATCGACGTTTGTGATTTGTGGTTTCAAAGAAATGTCTTCGAGAAATATCCTTTTAAACATTTTTGTAGCTGGGTTAGTCCTTGAAAATTGTTTATCTATACATAGGTCTGTAACCACTGTCTCAAATTAATTACTGTCTTTGCGACTTCGACTTTCAACTTCCCACAGATATCAGGTATTGTGTAAAAACATGATAGCAATCATTAACAACATGTATTCCCCCTTATTAACCATAAATTTGTTCATAAACAGTGATAATGGAAATGGATGGGGGTTGGCAAAACCACCAAATTCCTCCCACACCGCTGTTATGCCTAAAAGTATGGAGACAAAAAATTAGGGTGAAATTAATCAACAGGAAAAACCATTTCATCATAAATTTTCTTGATTGATAGTATGTACGTGAAAAAAAGCCTTAAAAAATTGTACAGCTCTGTTGGTCCTTAAAAAAATATATTTTCCGAAAGGTCCTGGTTTACACATTCTATAACCTACAGGTTTGTAGGTCTCTTTATCCTTAAAAAAATGTCCCCAAACAATCCTGAAAAATCCACGTTTATTTTTTTATTAGACCCTAATGAAATTTCCTGCAAGGACTAATATACCGCGTATATTATTGGCCTATTAGCCATTTGAGAAATGACCTTAAAAATACACGTTTATTTGTCCGTAAGACCCTGAATAGAAGTCCTGAAAAAATCTATGTTTATTAGTCTATCAGTCCCTGAAAAAATATCCTGAAAAATTCACCTTTATTGGTCTATTAGTTTCTGAAAAAAATTCCTTAAATCCACATTTATTGGTCTATTAGTTTATGGAGAAATGTCCTGAACAAATTAACCTTTATTGTTATTTTAGTCCCTCAGGAAATGTCCTTAAAAAATCCACTTTTTTGGTCTATTATTCCCTAAAGAAATGTCCTAAGAAAATTACGTTTTTGTTCTATTATTCCCTGGAAAAATGTCCTGAAAAAAAGTTTATTGGTCTATTAGACTCTGAAGAAATGTTTTAAAAAATCCACGTTTATTGGTCTGTTAGTCCCAAAGGAAATGTCCTTAAAAATCCACTTTTTTGGTCCCTAAAGAAATATCCTAAAAAATTTACGTTCATTGGTGTATTATCCCTGGAAAAATGTCCTGAAAAATCAAAGTTTATTGGTCTACTAGCCCCTGAATAAATGTTTTAAAAAATCAACGTTTATTGGTTTCTTAGTCCCTAAGGAAATGTCCTTAAAAATCCGCTTTTATTGGTCTATTAGTCTCTAAGTAAATATCCTTAAAAATAAACGTTTATTGGTCTTTTAGTCCCCGAACAAACATCCTGAAAAATTCACCTTTATATGTTAGTCCCCAAGGAAATGTCCTTAAAAATCCACCTTTATTGGTCTATCAAAAAAAGTCCTTAAAAATCCACACTTATTGGTCTCTAAAAAAGGTCCTTAAAAATCCACGCTTATTGGTCTCTAAAAAATGTCCTTAACATCCACGCTTATTGGTCTCTAAAAAAAGGTCGTTAAAAATCCCCACTTATTGACCCCTGAAAAATGTCCTTAAAAGTCCACGCTTATTGGTCTCTAAAAAAGGTCCTTAAAAATCCACGCTTATTGGTCTCTAAAAAAGGTCCTTAAAAATCTACACTTATTGGTCTCTGAAAAAAATGTCCTTAAAATTTCACGCTTATTGGTCTCTAAAAAATGTCCTTAAAAATCCACACTTATTGGTCTCTTAGAAATGTCCTTAAAAATCCACGCTTATAGGTCTCTGAAAAAAATGTCTTTAAAATTCCACGTATATTGGTCTATTAGTCCTTGAAGAAGTGTCCTTAAAAATCCACATTTATTGGTCTATAATTCCAGGGACTATTAGTCCCTGAAGAAATGTCCTTAAAATCCACATTTATTGGTCTATTATTTCCTCAAGAAATGTTCTTAAAAATCAATGTTTATTGGCCCATTAGTCACGGAAGAAATATCCCGAAAATATCCACCTTCATTTGTCTATTAGTCCCTAAGGAAATCCAAGCTTATTGGTCTATTTGAAATGATTGGCTTTAAGAAATGTAGGTAAAACTTCAGCTTTATTAGCCTACCAGACCCTTAAGAAATATCCTGAAAGATCCACTTTTATTAACCTATTAGTTCCTAAAGAAGAAATTTACTGAAGGAATCCACCTGTATTGGTCTATTAATCCCTTTGGAAATGTCCTTGTTTATTGGTCCTTGAATATATTCTTTAAAAAATCCACAAGGACCAACGGCCAAGGACCAATGGAGTTAAAAATATTTTATTAAGTCTATTCATCAGGGCTTTAATTGTGTATTTTTATCGGATCGATCGAAATTTATGAAAAACAATTCTCACCCTCACAGACTTTCCACAACAACAAGCTCATGATTGAGTAGGTGGTTTGATGGATTGACAGTTCGAATCTGCTAAAATCAACAGAGATTTTTTCAAACATCACGCTCCTCAGTATGTCAGAAGCGTGAGTTTGTTACTTTTATTTGTTGATACGGTAGCGTTTATTTCATATGTCTGTCTGACCTGTCTATTTGACATACTTCGATGAGCATTTGACCTCAGGCTGTTGACTTTGAGTTTTCATCATAAAACCCAAGAAGAAGAAGAATAAGAAGACAGACTCATGCACGGATATTTGTGAACTTGTGCCAACGCCATGGCACAAATCAACATCCGTCAAATATTTATTTGCTCTTCTCTTTGAGTGGGGAGGGGGTTTTATACTCTGTTATTAAATTGAAATTTTGGGAATAGTTATTCGTTTTCAGAGACTGGGTGAAGGATGTGGAGCAAGTGGTGAGATTTTTATGATTGCGGGTAAATTTAGATAGGAAATTTAATATATCTTTAATGGTCCTTGGAAAATATTCTCGCATTGACTGAAATGTCCTTGAACCATATTTTATTAAAACATCCACATTTTGAGATTTAATTGTCCTTGAAAAATATTCTTTAAAAAATTTAAGATTTTGTTTCCAAAAGTCCTCTAAAATACATGTAAGGGATTATGGAAGCCTAAATCTTATATATTTTTGAATACTTATTTAAAAGATTTTTTGAAGCCATTTTTCCCCTCTCCTTTTTTCCATTTTGCCTCAAAGGAATGCAAAAAAACCAAACTCTTTTAGGCCTTTATTCACCATATGTGAATGTATATATGTGTGTGTGTCTCAAATTGCTATTATGAACGGCTTAAACAAATTTCCCTCGAGACGGCACGGCTAAGCCTCTTGAAACTACTCCAACTCCTCGTAATTTTCTGTTGTCGTTGTCAGCAGAAATAATATCCAACAACAAATACTTACAACCACAAGTATTTCCATTCCTACTCCAACTGGCATTCCAAAAAAGGATAAATATATATGTATGTATGTGTGTGTGTGATGGATGCATTGATGACATCCATCATATCAGTCTAAGCCACAGCTCGTCAGTTATTCATCTCAACACACACAAACACTCAACCACACAGACACACACATGGACATAGAAATGATGATACCTTTCATCAAGGAGATTTACATCTCCCATCTCATATTTTTTTCTCTTCTCTTTTGTTGTGTTCTACTGGTTCTCAACAAATCGTATTCTAATGAAGTAAATCGGATTTTGAAGTTATTAAACAACTGTCGCAAATGTGTTATGTTGGCAAGAGAGAATTTAAACAATGTTGTGTGCTAGGACTCAAACAGAAATAAATGTGGATTTTTAAGTCTATTTTTCAAGAGCTAACTGTTCAATAAAAGTGGGCTTTTGAAATAATATTTTTGAAAGGACTAATTGAACAATAAACGTGAGAATATTTTTTGGGACCAATAACGTGATCTTTTTAAAAATATTTTCAAATAAACCTGAATTTTTAAGAATAATTTTTCATAGACCAACAGATCAGAAAAAAATATTTTTTGGAATAGAAACAGACTAAAAAACGTCGATTTTTAAGAATATTCTATTAATAATCAATGAAGCCCCGCAAAATATAGGGATATTTTAAAAATATTTTTCAAGGACCAATAGACCAAAAACATAGATTTTTAAGGAACAATACATAAGTTATTATTTTTTAAGAAAAAAAATTTCGAGGAGCAATGCATTTTTCAAGAATTTGTAGGCCATTTTCTTAATATTTTGCAATAACAATAAATGTTTTTTTTTGATACTCTACAACACTATGTGTTGGGGGTATTACAGGTTTGATTAGGCCAAAAAGTTTGTAAGACCTCAAAATAATCGATCTTCTTCGAAATAATCGATTCTTCCTTCGAAATAAAGATCTTCACCCGAGCTGAGTAAATCTAGCTATGTGTGTCCGTCTGTCAATATTAATTTTGAATCACACTACAGGTCGCAATTATGACCGTATCCTCAATTAATTTAGGTATTAAAACGGACCAAAAATAAAAAAAATCCTGATTTTGAAGTTGCTCTACAGGTCACAATAATAGACCAAACGTTCTACCTAGGTCCTACTAATTTAAATAATGAGGAGATAATTTTTAGAGGCTGGACTATAGGTTTTGTGTGAGAAATGCCAACATTTCCTTTCAACCGAATCCAGTTAAATATTGAAAATAATAACCCTCTGTGAAAGAGGTACCAGATCATCTTTACACTAGAAGTTTTGTTAATGAAAATATTAGGATGCGTAAAATTTGAAGAGAATAGGATGCTTATGCTTTATGAGAGATAAAATTATTCAAAGCCATAAGGCTACGCAGGGTATATATTAAATGATATATACCCTGTGTAGCCATATGGCTGAGAGTAAATCCCCATTCCGGTCTTAATAAAATCATAAAAGATCCACGTTGTGGCCTTGAAAAATTCCATGTTGAAGCTTTCAAAAACATTATTAAAAAAATCACAAAATCTACTTTGTAGCCTTTTAAAACTCCTTCTCAGAAATATATTCATAAAAATCTTGGGACCATAAAATATACTCCTAATAAATTAAAAAAAAAATCTTGAGGCATTAAAAAATCATTAAAAAAATCATCGTCGGAGCCCTAAAAAATATTTTTAAAAAACTTTTTTTAAGTCCACTTGGGGCCTTAAAAAATATTCATAAAAAATACGTCAAAAATATAGTGGAAAAGTATATACATAAAAGTCCTGATGTTTCTTGAAATTATTGTTCAAACTCCAAGTATACAGGTCCTTCTTGCCCTTGAAAAATTCTTAATCCCATGCTTATAGCCCAGCCGACCCTTAAAAACTATGTTTAAAACTCTACTTTTGTAGATCACTGTAGTCCTTTAAAAAAATATTCTTAAAAGATTTATGTTTATCTGGTCCTTGAAAAAACTTAAACATTCGCTCTTAAAGTATTCTTAAAGTCATTGAAAATTATTTTTAAAAACTCTACCTTTATACGTCCTTAGAGTTATTGAAAAATATTCTTAAAAACTACACTCAAAGTCCTTGAAAAATATTTTTAAAAACTTTACCTTTACATATCCATAGAGTCCTTGAAAAATATTCTTAAAAACTTAACGTCTATCGATCTTTCAAAAACTTAAAAACTCCACCTTTACAGGACCTGAAAGTCCTCGAAAAATACTTTTGAAAAATATTCTTAAAAACTTAATGCCTATCGGGCTCTTAAACACTTCCCCTTGAAAAACATTTTTAAAACATAATTTTTACAGGTCCATAGAGTCCTTGAAAAATGTTCTTTACAAGTATTCTTACAAACTTCACGTCTATCTGGTCCTTGAAAATCTTAAAAACTTCACCTTTACAGATCCATAGAGTCCTTGAAAAATATTTTTAAAAACTACGCGTCTATCTGGTCCTTGAAAAGCTTAAAGACTACACCTTTACAGAACCTCAAAGAACCTCATTGAAAAATATTTTTAAAAACTTTATCTTTACAGGTCCATAGAGTCCTTGAAAAATGTTCTTAAAAACTCTACGTCTATTTGGTCCTTCAAAATCTTAAAAACTTCACCTTCACAGGTCCGTAGTGTCCTTGAAAACAATTCCTAAAAACTTCCCGTCTATATAGCCCTAGTCATTGAAAAGTATTCTTGAAAACTCCACCTTTAAGGGTCCTTAGAGGTATTGAAAAATTAAAAATCCATCAGTATAGGTAAATAAAGTCTTTGAAAAATTATTTAAAAAAATATTTAAAAAAAACAGTTTAATAAAGGATTTAATTTAATTTGTATAGTTGGAAACTACTTCCCGAATTGCTCTCTTCTGTGAAAAATATATTACAAATGATTAAAATTTTAATTATAACTGTTCACCGGAGAGATTATTTACAAAATATATACTTTTTCCATTTCCTCGTTACACTTTTCCTTGTTTACATTTTCCATCGCTGCTGGAGGAAAAGTCATAAAGTTGATTGTTTGTTGTTAAACAACAACAGAAACGAATTTCTCTCCCCTCCATCCAGAAGCGGAAGTTCAATGAAACAAACACTGGAAAGTAAAGCAGGAAATCAAACAGAAAACGAGAAATGGAAACCAAAGTAAATGATTATGAGGAGTACATATCGTCATCATCATCATCATCCTGATGATGATGATATTCCGAAAAAAACAAATGTACTTTCTCCATTCAAATCGACATGGAGTCGAAATGTTTAAAATGAAATGAGTTTTTTATTTTATTGCCATAAAACAAAAATATCGAAAGGAAGGAACAAAGGAGAGATTGAGAGGAGTACTGAGAGTTGGGGTAATGTTTTGGGTTTCCATATCTTTTGATGCGGTCTACCACCCACAATAAAGAATGACAGCTCAAGCAACAATAACTGTGTTTTTTTTTGAAAACAACAATAACATTGAGAAGACATTTTAACCGTTACCACATAATGTGGGTGTGTGTGCGATTTTTTTGCTTCTTTTGATTTTGATTTACCCTTCCTGAAGCTTTCCAAGCTCCATACCATTTTGCATTATTTTTAAGGATTCGAAAAGACTACTACCCCTGCATTCACATTCAGTCGTCATTTCTTCCCTCGTTTTTCTTCATCTCTGATAAATGTCTTGCCGAAATGCATTCATGTGTGAA